>NC_054383.1:109528814-109865064 GCF_017654675.1 Xenopus laevis | reverse complement strand
GTGATTTATTTCACATTTACCTCTCAGTTCCTTCAGTTCCTGGGCCACGTGCTGGTTTTGGTTCTAGAGAAAAAATTAACTAGAAGTTCGTCGGATGATATCCTCTTCTTCCCCGCCAGGTTTTGCCTCGTGTGATGCGATTGCTGTGCTTGCCTTTCCTCTCTTTTTCCTACAGCAGTGGCTATTCAAACCATAGACTTTAAAGCAAAACTATACCACCGAACAATGTAGGTCTCCATTAAAATATATTGCATAAAACAGTTTATATGTAAAGCCGTGCTTCATAAACCCCTGCTTCAGTTCAGGGTATAGTTTTCCTTTAACTGCATCTAATTGCGACACACTTGTGCTTAAACATCACTTAAAGTGTTAGAGGTGTATTTGTAGGGTAAATATACTCTAAACATCATTTCTTGCCTTTATCTTCAATTTGTTTAGCTGAGACTATTAAGTATGAAGGTGCAGTTTGCTGCATGTCAGAGGGGGTTAGATATTGGGAAATTGCCAAAATTTAGTTGTGGGCGAAACATTGGTTTACTTTGAGGCAGATTTGTTTTAGGCTTCATGTCTCCCCTTTCTTGTTCACTCACGCTGGTTTCTGTTCCTCATTTCTGTTCCATTCTGACCGGCTCCATGTGGTGCCAACTCCCAAACACAGTGGGGCATTTCACAGCTACTCAGCTTGTTTGGCCTGGGTTTCTCTTCCCTTCTGTATAGGCACACACATTCATCCTTGGAAATATTTTGCCAGACTGACTTAATTTAAAGTTCCTCTTTAAAGACCCAACAACCATTAAAAAAATTAGGTGCATTGTGCTTTGTACATCGGAGTGATTGTGCTTGGAGGGGGAAATGGGACCTTTGCCTGCTGTTTGAGTTTCCTTTCTTTCTCCTTTGTTGACCCTTTCCTCCCCTGTGAGTGTTGTGTGGACTGGTCCTTGCCTCCGTTTTGAGCAAACCTACATAGCAGTAGACATTTGACCTACAATCCTAATATAATAACAATAATTTAGAAAGCATTGATATCATGACAAAAGAGTGAATCCAAGACAAATGAAGGAAATATGCTGCCAGGATAATATTACATAGTAAGTAAGGTTGAAAAAAGACACACGTCCATTAAGTTCAACCTTTAAACCCTATTAAACCTCTACAGAGAAAAACGAAGCATGTAAAGTTAAAAACACATTTTCCTAACCAAATTTGGCCAATAAAGGTAGCGTTGTGCAATGTATGAGATTGTCGTCTCTTTTTGCATTGCCTTGGTGTGCCCACTAGATGTCACTCTTTTACAGTTCTTGGTGTTTAAAGGACCAGTAACACCAAATTTTTGAAATACTTATTTCCCCTATAATGATTGGTAAGGCTTACTGCCCTTGGGTTTTTTCATGTCTTCAGCTTGAATTTGACATGCAAAGTGCCCCATAGGAGAAAGGCAAAAAAGGTGACAGTCGCTTGAGTTTCTCTGTGCCCTGGAACCAGAAGTCAGCTTTGTATTAATAACCTAAAGCACCTTAGCTTTTTACAGTGTCTGCATCTTAAATTTATGTTTCTGTTCCTTCAGACAGCTTCGGGGGTAATTATGTGAGCATATATTTAAGCTGCAGACTCTGAAATAAGGTGCTTTAGGTTATGGAAGGAAGCTGACTTCTGGTTCAGGAATTCAAACTGAAAGTCACCTTTTTGGCTTTCTCCTATGGGGTACTTTGCATGTCAAAATCAAGATGAAGATTTGAAAAAATTCAAGGGGAAGTAAGACTTACCTATTATTATATCTGTTTTAGGGGGAAATTACGCATTAAAACAAATTGGCGTTACTGTTCTTTTAAGCCCTGTACATAATGAAAAAGCATGAAAGTACCAGATTTCATAGATTTAAAGCTCAACTGCAGGGACTTGCAATCATAACTGTCAGCAGGAATCTAAATTTTACATCTGTCCTGCACTGAAAAATATATTTTCAGGCAAACTGATGGAAAACTCAGAATGGAGGGATGGACACTTTTGCTTGAATGTTGTATATAATCAGTTTTTTTTGTCTGTGACCCACAGAGACCTCTATGGAGAGTACTGGCAAGGTAAATGTTCTGTTATTATTTATTGATACTAAATGGCCCAGTCCTGAGCTAGGAGGCTTCATAGCAGCATCACTGCGACTTAGGCAATGTACAGGATGCAGTGTGTTCTAGTGCAACTGAATGTTGGGTCTGTAATACAGCACATGTTAAAAACCACTGCAGCCTGAACATAGGGCAAACTACTTCTTTGCATATGACCTAAAGCAGAAGTTATTTAGTATTAAAACAGTCAGTCCTACTAGCTACTGTGTCACCTCTACATGGACTGAGAGGACTGTGCTGCTCCCCTTGCTTGTCTGCAAAGTGTCCAAAGCTGGGAAATCATGCGGTGCATGTTCCTTTAATTGTGAAACATTTTTGTTTCTGATCATTTTTATGTTCTGAGTCAGGGGGGGTTTCCCTGGTTTTAACACGGACCCTTTGGACTTGACACTGCCCCCTGCTGAGCAATATTTGATATGGAAAAATGTGTTGAAAAAGTGTTTTTAGAAGGTTAGATTTTGTACTTGCATGAGCATTCAGTCAGCTATATCAGGGCAGATTTACTGAGCAGAGTGTTAAGGTGGCCATAGATGCACAAATAATATCGTGCAAAACTAATTTTCGTACGATATTCGGTGCATGTATGGTGGGAGACGAGCCGACTGATATCTGGAGAAGACTTGGATATCAGTTGGCTCATCCATTCGGCTGGCCTTTAAAGGCACCCGAAAATCAGGTAGAATTCTATTGTTTCTACCTGACGATTCAGTTCTACGCGTGTGTATCTCCCAGCTAAAATGTAAATCGCCAGTGGGATGGAGTGATTCGTTTCCTGAAGTCTTCCGAAGTCATCCTCGACTCACAAGGAAACTTCGGGCGACTTTGGAAAACGAATTACTCGTTTCTCGCTGGCGATTTTCATTTTAGCCGACGGGAAGGCAGGGGGGCCATTCGGGGAGATTAGTCGCCCCGAAGAAGAGGATATTTGTCGCTGGGCGACTAATCTCCCAGAATCTGCCTGTGTGCCCTGACCCTAAAGAGCATTGGAGGGGTTTCATATTTTACAAACAGAATTCAGTGATGTGTCCAGGAAAATAAATACCATGGGTTTCAGGGTCGATCCTGGCCCCTCAGCTGCCTTACCTTTTTGCGCCTGAGGGGGTCCAGGGGGGACCACGAGGGCGGCAGAGAGGGCCAGTACGCTAGCGCAGAGAGCCTAACTGCGCTCTCTGCGCTAGAAGAGCCGAATTTCCAGTATGAAAACCAGAGATTTGGCTCTTAAAGTACCAGGAGCAGCATTTTAGCCGCCCCATTGGCGAAGCGCCCCTTCATGGGTTTGCCTTGGTACACATTTAACTGTGGGTGCCCTTAAGTCATTTAATTTATTGGTATTGGGGGGGTTAAACCTATGTGTTTTAGGGATGTTCTTACGTAGTGCAGTAGGAAGGTGGTGCCCTCAGCATCATATTTATCATATAGGCACCCAAGGGCCCATGATTTCTTTTTCTCTGTAATAATAAAAACAGTATATTATACTTGATGGTAACTAAGCTGCATGGATCCATATTGGAGGTAAAACAATCCTACTGGCATGGTGATGCAAATTATGGACATATTCTAGAAAAAAAACCCAGGTCCCAAGCATTCCAGATAATAGATCTGGATAGAACTTGTGATGACTTTAGCTGCAAGTTATTGCTTGGTGTTAGGTTTGCGACCTGGCCAGTAAAAATGTTGCTTGATGCCAATGTTAATCACAGGGAGAACAAATTAAAATACATGTTTATATTGACCAAGGTTCCTTTAAGAGTATCAGGTAGGCTAAACACCTTTGCAACCAAACAAATATTAGCACAGAAACAAACGTAGATGCGTCTATGTGAACGCAATATGCGCAATATGTGACTCAACTAATTAAAGCAGCGCATTCATAGATGAGCACAACTAATCCTTACCTTTGCGGTATTTTCCTGTGCGCATAATTTATTATAAGCATTGCGACAGCTGATACGCAGTTTCACACGTCGCACCTTTCTGCGTCTAAATTAGCGAACAAATCGCACTGTTAAGGTATTGTGCGCTACATTATTAAATATTCACTTGCGCTGGGCAAATGTCAGGCCACTGCGCTCTTTTTAGCGCTGCGCTGCGTTAATAAATGAGCCCCACTGTGATTCTGGGTAATATTACTGCTGTGGGGGAATTGTCAGGTTGCAGCAACATTTAGTGCTTTGCAATTGCTCGAAATGCAAATGAGCCCTTACTGTATACGTATGTCTTTAAGAAGTAGCATATCTCAATGTAAAAAACATTATCATCTCTGAGTAGTTTTGTTAAATTCTTAAAGGGCAGTTAAAGGGATGAGACTTTGTCAATGTGTTAAACTGGTCGTTAGTTACATAGTTACATAGTTAAATCGGGTTGAAAAAAGACAAAGTCCTTCAAGTTCAACCCCTCCAAATGAAACCCAGCATCCATACACACACCCCTCCCTACTTTTAATTAAATTCTATATACCCATACCTATACTAACTATAGAGTTTAGTATCACAATAGCCTTTGATATTACGTCTGTCCAAAAAATCGTCCAAGCCATTCTTAAAGGCATTAACTGAATCAGCATCACAACATCACCCGGCAGTGCATTGCTGTCAGGGCCAGAACATTGTCTGGTTTGTTCTTTACTATTTTATTTAATCTGAATGGTTAGTGGCAGGTCGGAAGATTGGGATGTCAGATCATTTGTCGGATACAAGGGTAAAATCTGCACGTCTATGACCAGCTTTACAGCAGAGACACACGTGGAGATTCGGAGGGATTTAGTCACCCATCGACTAATCGCCTCTTCTTCGAGCTAGAATCAGAAATCCTCGGCGGGATGGCACTACGAGTGTTTCATTTTCCGAAGTCGCCAAACTTTTCCGAAAACTTCAGATGACTTCAGGAAAACGAAGCGCTCCGAGTGCCATCCCGCCGGCGATTAGAGGTTGTAGAGGTTTAGTTGAACATCATGCATATTTTTCAAGGTTTTTTGCTCCCTTAAATAATAAATAAAGTTTAAGTTTAAAACTTAAACCTCAGGCTGTGGTTAACCTAGAAGCAAATTTCAATCAAACCTCCAGGGTGTATCATTATTCATCTGAGACCTTCAGACTGTAGCATTTTCTAATTGAGACCTTCAGTCTGTAGTATTATCCAGCTGAGACCATCAGGCTGTCGAATTATCCATTTGAAACCTTCGGGCTGTAGCATTATTCACTTGAGACCTTCAGGTTATAGAATTATTCATCTGAGACCTCCAGGCTTGAGCATTAAACATCAAAGACTTCCAGGCTGTAGCATTATTCATCTGAGACCTCCAGGCTGTAGCATTATACATCTGAGATCTTTAGGGCTAGTGTTACCCAGCTGAGGCCTTCAGACTAGCATTATACATTTGAGACTTCCAAGCTGTAGTATTATACATCTGAGACCTTCAGAGGTAGCGTTATTCATCTGACACCTTCAGGCCATAGCTTTATAGACCTTCCAGCCTTAGGTTGGCCGTTCAATTGATTAAATGGACATTTATTTTGAAGTTAAAGTGTGTAAAGTGGGTGAAATGTTTTCCTTGGAGAATGTGTACCTTTTTATATTCACATTGTTAAATGTATATCCTGTAAATGTTATTCTTACAGTCGGTGCTTAGTGATTGTAACTTCCGTCACAAGACTTATTGAAACTTTATTATAATAGGTAATGTACATTCTGTGTAAAATATGTTACTTTAGAGATTCATGACTTCTGCTTGGCCTGACAGAGTTACTTTGCCATGACAAATATATGTATGTCTAATATCCTCTCCCGTTGCTTGTTCTTTTCTAGCTCTTTGTCATGACGTTGTCGATGTGTCTGTGTAGAAACCTGGACCAAAACTACAACAAGCTGGCACGCTACTCTTAGATGAGATGTCTTCTTCTCCTGCGCAGTTTGTTGAGGACAGAAGACTGGACATCAAATTACAGCCAAGCACTTGCTTATGGATTTTCTGCTTTCTGTTCATGCACAAGCATCTCAAAAACTGTGTTTCGCCGTAGCAGGTTCTTTCTAGCACAGATTGTTCATCTATTTAAGGCTGGAAACAGTCCGCTATTACCTAAGTATATCTCCAGAGCCAAAATCCTGAGCTGCAGACCACTAGGCCAGAGATGTCCTGAACTAACGCAATTACTCTCGATGGACTTTGTCTTCTTCTTAACTTAAGCAACTACATTACAGACATTTCCTCAGAAGGACTGGGTCTTTTTTTTTGTGTAATGAAACAAATAGTAGGGGGCGATTTAACAAAGGGCTGCCATTTTCAGTATTTCAAAGCAACATCTTTTAGCATATATTTCAAACCTGATGGTTTGCAATTTCCACGGATCAGTGGTGACACCTAGAGTTCATTTTGTGTCTTTCCAGACTTTTTTAAAATTATTATTAGACTTAGAATATACAGCCTTAGAGGTACCTAGTATAAATGGATTTGCAGGTTATTTTTGGAACTGTAATTTAGGTCAAAGTCAGTTGCAGGGGTTCAGGGTCTTGTGTTTGTTCAATTCCAACAAGAATAACAATTGCAATGAACTGGCCATTCCTGCGGGGGTGCTCCTGGCAGTTACTGGGTCCCAGAGTTTCCATTCATGCGTTCAGCATCTCTCATGCATGTATTCAGCCTTTAAAGAGGGTGTTCACCTTTAAATTAACTTTAAGGGGCCGATTCACTAACTTCGAGTGAAGGATTCAAAGGTAAAAAACGTCGAATTTCTAAGGTTTTTTTGGGCTACTTTGACCATCGAATGGGCTGCTTCGACCTTCGACTACAACTACGACTTTGAATCAAACTATTCGAAGTAAAAATCATTAGACTATTTGACCATTCGATAGTAGAAGTACTGTCTCTTTAAAAAAAAACTTCGACCCCCTAGTTCGCCATCTAAAAGCTACCGAAGTCAATGTTAGCTTATGGGGAAGGTCCCCATAGGCTTGGCTAACTTTTTTTGATCGAAGGATATTCCTTCGATCGTTGGATTAAAATCCTTCGAATCGTTCAAGTCGAAGGATTTTATCGTTCGATCGAAGGAATTATCCTTCGATCGAACTATCTGCGCTAAATCCTTCGACTTCGATATTCAAATTTTATGGATTTTAATTCCTAGTCGAATATCGTGGGTTAATTAACCCTCGATATTCGACCCATAGTGAATCGGCCCCCTAGTGTGATGTAGAGAGTGATATTCTAAGATAAAATGCAACTGAATTATTTTTTTTTATTATTTGAGGTTTGTAATTTATTTCGATTTCTATTCAGTAGCTCAGCGCAGTTTGCAATTTTAGCTTTATGGTTGCTAGGGTCTGAATTACCATAATGAACTGAATAAGAGCCTGGAATATGAAGACAAGGCCTTAATAGAAAGATGAGTAATACAAAGTAGCAACACTAATAAATGTGCAGCCTTACAAAGAATTTGTTTGTAGATGGGGCCAGCGACCCCCATTTGAAAGCTGGGAAGAGACAGAAGAAGAAAAAGGCAAACAATTAAAAAACCATAAAAAAGAAAAAATGAAGACCAATTGAAAAGTTGCTTAAAATTAGCCACTGTATAACATACTAAAGGTTAACTTAAAGGTGAACCACCCATTTAATATTGTATTTGAAAGACATAATTCACACCAAAGTTAAGGCTTCTCGTAAATAAACCTTCCTGTAAAGATGAATGTATAGTGTATCTAAATATATGTAACCCAGTTATCTGTAGGCGTGCCATTACATAATTACTACCAACAATACAAGCTCATTGCACATGACTTATGTTCCATTACACCAAGGAAAAGAAGCCTGAGCTTTTTATGCCCCCATTGAGTAGTCTCAGCACTTTTTACAACTATTTGCTTTGGCACAATCACTAACACTGAATAGATTATCCCTCCAGTAACCCATTGCCAACCAGGCATTTATTTCAGTATTCTACCTGCAGTAGACTAAAAAACACATTCTGGATTGGTTGCTATGAGTTACTGCACTGAGGCCAATTTACCCAGTGTTAGTAAATGAACCTTTTTCTCTTTATTTTTTATTTTGATTGCCCCTGAGGAAGACTATTTTTGGTCGAAACGCGTTGAGCTAATGATATTTGTTTCGGTCCTATTTTTACAACTTTTTCTCTTTTTGATGTAAAAGCTTGGGTGTGCAATCCTTTGTTTGATTTTTTTGTCCATTACTATCTTGGAGACTAGTTTGGGGAGCCTACTTTTGATTGGCACCTCACATTGTTTATTGGGTGTGCGCCCAACATGAATGGAAACTGCCTGTTGCTGCTGAAAATGCATATTTGTCTGTATTCAGTCTGAAAATATCTAAGAAATGTCATTACCCTTTTTGCATTGTATATGAGAACAGCTCAGGACAGCAGTAAAAGGGAAAGCAGAGAAGCTGATTGGACAACAAGGAATAAAGAGCAAGCGGGACTGCCACAGATAAAGGGGAGGGTACACTTAAAATACAAATGTAAAAGCCATACACAATAACCCCCAATAAAGAAATATCCTGCAAATCTGCTTGAAAGGTATAATGTAAAATAAATATATTTTTGAGGGATTTGTTCCTCTATAAGACTAATTCTACATTTTCACGTGATTCTTTAACAACAAAATGCAGTTTACAAAATGTACACTGTACTGAACCGTGTCATCTGTATTTCTGAGCTTTCAGTATTGTTGAGTGGTTGTTTTGTTTGTTTTTAATTTGTACACAGTTTTGTATGTTTTTCATTTACAGCAGTATTTGCATGGAATTTAATAAATAACTTCAAATTGGCTCTGTGTGACTGTGTCAATCACAGTATGGGCAGGAGGAAGGACCATATCCAATGTTTACTGTATAAGCCAGCTACAGTTTGCACTTACTGTTATTTTCTAAATCTAAATGCACTTACTGTTATTTTTCACAAATGTCTATTTGTGTTCTCCATTTCCAGTACAGGTATGGGATCTGTTATCCGGAAACCCGTTATCCATAAAGTTCCGAAAGTTCTCTCATAGACTCCATTATAATCGAATAATCCAATTTTTAAAAAACAATTTCCTTTTTGTCTTTAATAATAAAACAGTCTTGTACTTGATCCAAAGTAAGATATAATGAATATTTATTGGAAGCAAAATCAGCCTATTGGGTTTATTTAATGTTTACATGATTTTCTAGTAGACTTAAGGTATGAAGATCCAAATTACAGAAAGATCTGTTATTCGGAAAACCAAAGGTCTTGAGCATTCTGGATAACAGGTCCCATACCTGTACTAATATAGGGCAGTTGTATTCAGAACCGGAACCTTTATTGAAGCCATGAATACAGTAATATATTGGGCCATATTCAATTTGACAAGAAAGATTTATCTCCGAATTCAATTCCAGATCCCATAGAGCCAGATGCAATTCATGTCTATCACATGAAAGCTTTTTATGGGGAAAACTCTGAACTGAACTAAAGGGGTGATTCACCTTTGAGTTAACTTTTAGTATGATGACTTTAATGTTATGTAGGCAAACATTTTGCCTTCCTGTTCTTATCTCAGCTCAAGGTAATATTTGTACCGTATATTTAAAATGGAGCAAAGAAAAAGTCCTTAGAACAGTATTGTCCAACTGGCGGTCCGCAGGCCATACTTTGTGTGGCCCTTAATTAAAGGCAGTCTTTTGTGACTGCTTACCTTTCTGTGAAAATTACAAGGTATCAGAACTGAGATTAACCGACCCCTGCATTGTTCACAACTCAGATTTAGGCTCTAAAAACCCTTCATTGTTCACACCTGTAAGGTCCCATTGATCACACCTTGACCTGTATGTGTCATACTCTGCCTGCCCTATGCTCCCTGTGTGTGTCATACTCTGCCTGCCCTATGCTGTCTGTGTGTGCCATACTCTGCCTGTGTGTGCCATACTCTGCCTGCCCTATGCTCCCTGTGTGTGCAATACTCTGCCTGCCCTATGCTGTCTGTGTGTGCCATACTCTGCCTGTATGTGTCATAATTTGCCTGTCCTATGCTCCCTGTGTATGTCATACTCTGCCTGCCCTATGCTGTCTGTGTGTGCCATACTCTGCCTGCCATATGCTCCCTTTGTATGTCATACTCTGTCTGCCCTATGCACCCTGTATGTGTCATACTCTGCTTGCCCTATGCTCCCTGTGTGGGTCATACTCTGCCTGCCCTATGCTCCCTGTCTGTGCCATACTCTGCCTGCCCTGTGCTGTCTGTGTGTGCCACACTCTGCCTGTATGTGTCATACTTTGCCTGCCCTATGCTCCCTGTGTGTGTCATACTCTGACTGCCCTATGCTCCCTGTGTGTGTCATACTCTGACTGCCCTATGCTCCCTGTGTGGGTCATACTCTGCCTGCCCTATGCTCCCTGTCTGTGCCATACTCTGCCTGCCCTGTGCTGTCTGTGTGTGCCACACTCTGCCTGTATGTGTCATACTTTGCCTGCCCTATGCTCCCTGTGTGTGTCATACTCTGACTGCCCTATGCTCCCTGTGTGTGTCATACTCTGACTGCCCTATGCTCCCTGTGTGTGTCATACTCTGCCTGCCCTATGCTGTCTGTTTGTGCCATACTCTGCCTGCCCTATGCTCCCTGTGTGTGTCATACTCTGACTGCCCTATGCTCCCTGTTTGTGTCATACTCTGCCTGCCCTATGCTGTCTGTGTGTGCCATACTCTGCCTGTATGTGTCATACTCTGCCTGCCCTATGCTGTCTGTGTGTGCCATACTCTGCCTGTATGTGTCATACTCTGCCTGCCCTATGCTCCCTGTATGTGTCATACTCTGCTTGCCCTATGCTCCCTGTCTGTGCCATACTCTGCCTGCCCTGTGCTGTCTGTGTGTGCCACACTCTGCCTGCCCTATGCTCCCTGTGTGTGCCATACTCTGCCTGCCCTGTGCTGTCTGTGTGTGCCACACTCTGCCTGCCCTATGCTCCCTGTGTGTCATACTCTGCCTGCCCTATGCTGTCTGTGTGTGCCATACTCTGCCTGCCCTATGCTCCCTGTGTGTGTCATACTCTGACTGCCCTATGCTCCCTGTGTGTGTCATACTCTGCCTGCCCTATGCTGTCTGTGTGTGCCATACTTTGCCTGTATGTGTCATACTCTGCCTGCCCTATGCTGTCTGTGTGTGCCATACTCTGCCTGTATGTGTCATACTCTGCCTGCCCTATGCTCCCTGTATGTGTCATACTCTGCTTGCCCTATGCTCCCTGTCTGTGCCATACTCTGCCTGCCCTGTGCTGTCTGTGTGTGCCACACTCTGCCTGCCCTATGCTCCCTGTGTGTGCCATACTCTGCCTGCCCTGTGCTGTCTGTGTGTGCCACACTCTGCCTGCCCTATGCTCCCTGTGTGTCATACTCTGCCTGCCCTATGCTGTCTGTGTGTGCCATACTCTGCCTGCCCTATGCTCCCTGTGTGTGTCATACTCTGACTGCCCTATGCTCCCTGTGTGTGTCATACTCTGCCTGCCCTATGCTGTCTGTGTGTGCCATACTTTGCCTGTATGTGTCATACTCTGCCTGCCCTATGCTGTCTGTGTGTGCCATACTCTGCCTGTATGTGTCATACTCTGCCTGCCCTATGCTCCCTGTATGTGTCATACTCTGCTTGCCCTATGCTCCCTGTCTGTGCCATACTCTGCCTGCCCTGTGCTGTCTGTGTGTGCCACACTCTGCCTGCCCTATGCTCCCTGTGTGTGCCATACTCTGCCTGCCCTGTGCTGTCTGTGTATGCCACACTCTGCCTGCCCTATGCTCCCTGTGTGTGTCATACTCTGCCTGCCATATGCTCCCTTTGTGTGCCATACTCTGTCTGCCCTATGCTCCCTGTATGTGTCATACTCTGCTTGCCCTATGCTCCCTGTGTGTGTCATACTCTGCCTGCCCTATGCTCCCTGTCTGTGCCGCACTCTGCCTGCCCTATGCTCCCTGTGTGTGCCATACTCTGCCTGCCCTATGCTTTTTATTCTGCCGTATGCCATACTCTGCCTGCTCTTCATGTGGGAGGTAAACTTAGTGGGGGGTTATTAGCAATTGGAAATACTTGTACTGGGTTTCCCAAGGTGTTTAATTATGTGCTGGGGTGCTGTGCTATCCACAGTGACCAGGAACAGTGGTGTAACTACCGGGGGAGCATGGGGTGCAACTGGGCCATGGCCACACCCCTGCAGGGCCCCCCCGGCAGATAGCTCGCGCTTCAGCATGCTGGAGTTGGCTGCAGCCACAAAGAAAACTCGCAAGGACGAGGGGGGGCCCGGCTGCATGGTCTGCACCAGGGCCTGCCCCCACCAAGTTCCGTTACTGACCAGGAAGCATATGGAGTGATGAGTGATATCCCTGCAGTGAGCACCATCGAGTTTTCTGGTCTGCTACCACCATTAATGTGGGTAAGGTCTTAACATTTTATGTACTTACATGGGTGTTGTTCAAAGTGGTTGTGGGCTTCCATTATTGGCTCTCCACCATGTAGGCTGGAAAAATTCCATCTCTCAGTACCACAGAAGTTAGACAGCACTGCCCTAGACATTGGCCCTCCGCTGCCTATACAGTCTAGAAAATATGGCCCTGTCTGGCTTTGCCATTCACATGGGGGTGATCTAACAGCAATGGACATACTTGTATCAACTTTAGTCATGTGACAGTCACTCTTTCCAGTACTGTGCACAGGACTCTCACAAACTGGAAATATTTGGCTTTGCTGGGATATCAAGGGGCGAATCTAACAAGACTGGACAACCTAGTCGCAACTTTAGCAGTGTGCCAGTCGCTCCTTCCAGTACTGTGTAGTAACTACCCTATAGCTGTGGGTCTGCATTGCTCTGTAGCTGTTCCAACTGTCGCACAAGCACTGATTGCAATAGGACTGTCTGTACTTTGGCGTGTCACTGTGTCCTGTGCTTTCCAAGCTACAGCAGAGCTCAGCCTGTCAGTCAGTGATGTGACCATTTCCTGTGAGAGAATGAACTGACACTCCCATCTCTCATTTCAGCCTAGAGTCTGACCTGAAAGGTTCTCATTGCAGCTCTCATGTAATGACGCTTTTAGCAGGTAAAATTCATTCATTCATTTTTGCATCATTACATTGAGAAAAGATTAATCATATATCTGAATATGAAGGTAATGCAAAATGTCCCCTTAAAACATAAAGCTCAAAAAGGTGAAAATAAATTCTACAATTCATATATAATTCAAAGAAATATACAGCCCAGTAAGAGAGCCCTTTTAATTTTGTTTTATGCATTTAAATACAGAAAGACAGACATTTAAATAAAAAAAGAGACGTTATAAGACAACAGGTTTCCAAAAACCACAATAAGATGTTATAAGTCCACCCCAAATAGCTTGCAGTTATGGCTTGATCATTTAACTGTTCTGTCCTGATTGGACAAATGTAGCAGTGCCCTGATTGGGCACAATTTGGGGAGTGCTTATTATCTTTGCTGTGTGACTACAAAAGATGACAAGATAATAATATGGGCAAGAGGAAGTCCAGAATATGCTGCCTTATTGCAATTGGCTGTTAGCACTGGAGCAATTTTGGCACCTATTGTTACGTTACCAGTCTATATATATCTTATTGCACTGTAGCTCATAGCTCCCAAATGACCATATGTAGAATCCCAGTTCATGGAAAATTCTTGAAATTCTTCAATTTCTGTAAGCCCAGAAGCGATAGAACGAAGCACTGTAATTCCAAGTAAAAGAGTAGGAATCTTTAAGAGATGACGCAGGAGGGTCAGTGCTATAGGTATGTAGAGAATCCTTATCATTTAAAGCTTTTCTTCTAAAGGCTTAACGACTGGACTGAAGAAGTCTTCTTGATGATTAACAGCCACATCCATCATTGATCAATTACTCCAATGAATCAGTTCTGTCTCTACAGGACTCCTCATGTTCATCAAACATTTCTGCCATGTTCTTCATTGGATCTGGCTTTGGCATATCTAGATACTTACTGTAGGTAATGTTTATACATAATATATATATATATAGATACTCTTTGGGATGAGATAAATATAGTCTTTATTAAGTCCATGAAAATCTTTGGATTTTCTCAGAAGGTTCCTCATTGCCCATTCGTGTCAACCTTTTTCTTCTGTCTCTCCATCACAGCCTCCAGCTCTGAGATCTTCTTTGAGTCCTAGAATATCAACAAATAAATGGGTTAGCCACACTGCTACCATGTGATACGTGAAACCGTTTAAACAGAAAACAAATTGCTGAATATTGAAATATTAAAATGACTAAATGTGGATAACATTCTAACTAACTATCTCAAATTTACAGATTAGAAATTCATCTAGAGGGAGAAAATAATTTATATTTGCATTCAATGAAAAAGCAGCAGCATCTACCGCCATGGGAGCAAGGAGTCCACAGGTACCTTCAAAAAGCCCCACAATTTGAGAAGAGCTGCTCTAGTAAACGTAAACCTGTGCTACTACTATTGTTAACTATCTTGTGGTGCCAGCTTTAGAGCTTCACTGTAGCCGTGGTGCTGGATATACATTCCAGGTAATCTAAACACAAGGCTATAAAGGAGGTCTTCCTGCTGAACTATATACTCTTCTGGCATATACAAGTAGAGGATGCATCAAATACTGTACATTGTGGACATCATAATATCATACGAGATGGCAAGGCAAAGCAGATGCATCCTTTCCCCGTGTTCCAACCTTTATTTTGTCTCTGCAGAAGGCACTGGCAAATGTGGCATAGCACTGCAACATTTTTAGATAACATAATCTAATTATCAAAAAATTACCTCAAGAAGAGCTTTCTGCACCATGACCTGGCTATATACCCTGGCTCCTTCTTCAGGACACACTGCCCTAAATTCGTCCTTTCTGAGAGAGAAGAGTTGAACCCCATTCAGCACTCCTAGGGAATTTACAGTCCTGCAAACAATAAGAACATGTCTGACATCAATGGTCATTTTCAGGGAAGTTTAACTGCCATTTCACACAGGGCATCAGAGGGGCCTCTTTTGGTGAAAAACATAGTAAAAAAGTTTAAAATACATACTGTTAGATATGTTTAGTATATACATCTGGCATGTCCATCCTGAAGCCCCCAGCTGTAGAAAAGCAGATCCCAGAATCCAAAGCCAGCATCAAAAGCTCATTTCAGGTTCCTGGTGCCACAAAAACTGCACACCAGCTACCAGCCTGCATCCCACCATAACCCCTATCTACTATACTGATATTCAAAGGCATAGGGTGATTGTTTGGCAATAAAAAAAACAGTATTCTATTCATATGGAAAAAATGCTAGATTACATTGAATGGGCAATTGGTAATAATATCATTAAATAATAGAACAGAATTAATTCTAAAAAATAGTTTTTTCCTATTCAACAGAAGAATATGATTTAGTGATTCCATATTTCAGTTGTATGAATATTACATATTGAGCATGCATGTCCATGGCTGTATTGTGGGGCTCTATCTAAGTAGTTCATAAGTCCTTTTGGACAGTGGTTTCCAAACTACACCCCTGGAGCCTGAAGTCTTGGGGGCACAGTCTTGAGGCAAAGTAGGAAGATGTTTAGGAAGAAAGCTCATTTGCTTACACCAGACAATTGATCACAGGCTGCTGGACCCCCCCCCCTCCCTTAGCTCAGCCCGAAGGCCAATTAGAAAGAAGCTTGGGCTACTGCCTATTTGCTAGATACACCTAGATTCTCAGATTCAGGTCAGATTTTGGAACTAATGTTAAAAGCTAATAGACCCAAACCATGCTGACCCATTGCAGAAGGTAGGGAATGATGTGTTACCATGTGCTTTAGTAACAGGACATGGGTGCAACAAGGAGACAGAACTTACAGTGTATTAAAACCTTTGGCCTGCAACCAAGCAGTGACCTCAGCAGGACTTGACTCATCTGTCAGAGGGATGGAAGTGTCTGGCATCTTCTGAATATTCAGGTTCTTCTGTGGAGCTGTGCGACCATT
Organism: Xenopus laevis; assembly: GCF_017654675.1. Lineage (NCBI taxonomy): Eukaryota > Metazoa > Chordata > Amphibia > Anura > Pipidae > Xenopus > Xenopus laevis. Next base: position 109,848,990 of record NC_054383.1, on the reverse strand, counting down.
AGCCAACCGGAGTAGCAGCTCCTCGTTCATGCTGCTTATCCTTTCCATTTTGCCTGGGTAAATGAATAAATGTTCTGTGAATAATCTATGAAAGCAAGGACTGGCCAACTGATGTTCAAGTTCAATTGTAATTGCTTACCCACACCTGCGTCAACATGGCAGAGTGGCCTAAGTGATATAAACCTCTAGATCAGGTGCAGCTAACCTACTGTGGGTAAATCAGATCACCCAGCATTCTTTGACATATTTATTCTAAACTTTAGCAACATTCAATCCATATGAACTGGGCACATGCACAATGGAGATGGCACCATGGCTTTTGCTTTGAGCCATTCTGGTTGGTTGCACTTTTTTTTTTTACCCTTAAGCATTTTTTGTTATGTGCAGCAATACAGAAGCTGAGAATGAAGTATAGGTGATTTACTGTAAATCCAGGCAGGCACAAGTGAAATAAAAACCTCAGGAAAGGGTTACAGTGCTTGCACTATGTGCTAGAATTTATCAACAAGAATAAAGAGAAACTAGTGCAAAAGTCGACTTGTAAAGGAGGGGGCGGTGCAATGCGTAAAGTCTGTTGGCTCCTTTGCAATAACTAGAATGTATAATTATTTAGAACATTACATAGGACATATTATTCAGAAACAAACTGCTATTTCCCATTGTTTTCCCTTTAAACATAAAGTTCTCCATTTCTGACTGATTTGCTTTTTTCTGTATTAGTAAGACTTGTACTTCGCCTTAAAGGAGAACTAAACCCTAAAAATGTATATAGCTAAAAATGCCATATTTTATATACTGAACTTATTGCACCAGCCTAAAGTTTCAGCTTGTCAATAGCAGCAATTATCCAGGACTTCAAACTTGTAACAGGGGGTCACCATCTTGGAAAGTGTCTGTGACACTCACATGCTCAGTGGGCTCTGAGCAGCCTTTGATGTACAACATTACTAGCTACTTCTTTAGTTTAACTTTCCTTGTCCTTTAAGGGCTATTCCACACGGGGAGATAGCCACGCGTTTGCGGTCGCGGCGACAAAGCGCCGCGCCAGTCGCCGCGACCGGCGCAGGCGACAGTTTTGTATGGGCGCCTATGTAAAAACGCCTGTGCTAACCACACGAGGCGATGCGCTTTTCAACAGTCGCCTGAAAATGCCTCGCCAGGCTTTTTCAGGCGACTGTTGAAAAGCGCATCGCCTCGTGTGGTTAGCACAGGCGTTTTTACATAGGCGCCCATACAAAACTGTCGCCTGCGCCGGTCGCGGCGACTGGCGCGGCGCTTTGTCGCCGCGACCGCAAACGCGTGGCTATCTCCCCGTGTGGACTAGCCCTAAGGCATACTTTCAACATTGCAGGAAGACACCTTATCTAGAAAGCACCAGGTCCCAAGCATTACAAACAGCGGATGCCATACTTTTATAAAACATTCCATTCATTGGAACTCATTTATTAGTCCCTCTGCCCAGCTTCACCTTTTTAAACATTTGCTATATGTTAGTTAGGACTCGGAGTTTGAGTTCTACCACTAAATTCAAGTATCAGGATTGTATTTGCCATATAAGCACCCGAGGGCTCATGCCCAGGGCAAAAGCTTTGGGGGAGGGGGACATCCTCAGGTGCCTATATTGTATATAAAAAACTGTGTGAAAGAAAATCTCCCAGCCTGCCACCAGATACTTGTGGCTAAACCTATGTTGTGGGGGGCACTGAGATCCTCCTGCACCAATCGTGGGCTGAATCCAGTCCCTAGAGCACCACCAGACCTAAATACAGTCCTGGCAAGTATTATACTGTGGAAATCATGATTATTATATACTAACAAATAAGCCCCCTGTGTGTTTCTTCTTTCCATTAAAACCCTTGTTGCTTAAAGGAAAACTATACCACCAAAATGAATACTTGAGCAAGAGATAGTTTATATCAAATTGAGTGGCATATTAAAGAATCTTACCAACCTGGAATATATATTTAACTAAATATTGCCCTTTTACATCTCTTGCCTTGAACCACCATTTCCTGATGGTCTGTGTGCTGCCTCAGAGATCACCTGACCAGAAATACTACAACTCTAACTGTAACAGGAAGAAGTGTGGGAAGCAAAATACAGAACTCTGCCTGTTAATTGGCTCATGTGACCTAACAAGTTTGGTTTGTTTGGTATGTTTGTGTGCACAGTGAATCATACGATCCCAGGGGGCGGCCCTTATTTTTTAAAATGGCAATTTTCCAATGGCACATACTACTAGAAAAGTATATTATTATGATAATGTTTTATTTACATGAAGCAGGGTTTTACATATGAGCTGTTTCATGCAATATCTTTTTATAGAGACCTACATTGTGTGAGGGGTATAGTTTTCCTTTAAGTCTGACCTGTGCCTCAGTGGTGGTATACGGTGGTAGAGGAATAATCACTTCAATGTGTAACACATTTTACAGCAGAGAAAAAAAAACAGAAGCGTGAAGGGGCCAGTGCATGTGTGAATATATTAGGTGAAAAAACGTGTTGGTGATATGGGTGTTTGGGAAGGAAAGGGTCCCACTGGGCTTATATGATGTCACTGTTTTGCAATTTCATATACTGGCAGGGGTGTTTGAGTTCTGATGTAGCGTTCTCACCTTGTTCATTTATCTGTTCTTGGTTCAGTCCATTGGCTTGATTCCATGAGTTTCGACCACTACCATTTGAGGGTTTTTTCGGTGGTGTTGGAGGTACTACCTAGAATAGTATAATGTATATATACGATAAACGTTGTAACTACAATCATATCAGATTATAGCACGGTATCCTAAAGGTTTTGTGGGAACAATTTAAAAGCCTGTCCACTTATACCTCAGAGTGTTTACTTAGGGCCCTGTCACATGGAGCTCTTCATTGGCCCAGGTTGCGATTCCAACTAATTTGAAGCATATTAGGTATTACATATTAGCAGGTTGGGTGTTTCGTTGCTAACGATTTCCCTGCGGGCAATGAAGTACCTCGCGTGACAGGAACCTTATAGTCAAGCAATCAAAATTTATATTAGTCTTATTGCAATTGATTGATTAGAGCTTACTGTTGAATGGTTGCTACTGTTTACTGCTTCAGTTTTGTGAATCCATCACTATGGGATCAGGTCTCACTCATTAGATCCTTAATTCTGCTCTTATTAAGCCACTCAATTTATTCAGGTCTTAACCAAGATGTTGACTGATACTGTGAATCTCTGTATATTTATACATTGTGATGTCTGTCTGTACTATAATGCAATATAAAAATGTAATGTTACTTATACAAGAACAAATACCTAAAGATACACATACAGGGGTGTCCAGCATTCAGCCCTCCACTTACAGTTAATCTACATTTAGAAGCATCACCTTACAGTCTTTGATTGTCACTAGGTGCTGGGAATTGCAGTTCAGCTGAATCTGATTGTCTACGGGTTGGACCTACTTAATTTACAACAAGGCAACTAGCACACAAAGGTAATGCCAGTAGGTGTAGACGACTCAGCATCAGAAGATCTGCAACTATAAAAGGCCTTGCTGATGTACCTTGCCAGGGCTTGATTGCTGGGAGCCATTTACTTTTGCTTTGTTGGCATCTGGAGCAGTGTAGGGGGCAAGAATGTTGTAAGGAACATAACCAATCTGTCCGAAGCGATTCTGCACTTTCCACCACTTTTTGGTGTCATCAATGACCTTCAAAAAATAATACATATCAATATAACTGAGTCTTTACCAATATACGGTACAAGAAATAGTTTTAGTCCATATATCATAAGTATATTGTTTCATTTCTTCTATTGTACTTTATAAATCTACATAAGTCTTATTGATTACTGTTATCTCTCCTGGAAAGATTGCAGATAACCTCTATGATCTGAATAAGTATTTAAAGGGGCAAGGGATGCATGTTTACATCCTGCTACAGCAAATATATCAAAGACAAAAGGGGAAAAATGGCTTTAAGACAAACGGGGTAAAAGACTTGTATTCTTCTGTAGGTATTAATATTAGAGCAATAGCCTTTAGAACTTACCTCTAGGACCTCTCCCTGTAACACAGATAATTCACTGCTATTTCTTGCCACAAAGTCATATGTACAGCTCACATGCTTGGTTTCCGTTTCTTCATGGCTGCAAATAAAGGGTATATAGTAAGTACTACCATATCATATTTGTATACTGCAAAACAGTAATAATATTAGTACAAATGCTAGTTTTTTATTATTATGTTTCTGATAGTTTCTAATTTTAAAAAAATATTGCATTACTGTATTGCAATGCTCTCCTTCTGCTTAGGATAAAATTGGGAAACCTCAGATAAATTTTCTCACATCTTTCCTAAGCAGAAGAACATCAGAGCAGCCTCTTTCTTTCTCTTTCTCCAACTTCCTTTGACTACTTGGTGGTCAGACCAGCAAATGGTGCTGTTGTAACAAAAGTCATTCATATTAAGAGTACATGTATCCCTTAATATCTTGGAATTAAAAGAAAATATATAATGAATGTACATTGCAGAAGTGCTTGCAATAGCCTCCTCATCAATTTTACAATTTAACTTTCACTTATTTTTAAGGTTTACTTATCTTTTAAAGCAAATTCCTGATTGGTTGCCCTAGACAATTATTATTGTGCAGTTTAGTCTCCAACCAATAAATAAAAACAAAGTTGCACTTAGGTGATGCAAATATTTGATTTTGGAAATTCAAGTTTGAATTCAGTTTGGTTTTCCACCAAATCTTCAGTGAGTAAAATCTCCAAATTTGGTGCATTTCAAATTGATAGGCTTATAGATCTTCACTGAGTTGTTGTTATGTGTTAGATTAGGAGCTTATATGGACTAATAATATATATTAATACTGAAATCACAAGTTACCCATTTACTGCTGGAATAGCGGCAGGTATATTGACTTGAGGTGCCGATTGCTAAAAAAAAGAATGAATGGAAAAGAAAAAAAATATGATTAAAACAAACAAAACCAGTTCTCCAATGCTCTAAGATAAATAATGTTTCATTCATTCATGGGGCCATACAAGTTTTATTCATGGTAAGTATTTATTAACGTAGAATGGTTTGAAATGAACACGCCAAGCCATTATAGAGAATTTGATTAACAGGTTTGTTGCTCTCACCTGAGCTCGAAGTTCTTCATGGCGGTGCTGAAGTTCAATTGGATCTTCCCATGGTTTGCCATTTGTGCTAACAGGAACCCATCCGCCTCTGAATGTTGGAATGTATGGCTGAGAATACTCCCTGGGATATTCCACCCTATCAAAAGAAAGAGTACAAGAGTAATATTCATTAGCCAACCCAAAGAAATATTTCTTATCTTCTGTTAAAGGAAAGGGTCCGGAGAGCAGTAAAAAGACAGGTACAGAAAAACAAGGAGGACACAGTATGACAGGATGGTGGCATTATGTATCTCTGTGCCGTACAGAAAAATGTAAGCTCCCAAGTAGTTGCATTTACTATATTCATATTTTACATTGTTCATACCGTGGCTTTGTCCAGTTTGGTCCAAGGGATGTCCATAGCTCTAGCTCCTGGTCATTTAAGCTTTCTTTCAAAAAAGTTACCGCTTCTTTTGTTAGCATTGGACTGGTCATTTCAGAAGGCATCTCCACACCACCACAACTGTCCACCAGCTGGCTCAGAGAGAAACAGAGGTTATTATAAATTCTATTCCACCTATTTATGAGCAACTTTATGAAGTGCTCAGTCCATCATGGAAAAGTAGGACCCTCAATGGGAATAGATAACAGCTAGCATAATAAGGTGAATTAAAACTGATAAGATATATTTATCTCGACCTCAGATTTCAGTTTTAATTCAACTTATTATGCTAGCTGTTCTCTATTCCCATAAAATATAATTTGCTTTGCTGCAATGGCACTAAATGTCTACAGGATTCACCAACAACCGTTACTTTCACATACAAGGTTGTTTCAGATTGATCTTTATTGCTGATGTATAAAAGCAACGGCAGATGGGGCTCTTTAGAAAACCATCTCTCCCCTGGAATCAATGCAAGAAAAATGCATTGATTCCAACTGATTCAGATGGGAGGATATTTTCAAGTGCCGATGATATCCCATTAGTGGCAAAGCACCCCATCTGCCATAGTACGGGATCTTACAGAGGTTACTCGGCCCGTCAGCAAAATTTTTTAATGGGCCCATTAGACAAGATGGGCTCCACTATGGTCATCCCTACCCTGTAAGCTCTGATTACACTTCTTCTTTACAAATGTCCAGGTTCTTACCGTTCTTAGTGGCCCAAACAAGAAATGAACAAGTTCAACTGCGCTTGGATTCACAATGTTATTTTTAAGTCTTGCCTGCAAAACAGAACATAGGTATCATTATAATTTGCTACATAAGCCCATTTAGCAACAATTTGTATCCAATGATACATTAAGCTATCAAATATATAATATATAATATATATATATTTAAATTTATAATAAATGCTGTATTTAAGATATTTTAATAAAGTGCTGCTGTTGTTAAATGTCTCCTGGTTACAGAATGACATACCAGGAGGCAAAAGCAATATTTGAATTTTTGTACTGCGTCCTCATATTCTTCGATTTTGGGTGGCTTCGCTCGAAGAGTCAAAAGTCCTTCTGTATGAACAGACACAAAATATAGAAATAAATCTTCAACATATTACATTCCAATGGATTCCAGATATTTACGATAACATTTTTATGCATCTGTTATGGCAAAGCAGGAAAGCCATAATCTATTTGCTAAATAGGGTCTTTCATCTATTCAACTTTAATACACAGAGACAGTATGAAGGGTTATCTTACTGAGTACACAAGATGTTCCTTTTCTACAAATGTATAATACATACTGAGTAACCTGTACAAGGTATTCTACATGGCCAGCCACAGAGAAGTAACATGTCTATAAGGCTAATGGCATGAGGGGCAACTCCTTTAGGTTTAGTGAACCCCCTCTTCCTGCCCTGATCTAAGCCTTCAGTTCCTTTCCCAGGGAAAAACCCTGTCCAGACACTTATGGACATAAGCAGAAAAAATCACATATATCCGCACTCACCGCCAGCTTCTTTCTTCTTGGTTCTTCTGGACTTTTTTCTTTGGTTGAGCATTCTAAATGCTTCAGCAGATTTCTGTAAGCTGCCCATAAAGAACTCAATGTCATCGAAACAGTGGTTCAGCAAGTCCTATGGAGAAAACAGCCATGAATGATGTTAAATACTTTATGTGCTAAGTATAAAGCACCAATTAAAGATCCCCCTTTTGGCAGAGGAACCGTAAGGTCAGCATTATAGAAGAGGCTACATATATCCATAGTGGAAATGCTGTTTCGTCATTGTATAAATGGAAAAAAATGGGGAAAGACCCCACATAGCCTCACACTTGAACATTTTATTTATACTTTGGTTTCCACAGTTGTTTTGGGGAAAAGGTAAAACATTTTTTACCCTAATCAGCAGAGGCAGGGGACACCCTTATTCATGATGTTCCACAAATTTCTACTAAACTGGACACTTCTAATGTGTTTATTCATATTCTGCTATATTTACTATATTTACTGTAGCATAACAAATCCATACAAAGACTTACATGACAACATAAAGTCAATTTGCTATACTGCAGTAACCAACAGCCACCAAAAATTCACAACATAAGAGTTGCTTGGGGCAAGTTTGCACATTGCTAATTCATAGGCCCTACTGATTTCAAGTGCATAGTCACTTTTGATATATTGGCGGGGCCCCTTACAGGGTGTTGCTGACTGGCATCTCGTGAGACTGTGACAAGCATTCTGAAGTTGGCAGCCAGTGCCAGAGCCAGTACTGTTGTGTGCGGGCCGGCCATTGGGAATTTTTGATTTGTCAAGGGACAGACCCTGTCAAAGAGCAATACATTCCATGCTCAGCCTCCTGTGGCTGGGGAACTTTAAACATTTTTGCTGTAGGGCCCAATAACTTCTAAACAAAGAAAATAGGAACTATTAGGAACTATTAGGATCAATACAAGTTAGGAAGGTGCAAGGCTTATAGCCACATTTATTGAAGAAAAAGTACGATTCATAACGTTTCAGAGCGAGACCCTTGCTCAGGTGCAAAAAAAGATAACTTCTATTTACTCCAGTGCCAATGAGGCTTGTTATATTATTAGATTTCAGCAGGATCAGTAAATTGGTAGTAGAAACTCCTTTCATAAATGTTGCTGATTTTAATGCAGTAGGCTATTATCTCAGTTAACCTAGGAATTTTGAAAGTTCTAATGATTTGATTGGCAACAGGTTGTTCTGTGCTTGTAAACAATTTGTGATCTGATAAGTTACATTTTCAGTGCAGCCTGCACATTTCAAAGTAGTTACACAGACACAGGACATTACAATGGCTTTTGGAGTTCCTATCGAAACATGATTACAATGGTATAACATCGACAAAAAAATTACACGAATAGGCAGACTGAATGGAAAAAAACATCTTTTCTTTGAACTAGCATCGTATTCACACAAACTAGTACTTTTGTGATATGAAGATAAGGTATATCTGTATCAGGCAAGTCCATTCTCCAGGTATTGCTACAGTTCCCATTATCCCCCAAGGCTGGAAACTGTAATTCCCAGTAGAAGTGTGTGAGTAGGGTTAGTGTGTGAGTTTCTTACTCAACCAACAACACAAAAAATTCACAAATCGGCACTTACCACTTCATGCCCAGATCGAAAGGCCGATGGGTCCATTGCAGTTTCTTCTAAAAGATAAAAAGACTTTATATTATTTAAAGGTGAGTCAATATAGAAATGTTTAGCCTATGATTATTTCATTGTTGGTCTGAGCACCATCACAACTTTCTTCTTCATCTCACTGCTGCTTTTCCATGTACCTGCCTGTAACTGTAGGCCAGGTATATTTGGGGTTATAACAGTTATTTGCCATCAAATATATGGTTGGGTCTATGGCTAAATGGTTAATACACTAATGATTTTCTGTATCTGTAAATTTTCTGAATGTGACAGGGGTCCTATACAACAACTGTCCCTTAAAGGAGGCCATGAACTAAAAAAGTTGGAAAACCACTGGACTCGTGTTAGTGCTGTATTTCATTTAACAGAAATGGAGCTGCATTTTATCATATACTACATACTGTAAATCTTTATGCATTTGTGGCACCCTAACAGATCGAACAAGGGGAATATTTTATGCTTAGTTCCCATGCATACACTAGATTGTATTGTACAACTGCAAACATTAACCTCACCTGCAACTTTGGATATCTTCTGTTGCATCTGAGGACTCCCCGACTCCATAATGAACTGCTGTGGTATGTCTGAGCGGTTGATTTCACTGTATAATGGTTCCTGTGAGTTCTTGGAATTATAGAATGATGTTTTTAAGATAGAAGGGCAACACCAGGGACACCATAAACCACTTTTAATAAGGGATGCTAATTAAAAATATACCTTATGTATTTCAGAGTAGATTTTAACACAGCCGTGCACACTGTATTTCCCATTATTAAAAGTGGTCATTGGTAAATTTAGGCAAACTAATAGCTGCTTCTAAAGCAGTACAAATAATGCCGCCACCTTGAGGGCAGGAGTGCTGCTACCACTGGCCATGCATTAATAGGTATTAGATGCAGATGGGGTTAGGTGCTTAGGTCTCACACCCTGTGCTAGAGTGCAGAGAAACTATTGGTTATTTATGGGGACTTACTAGCAAGCATATAGTAGACTCATTTACTGAGGGGTTATAGCGTCTACAGTTATATAAAAATGCCCATTTGCTTTGATCACGTTTCTCTATAGAGAAGGCTTGTTTGCAGCTATGTGTATTTTATGTAACATGATCATGCACATGCTAATAAGTTGCAATAGAGCATTTTACAGGCATGTCAAGTGGCACATCGGAGAGCACATAATGAAACGTGCTGTTGCAAACAGGCACAGAGGAGGGTTATGTACAGTAGCTTCCTAGACCCCTTATTAAATGAGTCTACATCACCTCCACAGGACTTTATAAGCAAGCACCAGCAGTCCTTCCTTTTTACAGACTAAGCCACATTACCTGTGGTGTCTCGACTGACTGTTGCCCCTGATCATGTGAATTGACAGTGATTTTGGGGGTCAGAGATGAGCGAGGTGGCTTTACCATTGGTTTACGTTGGGCTTCCCTCTCCAGGATTTCTGCTGGGGTCACATACTGTGATGTCGGCTGCTTCCACTGGCCTAGTGGGGTGAATGTATTGGGACCAGTTGTGCTCTGGGCAATCTGCTCCTTATTGTTCCTGCACAAACAAATGCTTACATTAGCTGGTAGTGATGAATATACTGTATGTGTATATATTGCTATCTGATGGATACCAAGTATATAAAGGCTCATAGTCATACTAGGTCATATGACAAAGTCCAGCTTGTTGTCTCACCTAAGAGCTTCAGGGCGTTTTGCATTAACACCAGTCTGAAAATCAGACACAGCACTGTTGATATCTTCCTTGATTAAATGTGCCTACAACATAAAAAGGAAGCCTTTAAATGCCTGGTGATTGCACAATAACTACATAGCTTTTTATTTGACTTTATGGAACTGTCTTACCGCAACATTATCGGACTGGAAAAAATACACATCAGGTTTTGGCTGATATTTGTCCTGGCACACCAGTATCAACAGAGGCTGGTCCCTTCTCTCTGGCAGAACCGTATCACATCGCTGGATGGCAGATAGAGGAAATTCTTCTAGTACCTCCTACAAAATGTGAAAACATGAAATCCTCTACACTGCAATCCTGAGTTACACCTACTGTATGTAAATACACCTGCCTATATCTTAAGAAAAGCAAAGACCTATGATAATAATGTGCTATTTAAAGCAAAGAAGGGAAAGACAATTTAACTTAGCCTTATCTCAATATTCAATGCAAAGCACTAATATATTTCAGCCCCTTCTCCAAAAACAGTGAATGTCTCTAATTCTATAAGGATTGTAAAGTTATTTTTCTCTTGTTACACACAAGTAGATATTTTGTTTCCATTGTTGCTTTGCTTAGTAAAGGTATGCCACTGAATAATAAGCCTTTTTAGCAGATATGACTTGCAGAGCTATAGTTTGACATAATGGCAAGGTCACTAGTTACACATCCCTCCTTTACAATAAACATTACAACAGACAAAGCTGAGCATGCATGGCAGCCCTACCCCATGTGTAAAACAGCCAGCTACAACTTCATCACAATAGGAAACCATCCAACATCTTAAAAAGCCATGCAGACTAAAAAGACTTATTGTGTGCTCAGAACATTCCTTCTCTGCATTTGTTCATTAGTTCATATCAGTGGGAACAAATACATTGCTTCAGCTGGGAAATTCTCTTCACGGCACTGAGAGGGCATTTTTCATTTCTAAGCACTAGGGGAGCTGTTATTGAAGTCTAATTTTGAAGGAATGTTTGTTTCACACACTTACTGTATGTGTACTGTTGTTTCATCATTAGAATACATAGAAGTTCCCACTGTAACTAATACTTGTTAGAGCTCTTATATATAGCTATTACAGTAAGGGTATAAGGCTGAAAAAGGGATTAAGAACATCTACCAGAATAGCAGAGAGAGAATTCACCTTGCTGTTCAGATCAAGGAGCTTGACCAATGAACTGTTCACTTCTATTAACATTTCCTGCATCCAGATTTTTCCCTTGGCATCCACTGCATTCAGCTTACGGATAGCGTCTTCCACCGTGTGGACATCATCATCCTCCCCAATTGTAAATGTCACCAGATGCTGGCAAGGAAACACAACAAGAAGTATTGTTACTGTGCATTGAACACAATGGGAAGATATTCAGAACAGATGGGTTTCTGCATTTCTACAGTCAGTTTTGGCTGAGAGCATTGTCTGCAACCAGGAGCGATTCTTACCCCTCTGCTTCCTTGAGGTGGCTTTTGTTCTGCCATCCCCCTCCCGAGCGCACTCACATTTCCAGCACAGGAGTGGGTCTGGGGTGGCAGCCCCGATAACTTGCAGGGTGCTGCCGTCCAGGGCCGGAACTAGGGGTAGGCAGAGTAGGTGCCCGCCAAGGGTGCAATCAAGGGGGGGCACACTTTTAAGGAGAATTTATTTTATTTTTCTTTAACCCTGGTATGCTTGACCTTTAATAGTTTTTCAATTTTATAAACCGCCTCTTCCAACCCCCTCTTGGCCGTGATTCGTACTGTAGGCAGAAGCACCTTAGAATTGCACCTTAAATTACACATTCTGGTGAATCATGTTGGTCAGTGTATGATGACGAGTGAGGACTAGCCATTGAATGGCATGAAGAAAGGTGGCCATATCATTCAGGCCCCTTGTACTGTATCTGTCTGTCTAGCCATCAGCCTTTCCTTCAGATACTGTACAGCAGTGATCCACAACCAGTCGCTCGTGAGCAACATGTTGCTCACCAACCCCTTGGTTGTTACTCCCAGCGGCCTCAAAGCAGGAGGCAAGTTTGGTTGCATAAAACCATATGTACTGTCAAACAGGCTGCCAATTCACATATTGGCTACCAATAGTCAATCACAGCCCATAACTGACACCCCCATGAACTTTTTGCATGCTTGTGTTGCTCTCCAGTTTTTTTTTTACATTTGAATGTGGCTCACGGGTAAAAAAAGGTTGGGGGGCAGCAGGGCCAGGCCAGTGTGTGCATGCCTTAAGGTTGCCATACACGCACAGATATTATTGTATGAAACAATATTCCATGCGTTTATTATAAGAGAAGAGGCAACATCAGCAGAAGCCTTGGATATCAATCGTCTCATCGATCGTCTCATCGATCTGACAGGATGGAAAAATGTTATCACGCACTTTGAAGAGTGCCCGAACATTGTAGAAGGTTAATACTGAATTGTCAGATAGAGGTAGAATTCTAGCTATATATCTGACGATTCAGCTCTTAACCTATGTAGAGAAAACAAACAAATGGTCACAGAACAGATCCTAACTGTAACATGAATGGCCACCTTTAGTGACTAGTGACTAGTGGGTAATGTAGATGATGTGCTGAGCACTGATCCCTTATTACTTATTTAAGGTACAACTCCAAGAGGCAGTAAATACTAGATCCAATATATAACTATATTATTGGCATGTATCAGGTACCATTACAGAATTAATAGGGACAACAAACACATAAACATTGAGGCTCCTTTTCATTTATTTCAAGCCCCAGATTTGTCTAAAAAATTCAACATTTTGGCAGGACATAAAAAGATGGAGTCCCCTCCCCAAAACACTGAAGTCAAGTCATTCTGTATCTTAAAATATAGGGCAGGAGGCTAAAGCTTTATGTGTGCTCAGGTCACTTTCAAATGATTCACAGCTCCAAAAACCCATTAACAAACTTTCCTGTGCAGCAGCACAATGTTTTCCCAGCATAACTGATGTGCATTAGGTTAGGCACCCTGGCACTACCACAATATTGGTCTGTATCATAGTGGTACCTAAGTACAGCCAAAATCTTTCTGAAATGGAGAAACCAGCCTGACTTGTATGGTGCTTCCAGTACATGCAGTAACTGTGTGAAATTGGCACAGGCTCTGAAAGTGGCCAACTATTACATTCCAGATGTTCTTGTTATGACTTCCCTTGAACACAATGTAAACAATGTATATTGTACAGTCATATTTATAGAAAACTGGAATGTAACCTTAATTTCACTGGCGATGTCTCACATGGGTGAGGCCTGGGTGTTGACTTTGAGAGACTATGGTTAATAAAAAAAGGTTAAGTACCTCATATCTGGAGTACAATAAAGCAATATGTACAGATAAAAAAAGGTTAGGAGATGCTGTTTGAAGTAAAACATCAATTACATTACAGGTATAATTTGTGTTGAAGTGCTGAGTAATCCCATGTGGGAGTTCATTAGGCAGGGGCAGTTTAAACAAGTGCTGAGGGGAGAACATTACCCCAGGGAGTAGAAAGTTATGTAGAAAGTTATGTTTTTGGGTAGGGTAATTACAAAAAAACCTGTTATAATGAAAAGCTTGACATGTTTTACAGCACAAAAGTACAGTATGGCAACATTCTAGGCTATTAGTCTCACAAAATATAGGAAGTTGTCTCCCAAATCTACTGTGTATTATTGAGCAAATCCCTGAAAAGCCTGTGGGTGTCACTCTTAGTGCCTTTCACTATTATCTTTTGGCATTGGTACTAGTTTTTTTAGAAAGCCTTTCCAGCATCCTTTGTATAGATAAATGGTCGGCCATAGTGATGTGTAAGAGATGCATGTGACCCAGTCTGGAAGCAAAAACAAACAAATCTCCTCACAGTGCTGATTCCCCTATTGACACTCCCAGGCTTATCAAACGCTCACTGCAAAATAGCTGCTAAGGACATGTAATTGATCACAAAACAGGTTGCAGCCCATGAGGCTGATAACATGGACAGGCCTGGACTGAGAGTCAAAATAGGCCCATTTTAGGTACACAGAGGCCCAAACAGCTCCTCACCAGCAAAATAAATAGGGTTGCCACCTGTCCGGTATTTTACCGGCCTGGCCGGTAAAAATGATGATTGATCCCAATGTTATTAATAGGGAAAAAAGATAAAGATATAGGAAGGCCGGTATTTTTTTTCCACAAAAGGTGGCAACCCTACCAATAAATAGTAATTGTCTGTGGCAACTTACAGCAGCCCCTCTGGCATTTGCCAGAACCCACAGATTGTCAGTCAGGGCCTTAACAAGGAGTACAAAATTAAAGTTTCCATTAGCAGCAGATGTCTGGCAACCTGTTTGAGCATTCCCGCCACTTTCTGTGATCAATGACCAGTCCTCTGGATGCAGAGCTATAGAGATGCCCACCCTGTACTTTTATATTAAGGGTGCAACATACCTCCCAACATTTGGGAAATAGAAAGAGGGATAAAAAGAATTGCAGCTCGTTGTGCGGTGAAAATGTTTTTGGTCATGCCCATTTTTGTGGCCACACCCGCTAATTACCATGTTAATTTTACAAAATTTGGTAGGTTATGAAAGTTATTTCAGTTTTGCTAGTGAAGGTGAATTTCCCTTTAAGCGGTGAGTCTTAAGTTCTCCCAAGAGACATTTTTATTTTAATTGTTACAATTACTTATCTCAAAATTGTTACAAAAGTATCTTAGTGCACCTGGTGGCTGTTCTGGCCTCTCTGCCAAAAGCCAATTAAGTTAGAAACTTTGTATCTTTTTCTGGCTCTTCAGTGCAGGAGATGAACGAGAAAGTCTGGACATTTCAGTAACGGGACTGCGGGTTGAGCTGTCAAAAGCAGGACTGTCCCGCTCAAAACGGGAGGTGTGCATCTTAGCCACAACTCCACTGCACTCTCTGCCCAAAACTGAGTTTTGAGGGAATACTATGGTGGGGGTTAATTCATTCAGGTGCAAATTATATGGAGTGGGTCACTGTCCAGTCACAGATTTAGCATTCATGATGTGAATATAAAACATCAATTTCATATTTAAACCTCAATATATAGGGTCAGGCTGGGCTGGCGGGACACTGGCAAAAATGGTCCTTATGGGACATTTTAATTACAAAATACATTTATTTATGTTAAAGATGCTTGTACAATTTGACAAAATATTCTATGTACTTTCTTTACTTGATTGTATTGTTTGTAGGGTAGGCACTCAAAGAGCAATCCTCCAGGCAGTAGTAGTAAAAACAGGTCTTTATTGAAGTACAAGTGTGGATAACAGCCTTACGCATTTCGTGTTCTCAATACTTGTACTTCAATAAAGACCTGTTTTTACTACTACTGCCTGGAGGATTGCTCTTTGAGTGCCTACCCTACAAACACTACGGTGATGTCCGCTCCTTTTTGCTGAAGGCTTGGGGCAGAGCACCTGAGCCTCCTCATTCACGTGGTGAGTCTCTTGCGTCTACTTGGACTTTCTTTTTGCAGAAGTTACTCAAGCTTATGTAGCACCAGCCCTGTCACTCTCAGAGGCTATAAGGGGCTTGGGTAAATCTACTCCCTGACCTGCTGCTATAAACTGATCATGTGAAAGGGTTACTATCTGCACTGTGTACGTTTTGCAAGTATATGTTTATGTGCTTATATAGTGACTGACCGCTCAGCATGGTCTTTTGCACAGTGCCCTATCTGTACATTTACAATATAATAAAAGATAAATGACTTACGTTCACTTGATACTGAGACACGTCGGCCATGATAACATTTGAATATTTCTTTCTTTGTTCTGAAAGGCAAATAAATGTATATGAGTAAACAGGAGATAAAGAAGCTGCTTAACCTACCAACTCAGCAGCTTTGAGCTGAACATCCCCCAGCTGGCTTCTGTTACTTTGTTTCAAAAGGCAGAACTACCAGTGCAGAGGATAGAAATGGACAGACAGATACTGCATTCATTACCAAATACATTTACAAATAGTTTAAAACCACTAACAATTTTTTATTAACATATATATTAAAAAGTTGCTTACAACTGCAATATCTGTCATTGGATTGGAAGTTCTTGCAAGCAGAGCCCCCTGATCCTACTTTTTACTGTGAACCCCTTGTTTGTTATATTATTGTAAGACCCCTGTTTGTTAAAAATGTATGTTACGTGATGTGTAACTTCAGGTGCTTTATAAATAATTGGTTCCAAATAGGGCGGTATCAGTAAAATACTGTACAATACTCAAAAATGCAGTGCTATTAGCCCCATCCTGAGACACCAGCATATCTGCTCACTGGGGGGGAAGCAGAGTGGTATTTTAAATTATTTTCCACGTATATCTGCATATTTTCAAAAGGTATTTTTCTATAATGTATGTTACTTTATAACTGTGGCTTCCATTTAATGTAAATCAAAAAAAGAACTCAGTACAGTGATATCATCTCCTCTGGACATGGCACCGTTTCTTGGTTGGCTGAATTAAAAAAAACAACAGGGAAGTCAAAAGAGAGGGGCACTTCAGGGCATAAAGTCACCAGGGAAGACTCTGAGCTGTGCAGCAGGATCATTTATTCTGCCTGGCTGTTATAAACAGGCTTAACTTATACACCTGTATTTTGTTTTCATTTTTGAGTGATTAAACCCCCAAGCGGCTGATTAGTAAATATGTGCACATCCCATTACTCTCACTCTATATCATGGCTCTACAGGGATTTTATTGGATACAGGCTTTCCCAATGATTTTATGCTTATCATTTGTACGACATTATCGTTTGAACATAACTCAGTCCCTGATCATGTGTTAAACTAATCTTTCCATATCATCCCATATCATGGTAAATGTTGGACAGGTGAGCAAAGGTTAGAGTATAGCACACAGTGCTCCAACCACTAAGTCATATCAGTTGAAGGCAAAGCTTTGTATCTTATTGTCGTCTTGCATGCATTGGAAACATTTAACTTGATATTTATTTCGAACAGTTATTATCTAACCGTGGAGCTATCTGTATATAACCCATTTGGTCTGCCTTTAGTTTACCAATAGTTCCTTACAAGGATTGCGGGTTAATACTTTATAGCAGGTCAGTGGGACACAGGTCCAGTCTTATAGGGCATTAGTTGGGCATAGCTATAGTCCTAAACTGTGATTTGGGTTGTGAAGTTCTCTTTCTTTGCATGTTATATTGAATTTTCTGTTCACCCTTTATTGAATATACCCGACTGATATTGCAATGATACAGGGTAAGGCTTCATCTTCAATGCATTTAGTGAAAGTGTGTACGACCCTTTTTATAGGTTATAGTACAGTGCACTGTCAAAAAATCAGGTTCTCACACTTAATCTGGCTCACAAAGCAAATATATATTTACTTTAGCTGTACTATGACCCTAAAGGACCCAATGCCCCATGCTGTAGCTGTTGTACAACACAAAACTGGCAGTTATGGATGGAAGTTCTTTTTCAGCAGGGGAGTGCCAAATATTGCCTGTCTCTGTTCTAATGAGTGTTCATGAATATGTTTATGAAGAATATTCCCATTTCCTGTCACTGGTAATTATAGCATAAGCACATACACAATTATATCTAGCAGTATACTGATCTCTGGTATCTAAATTCCATCCTGAGATGTGTTACCCAACCAACACCTGTGTGCTGTACAAATACCAGCTGTGATTTCCATTTACTGCAAGCAGGAATTCTGGTCTTATTGTGTTATGCTGCCATTTTTAGATTTTATATATACAGCCCTTTACATACTCACAATGAAGGCAAAATAAAAACATTTTTTTTCATATGCAAATAAATGGTTGTTGTGTTGCTGCCCTAGAAGTGACTTGGCAGGCAGACCTGTTTGTCAGCCCATGCAAACAGTGATTTATGTGCAGTGCAGTGGCATTGAAATGAGAAATAAATTCTAAGTAAATATTCAGGAATGAACTCCACCTAAAATATCTAGAGCAACATTTAACATGATACAGTGTCAGAACTTATGGTGAGGGGTCTTTATCATAATCCACAGCAAAATCCTTTTAAGGCCCCCTTAAATCTTTGAATGACCCATTTTTGCAGAAATATACAGTATGAAAATTGCCAGTCAGGGCTACTGCCAGCCAACTATACTACTGGGCTCCCCAGAAGTTCCACAATCTACTTCCATCCTGAAGAACCTTAGACACAGATTCCTCATCTCTAAACATATCTTTGTTTGTTTCATTCTACTTCCCATAAGGGTGTTACAAAGTATACTATTATAAGATTCTAAGCAATTTTAAGAACTGTCTATTAACATTAACTTTTGATCCCCCTATAGTGATCTTCGAGGTTTGCCCCTGCCTATTTCATAACCAGCCACTCCAGCCAGCTTCTCCTGAACTGACAGGTCATGTCCTGCTCCATCCCAATCACCAACCCCTTTACGCCACTAAACACCCCTTATGCTACCACCAATATTTTAATAGAAAAGGTGGCATTCCTACCAAGAGGGCTCATTTCTGATGGAGGGTATGCTTAGGAGCATGGTACTCAGCTTAGTAACTCCTGCAGTGTCATAGGAGAAAACAGGACAGTGAATTTATACCCACTGGTTGGACAGAAAAGGCATTGTAATATATACAGTACCCACCAGGTTATCTTGTGTATCTAGGCGGGCAAATCTAACCTTGCTACCCTTGTGGTCATCTAGCATCCTCAAAGCTAGAAAGCTGAATTTCCAAAAAAATTCTCTCCATCCTGGGGATGCCACATAAGGACTGTTATAGGCTATTTGGTAGCCTCAATGTGGACTGACAGCCGACAAGAGGCAGTACACCTGATATTTATGCAACCAAAACCTGCCTTCAACCCAGGAATTTAAAAATAAGCACCTGTTTTGAGGCCACTGGGAGCAACATCCAAGGGCTTGGTGAGCAACATGTTGTTCCTGAGCCACTGGTTGGGGACCAATGTTCTAAGTAATAATGGGTACTGGCTGTGAGGTCAAAGCTATGCACTGTATCAAAATCTCAGCCAATTGTAGAGGAATATAACTGTAACAACACACACATTTTATGTTTATTTTGAGCTGCTCCTATTTCCGGCCAACCCCATTTCTAAGGTGCACATGAATGGCCTGAGAATTCAATAACATCGATAGAGGCAGAACAAAACACAAAGGAGAGATTTCTCAGGCTTGACAAATAAGCAACAGACTAGAAAAAAGATTATGAAAGACAAACATGGCATGGGATATGGCAAAGAGAATGAACTGAAGGTTCTACTACGTGTTGGTCAAACACAACAAAAATAACATTTTAGATGCACACTCAGGCCTGGAGAAGAGAAATGTGAGTTAGTCATCTATAAAATGATCTAAAATCCCACAAACGCATTCATGAAAATTCTGCCCCATTTAGCATTTTTAGCATTCTTGAGCCTTAAACTGTATTGTATATAGAAAAATGTTATACTTTATTCTATATACATAATAATGACGTCAGCTACACAACTGAATAATTTTGTTTGGCATGCTTTTCTTCAGATATTTTGGCCACTGCAACACACAAGAATTGTCTGAGCCACCACTACCACATATAACATGCTTCATTATCATTAAAATAGCAAAGGGACAGTGGTTTGAGCACAAAAATTACAACCCAGGATTTGACCCATAAATTGTATTAATTTAGAGATAGTGCCTGACAGGGCCAGAACTAGGGGTGGGCAGAAGAAGCACCTGCCTAGGTTGCAATGATGAGGGGCGCTGGGCAGGTACTTGGTAAAGGGTCTTCTGCCTACCCCTAGTCCAGGTTGTTGTTCTTCCTCTGCTACTCTCACCTAACTTCCCTGTGTCTGTCACTCTCCCCGACCTCCCTCCCCTCTGCCGCTCTCCCCTTAATCCCCTGCCCTCCCCTTGGCCTTTCTACAATCTGTTATGGTGCATGTTGGGGGATTAGCATAGACTGGCCAGGTTGCCTAGGGTGTCCCATCAGCTTGGGCCTGCCTTGGTGCCTGGTCATACCGTAGGCCAGTGGTTGTCAAACTGAGAGGATGGTCCCTGTGGGAGAGTTGGGAGCAGCAGCAGTGAAAGGTTCAGTCGGAAGGCCAGATAAAGTAAGATTTAGGGGGCATGTCTATCTGGTCTTCTTGATACACCTGAAATCCTAGCTTGAATATCAGTTTGAGTGAGATTTGGGGTGCAAATGTATATGTTGCCCCAGATATCCTTGGAACAATATTTTGCTTTATCTTTAACCTTTAAAGATTTTGCTTTATCTTTAACCTTGTTATAGAGGCTAAAGGTTGGGTCTCAAAGGGAGACTTGAGCTGAAAAAGTTTGGCAACCACTATACTTGGCCATAGTTCTACATATTTGGTTCCCAATAAATAAAATGGCATAACATAACAATTCAACTAAATTTTCTGTCTTGATATTTTTAGACTGAAAACTTTACACCCAATGAAACAAAACCTTGGAAGGGAGTTGGATCACCACATGAGCATCCAAAAGCATCTGGGTGAAAGTGGAGCATAGTACAGAGACATTCTGCATGGCATTAATCTGGTAAATAGCCTTTCTTTGTATTTATCTTGTACTGGATCTCAAGTAAAACCCAGACCTAAGCTTGTTATAGGAAAGCAACCATGCATAGAAATAAGAAGGCAAAATAAATGGAGTGCAGCCAAGGCAATCCATTCCTATTTGTTTTCACAACATTGTCACAGTCTTGGTGAGCATCAAGCCCTGCAAGACTCATAGACTGGAAAAGAAAATTATTGCTGTGGAAAACAAACCAGATGCTTGATTGGTGATTAATATGGATTTGCATTGCTTATACATGTGTTTGTCTGTACTGCAGTGGTTCTCATACTCTGGAGCTGGACCCACTGGGAGCCTGGAGCAGTGGCTTGTGGGGACTCAGCCTGAAGGTCAGTTATTGTGATTTTGGAGATAATGTGAAGCTATATCTGAAAATGTGAAGGTCAAATATGGCAAGATTTAGGGTAAAAACATATTTTCTGTCATGGATATTCTTGTAACCATGGCTGAATGGCCGATATACCAACACTATCCTAAATATGGCACTCCAGTATAATCCTATACATAAGTACACTTATAAGCTAAGGGGGCCTTGACGAAAGGTTGGACATTCAAGGGAGAATTAAATTAAATTGAAAAAGTCAGACAAACACTGCTCTACTGTAAATGGCTCTTTAGGAGTCAGTAACCATCCTCTAACAGTTGGATACAACATACTAAAAAAATTAACAATAATGTTCAAGTATTATGTTAAACCTGGTGTATGCACCTGCAGCTCATTTGCTTTTGTTGACTTGCAACTCCTTCCATTCATCTAGCTTTATGGATTTGGGTGGCACTAAAAATTCTAGTTCAACAACACCCGGAGGTCTGGACTGAGGCAAGCTTACTAGTTAAATGATATATTGCAACATACAAAGAATTCTAGGACTGTAAAGCATGTTCCTGAATTTGTTCCAAAAGTGATTGTGACAACATACCCTGTGGGAAAAACGCAAGAGTGAAGACATTTCCATGCAGCCAATCACAATAGAAGAACTAGCAATTGGAATACCTGGGGGCCATTTATAAATGATGATCAAGCAAGATTGAAAACTGAACTACAAAATATGCTGCAAGAATGTGGCAAAAAGAAAATACAAGCTATGCTTATTGATTTAATATTGTTTCCAAGTAACCTGATCAATTGACTATTGGATTCTTAGCTTCATTGATTGTGCTTTCTGAACATACAAACATACTAGTCAGAATATTGTCAGTTTTAGCACTTTCTGCCAAAATGGCATTCTTGCATAATTCTTTAGGTGAAAGTCCAATACATGCACTTGTGCATGTCTCAGACCAAAAGGTGTGGTGGCCACACCGGTGCCAAGCACAGCTATATTTTTAGTCTCAAGTACCTTTAATGATTAGTGTTAGTTTGTGCAATGACTGCATTCTTTATTGTGTGACCAATAGTCAATGAGCCCTCATGTCTCCTAATATATTTCCTATTGTTGTGATGCCCATGGGAGTGACTATAAATAAGAACGCAACAACCATCTCTGGACAAATTAATGCTGAACATTATACCCAATAGTTGTCCTTTGTAATGCAGCCTTAAAAAGACCACACACTGGCTGAATCCCTTTTGGTTCAGTTCCAATTCACCATACTTAGATAATTAAATTACCCTACATAACTAATCAAAGGAAGAGTGGGGGAACCTGCCACTCCCAACCAGTGATGATCCAACATGTGAGAACTAAGGTTTGTGGCTGCTCAGATCTTTAGGTTACTCACAATTGTCACCCACCAAGACACACACACACATGAGCTGATGATAAGGCAGTTTTACCATAATCCCCATTGCACATTCACAAAGACAAGGGCAACATTTAAAACTGCACACTTAAACACAAGGGACCAATTTATCAACAGTGGGCAACTTTGCCCATGGGCAGTGACCCATAGTCAATAAGTAGTTGGCTTTTTTCAGCTAGCTGCAGGCAGAACAATAAATGCAACAATTTGATTGGTTACTGCCCCAGGTACATTTTCCCAGTGTTCATAAATAACCCCCAAAAGTACTAACTAGCTCCTAGGCTAAATCTTTGCACCTAATGCCAATGGACTGGTTTAGCTTGCTTTGAGGTGAAAACTACAATGGTCACAAATGCAAGGGAGATCTAGAATGAACCCCTGGCTTTGAGGAGTGCGTGTTGCACCTATACACACAACTGACTTGCACTGTGACACAGTTTTACGCCATGCACATAGGCCTATGGGAAGTGACACCACTCGCCCACATTGAGAAACCAGAACTGCAACTTGAGCACAATTTATTGATGCAGACACAAGTTTGCATCTGCATTGCAATACAACTACATGTTAATTTGCCTTTGTTTTTTCTCCTAGTGCTTTGCACTTGCATTAGTAAATAATCCCACTTATCTCATGCAAGAAAGTCTACTTAGAATGAAGCACATTTAATAACTGACTGTATTAAAGGGTGGATTAGTCTGGGAAAGGTCTTGATTCTGAAGATTAGCCTAAAAACACTGGAGCCTGATTGAGTTCAATTGAGTTCACTACTACTATACTACTACTGTTATGTACTACTGTTATGTACAGAAAAAAATCTTGATTTACACCCTTTTCTTAATTTTCTATCAAGCTGCTGATATACCTGAATATATTTTGTGTATGTGTCTGATGGTTGTATTAGCACCTAATTCCAATAAAGCAGCTGACATTCTAGGTCCCCTGGTCTCTCTCTATCAGAATTCACATTATTCAACAACAACCATAAAGCCTATAGCAGTGTTCTATGAACGACCCATTGTTCTGTGACAACGCCTTTTTTATTGAAGGGTTAAGTTGTGCTTCTTGAAGTCTGGATTGCTGCTGACTTGTTTGAGTTTCTATTTTCTCTTGCTATTTGGCAACACCCAGGAGAGAGAGAGAGAGCACTCTCCGGCTCGAGAAGCAGAAAGGCAAAAAACGAAAGCACAGCCAGAAAGAAAGAAATGGAAAGTCATAAAGTGCAGTCATAAGGTGCATTAAAAAAAAGAGAGAGAGCAGAAAAGAATGAAAAAGAAATAATAAAGTGTGGTTATAGTGCCAGATAGAAACTATGTTTTGATTTAACTATCACAATAAAATTCTACCTATTTAAGCGCAGGTTCACCCACAGAGCATGTTACAGGCATGTATTACTTGGTCAGACTGATGTCTTGCATAAGATTAGCACCCACTTCCCTGCTACAAGTGTCTCAGCTGAAGCCTGACTTACTGGAAGAAAGTAAACATATAGGGTATAATTAAGCCCAAGACAAGAAAGATTTACCTTAAGCAGGAACTGATTGTGACTAGATAGAATGCTGAATCCTGCAAAAAATATGGAGCTCCTTCGTCTCATACGCTATGACTTTACAGACTTTTCAGGTGACTGCATAAGGAGGGCCCAACCATCAGTCCTCTAGTTAAACCAGTTTGACTTGTGCATGCAGGAAACGTTTAGGATACGACTCTCTTCTGTGACACGGGCCCTTTATATGTAATATACGGGATCTGAATTATGGGTGTTAAAAATGCACTAAATATTATAATAATATAAGGCAAATATAGAAGTGGGAGTGTGTGATATTTAAAGGGTTACTATAACCTCCTAAAAAAATTTTTGCAAAATTTTGCTTAGTGCAGGGGGAAATACCTATCTAATCTTTATAGAGAATAAGAAAAGAAAATTTTTTTTTTTAAGGTTTAAAAGCATTTAGCATGGTCTTGGTGCCATATGATCCTCTGTATAAAAGCCTTTTTGTTTTTTTGTCTATTTGTGCCCCTGAGGAAGACCCTTAAGGTCAAAACGTGTTGGGCTCACTGTTATATTATTTATTATTTTTGTATAATTTTTATAATTTTCTTTACTTTTTTTGTAATACATTTTTCTATTATTTTTTTTAAATTGGGTGTGCTATCCATTACTCTGAGCCTCTATAAAAAAAACAACTTGAAGCTGAGATTCAGATCTACCCCCACGTGTCACTTTCAAAACATATTAATGTGGTATATCAGCAGCAGCGAGATCATTGTGTATGTAGCATTCCCATAGCTATATTAAGGAGTGATGGAAAATAGTAAAAAAACTGCCCACTACAAAGCAACAGATGGCCATAAAGGGTAAATAAACCATATGATTTAATATGCATACTGCCCTGGTGTCTACCTGGACCTACTTGTTCCAAAGGTCTGGTTATTCAGGACGGAACCAACTGACCCTACCCCTGAATATGCAAGTTCATCTCAACACTTGTAGGACTTGTTTATGCATCCCATTCCACCCCCAGTTAAGAGACTTAAAGGGGTATTATACTAACAGGCATGAACAACTGTATATGCTACCTCCTGATTGGCTGCTGCTGGGTTATCAGAAAAGGAACAGGCTTTAAACTGGTATTACACCCCCTACCCTGAGTTTAGTAACAGATCCTCCAGGCCATCCATTCCCTGGTCATTATGGCAGAAGAATACCCATCCGTAATACAAACTCATAAAAAAAAGAACAGTTTCTAATTTAATGGCTAATTTCTATTTATTGATGTTATTTATGTGATTAAATTAAGGCAAAACATCAATCATATGCTCAAATAGCTGATTAAAAGAGAATGCAATTAGGAAGCAGCTTAAATATATAAAACTAGTTAATAAAGGCTTAATGCATATGAAGCGATGTACAGTAAATACAGGGCTTTTCATAATGAGCCAATAAAGTAGCAGAAGTACATTCAGTGTCATTTGTGCGTAGAAATGTTCTGACTCTGAGAGTTTGTATCTGGACTATAAGGCACTGCTATTAAGTCGCACTCGCTCACATTCAGATCAGTACACTGTGTATTCATGTTTAGCATGCTCACTGTTTGGTAAACATTTGTGGTGAGGTTATAAGGTGATTTCATGAATGTCAATGACTGTGTGACATAGCCCCAGGGCCACCAACAGTCATCATGGTGCCCCTGATTCTGCCCTGGCCATGCCCCATTATGACAAACTCCCATCCATGATCCACTTGTTCTCCCATTAAGTCCTGAGCCTTTGTAGCCCACAAATTGCACTTTTGTGTATATTAGTGCCACCTCTATCCAAACTGCCTGTGCCCTCCTGAACAGCCCTCTAGAAATAAATGCCAACTGCACTTAATATTAAGTTTAACTAGGAGGGTAGAGGAAGGGGTATAACTACAGAGGCAGCAGACCCTGCGTCTGCAGGAGGGCCCATGAGGTATAAAGGGCCCCATGAGACACTAATTAATTAGCAATTTCAATATATACTGGTAAAACAGGACAACCTCTGGATAGGTTGATGGCTGTAAATTTAATTTGCTGTGTGGCCCAGTAACATCTAGTTATGCCACTGGTCCTGTTCTTGGTGCCTGGTCATGCATTAAGTACAGGGCTCTCATCTTCTTCATACTTGTGTCCAGTCTTGTAAGATCTTTATAAACTGCTTTTCTTGTAATTTATAGAAGCTGGTAGATTGAATTGCACAAGCCAACAAGCTTTGCCACAGCATCCATTTCAGGGACCACAAATAAAGGCCCTTGGGCTGGTTAATTTCAACCCGCGTTCATTGTCAGAACCTTGCAGCTAAACAATGAGTCTCCTCAGGTTCCGCCCGCAGCTTCCAAGATTTCTCTTTGATTACAGAAACATTATTCCTTTAATGAAGTGCGGCACTTTGATTCTGCAGGAACCAATGAACCATCTGTGAGCCTTTAACCAAAGCCAATTAAATGGTGCCTGGGAGATTTTCTATGAAACAGCCGGTATACCATTAGATTTTAAGGATGCGTAACACTATAATATGTATTTAAAGTAACCATAACACCAAAAAATTTAAAGTATTTTAGAGGAATGACAATATAATGTACTGCTACCCTGCACTGGTAAAACTGGTGTGTTTGCTTCAGAAACATTATTATAGTTTGAATAAACAATCTGCTGTGTAGCCATGGGGGCAGCCATTCAAGCAAAGGATACACAGTAGATAACAGATACGTTCTAAAGAATCTAATTGTATACTACAGAGCTTATCTGTTATCTACTGTGTATCCTGTGCATTTTCTCCTTTTTCAGCTTTGAATGGCTGCTCCCATGGCTACACAGCAGCTCGTTTATATAAACTAGAATAATGATTCTGAAACAAACACACCAGTTATACTGGTACAGAGCAACAGTACATTACATGTTCATTACTTTGAAACATTTTCCTTTTTTGGTGTTACTGTTCCTTTAAATACAGGTATAGGACCTGTTATCCAGAATGCTCAGGACCTGGGTTTTTCCAGAAAACAGATCTTTCCATAATTTGGATCCCATGCCTGAAATCCTGCAATGGTAATAACTGCATATTTATGTCAGCAGAACTACTACAGTGGGTATAAATAAACTGCTGAAGGTAAAGCCATTTTCTACTTCCAGGTTCAACAGCCCACAGAGAAGTCCTCTGTATAAACAAGCTCCTCTCTCTCCCCACAGCTGCAGCCTGTTAGGCAATGAGATCCCACAAAACAAATGTAAAGAGAAGGGATGCTCCATTTACAGAATAAAATGTCTGCATTCGGCATTTCTGCTTTTTGTTGCACCAAAAAAGCAAATGGACACCTTGTCATAACCAAAGTCTACTATGCCCAGTTTGCGACAACAACCTGTAGTATTGTTGTATGTGGGATATGTATGTGGTGTCCAGTGTATATTGTAGAATCCAGGGATAGTAATTACCCCTTACATGACACATGATTCATTTGTTTAGTACCAGAGCAATCCCTTCCAGTAACAATTCTGCACTCTGAAAACAGTTTCCATGTCTCTGTCTGACAACAACACCCTCCTTAAAGGGATACTGTGATGGGAAAACATGTTTTTTTAAAAACGCATCAGTTAATAGTGCTGCTCCAGTAGACTTCTGAACTCAAATCCATTACTCAAAAGAGCAAACAGATTTTCTTATATTCAGTTTTGAAATCTGACATGGGGCTAGACATTTTGTCAATTTCCCAGCTGCCCCTGGTCATGTGACCTGTGCCAGCACTTTAGGAGGGAACTGCTTTCTGGCAGGCTGTTGTTTTTCCTTCTCAATGTAACTGAATGGAACGCAGTGGGACAAGGGTTTTTACTATTGAGTGCTGTTCTTATATCTACCAGGCAGCTGTTATCTTGTGTTAGGGAGTTGTTATCTGGTTACCTTCCCATTGTTCTATTGTTAGGCTGCTGGGGGGAAAAAGGAAGGGGGTGATATCACTCCAATTTACAGTACAGCAGTAAAGAGTGACTAAAGTTTATCAAAGAACAAGTCATATGACTTGGGGCAGCTGGGAAATTGACAATATGTCTAGCCCCATGTCAGATTTCAAAATGAAATATAAAGAAATCTGTTTGCTCTTTTGAGAAATGGATTTCAATGCAGAATTCTGCTGGAGCAGCACTATAAAGTGATACATTTTGAGAAAAAAATTTTTGGGCACTTGGGTACCCAATGTACATCCTCACATGTAGCAGGTGAGGCAGAGAGGTGTTGGTATAAAGACAGTGGTAAACATTAGGGGTCTCGACATTAGGGTGATAAGTAGGGCTGGTGCACCAATTACACAATAATGGCCCAATGGCCTATAACTACTTCCTGGAGTTCTAGTCTTTAGATAACAAGTAGATTTCAAGTACAACTGAATCATATTGGCAGACTAGAAATGACATCTTGCCGTGATGTCATTTTTACCAAATATAGATGGTAATGGAGCCCATCCCAGGTAAACCTTTATTAAGACAATACTTGATGACACCATTAGCAAATATTTAACCAGTGTTTCATAAGATTCTTAAATCTGAGTCACACCACTTTATTAAAGTATTACAGTATGGGCACGATTAAGAACTTGCACAAATCAGTTTTTTTAACAAACTGGAGTATTAGTGATTTGAGAAAAGCTGCTTTTTTGTGCACCTACCCATGGCTCTGTTATGATTCCTTATGATTCCTGAGCAGGTAGATGGGGCTTATAATTGCATAGAAATCTTACCAGCATCTTCCACTACTTTTCTAGTCAGGTTCAAATGGGATAGGCATAATAGGGATTGGAAGTATAATGAATAGATGTCTTTCAGTTTTTAAAGCCTTGTGTGAATAATACCCTGTACATCATAATAAACCAAGTAAAATAACATGAATACATCCAAATAAAGCATATTACATATGAATGACCATAAAGGAGAAACACTGGATGGGACAAACTGTCACTGAGCATTATGTATGTGGTACAATATGTTCAGTATTTTCACATAACTGCAAGGGGAAGCATGACAACAAGGCTAAGTTAAGTGTTACCTGGAAGGTGAATCAAAGAACTTCACAGGAAGGTATTTCAGACAGAACTTAAGGGAAACGTATCACAGAGAGAATGTTCTGAGGAAAGTATCTCAGATACAGTAGATCCTGCAAGGGGAAGCTCACTAAAACTGGCAAGGAGTAAGCGCATCATTATAACCAAAACCTGCCAGAGGGAAAATCACTGCATTCTACAAGAGGAGCAACACTACAGTATGACATGAACAGCAGCATCAGTAGAACATGCAAGGAGAAGCATCACAGAGATAATATGACAGGAGAAGCATCACAAAGATAACATGCAAAGAGAAGCATCACATAGATAACATGCAAGGAGAAGCATCACAGAGATAATATGACAGGAGAAGCATCACATAGATAACATGCAAAGAGAAGCATCACAGAGATAACATGCAAGGAGAAGTATCACAGAGATAACATGCAAAGAAAAGCATCACAGAGATAACATGCAAGGAGAAGCATCACAGAGATAACATGCAAAGAAAAGCATCACAGAGATAACATGCAAGGAGAAGCATCACAGAGATAACATGCAAAGAAAAGCATCACAGAGATAACATGCAAGGGGAAACATCACAGAGATAACATGCAAAGAGAAGCATCACAGAGATAACATGCAAGGAGAAGCATCACAGAGATAACATGCAAGGAAAAGCATCACAGATAGCATGCAAAGGGAAGCATCACAGAGATAACATGCAAGGAAAAGCATCACAGAGATAACATGCAAGGAAAAGCATCACAGAGATAACATGCAAGGAAAAGCATCACAGAGATAACTTGCAAGGGGAAGCATCACAGAGATAACATGTAAGGGGAAGCATCACAGAGATAACATGCAAGGGGAAGCATCACAGAGATAACATGCAAGGAAAAGCATCACAGAGATAACTTGCAAGGGGAAGCATCACAGAGATAACATGTAAGGGGAAGCATCACAGAGATAACTTGCAAGGGGAAGCATCACAGAGATAACATGTAAGGGGAAGCATCACAGAGATAACATGCAAGGGGAAGCATCATTACAAACTGGAAACTGAAGCATAAGGAAAATAAGAATTCTCTCTGCACTACAGTCACAACTTTTGGAAGCAAATCTCATAAAAAGGCCAAATTTGCCTTTGACAAACAAATGTGTTATGAAAGGAATGAAAGAAAACAGGGCGTTGGTATATACTTTTACAAATGTGTATCCTTTTTATAAGGTGTGGAACAGAAACTGCTAATCAGGGAAAGGCAAATATATAAAACAGCTATTTATGAGTTATCAATGTATAAACAACTGCTGGGTGCAAGAAATGTCTCCTGTTCCCTTTTCAGCCTCAGGTTTTCAGTACTTTGATCCCTAATCCCAAAGTTTCTCAGAAATGATGTGTTGATTACAGTTGCATTCAACTTACTTATAGTTGTCTATCAACATGTGCCATCATTTTATTGATCTATTAGTAGTACACGTTTAACAGAAGGTTTACAGGGTTTAAAAGAAGGGCAATAGCCCTGTAAAAATTGTGGAACCAGCGTCGGACTGGCCCACCGGGATACCAGGAAAACTCCCGGTGGGCCCAGGAGTCAGTGGGCCCTCTTGCTTCTAACCATTTAGCCTATTTCATGGTAATTCCCTATTTATTTATGGGAAAAATGCTTAATAATGGAAGAATAGAGTAAGTAGATATAAAAGACTAGGAGAATAAAGAGGTTGAGTGAGGAGAGTAGGAATAAGAGTTTGGAAACTGGGCCCAAGGTCTAAGGTTTTCTGGTGGGCCCCTGGTATCCCAGTCCGACACTGTGTGGAACAATAATAACACCTAAGTGTTGAGAGGTTTCAGAGAGGGGCCATTCAGTAAAAGGAGGGAGTCATTCAGTAGCAGATAGTATGATGTCAGCAGAAGAATAGATGCAGTCATAAGCAAAGGGACATGTCAGGACAGGAGCAAATGAAACACTTTAGATGGGAAACAGTGAAAAGAAGTAAAAGGTAGCCATTTTACTACTTATGCTGAATAAAGTAGAGCCAGGGAAAATGAACTTTTTTCCAATTTTGAAAACATGAAACAAAGTACTTTTTTACTGCTTGCATTGAAAAATAATTTCCTAATATTCATGTGTCCTGGTAGAACCAGTAGTCCCATCATGCTTTGTAACTTGTACTCATGACAATAATCAGTGTTTATGTGTGCTTCTGTTTTGCCTGGAGATGTTTTGTGCTAATGTCCCGCTGGCCAAACTCCCACCAGTAGGACTATGTGCGATGAGTACTAGCCACATCAAATACTTAGGTAAATCTCATATAATGGATATTCTTAGGATCTAGCCAAAGGCGCAGAAATCCTACCTGGCTATGGTGCTCCAGGGCTAGCCAAACATTATTGCACGCAGCCATGAAGTAGCTCAGGCAGCAACCCACCACCTAAATCCTCCTGGTATGTCACTAATGATATTGGCTGCTTGACTTCCATGTGGTCTTCTAAACCACATCAATACAATAGATAGATGCATATATGTATGTATGTTCTGCTTTCTGAAGTGCTCCAATATTATACATAGAAGTTAATTTTGTAGCTTTGTTAGGATACACTCACCTATCCTTTAACCAAGGCTATAATTTTACTTTATTTGATAACTGTTGTTTGTATAGAAGATGCAAAGACTAGAGGGGCACAAACTATTTCGCTATCCTGAAGCCTAGGCACCTGGACTGCTCACTAATATACTGGAATAGACACAATGTACAGATTACATTATAAGAATTACAGTAGTTCACCTTTTATTAAAACTCGACTTGACACGTGCATTTAATCTGTGTACCCTTTGTGCTGGCTCCACAGCAGGACCTGTTTGTAGAGACCTACAACAAACACATTGTTCTTTTGGGTTGATAGACTCAATGGAGACTTTCTCTAAACAGGAAGCTGCTGGTTATGGTGAGCTCAGAGCAACATATTCCTGTGTGTTCTTGCTGCCTTCTAGACATACTGTTGTTTACTTAAGGATTATTCTTAGTCTTTTTATAAACAGAGGGCAAATAAAGTGAAGGCCCACAGCTTTTTTGTAACTAGAAATATATATGATTTTTTTTTTGAATGTGCAATGTTTTATAGGGTTGACACTAAAATGTTTTAATTTATCCCCACTGGGTCCTCAATAAAGAAGCTCAAGTAAATATGCATCATTAACAACAAATGATGTGTTCTGGCATAGACTTAGTACTATAATAATTAGCATTACATAGATAAGTACATAGTAGTTGAGGTTCTAGATAAACACTTCTTTGCCAAGTTCAGACTACAGGTTACAGTATATGTAATAATTAATGTTATTTTGTTTAATGCAACAAGAACAGAAGAAGCTCAATTCTATATGTTATGCCTGTCTGCATTCCACCGTTCAGCACAAGATATGGGCGGTTACTGCAATTACAGAAAGTTAAGCCAAATTGATTGACTGCTATGGGTTAGCAACCGCAAAGTTGAAAATCTTCTCCTATATGCACGCAGGAGTGAAAGCTAAATAAATGGATTTCCATGGGGGAACTTATAACAAGTATAAGTTAGGCTTCAATATCAGTCAAATTAGCAGTTACACATTTAGATGTTGTGTATTAGTCTAGTGTTACATTTCACTGGCTGTTGAATGGTTGTTGTGTATGTACAGTTAGGGTTGCCACCATTTCTAGAACAAAATACCGGCCATCCTAAGTTTTTATGTTTTTTTTCCTATACTTAACATTGAGATCATGCAACATTTTTACCGGCCAGGCAGGTAAAATACCAAAAGGTGGCAACCCTATGTACAGTACATACAAACATACAACTAAAAATGAAAACAGGTAGGTGTAGTGGTAAGTGAGAAAAAAGTTTTTCACGTGAAAAGTTACGGTGAGGTTCTATTTGAGATGAAATTCAATTCAGAAAAACTAATTTCCAGGTTTATCATGTGAAAACTCGATGGGAAAAAAACTGGAACTGAATTTGGAGAAAAGTTTTTTCTCCTCAAATTGAACCTCGTCCATGAGTTTTCATATGAAAAACCAGGAGATAACCTTTTCTCACTAAACTGAATCTGGCCAATTATGTGATATTCAGAGTAGTCAAGCAGAATGCAAAAGGCAGTGTACACACAAAAAGAAGGGACACTCCCCAGTGTAATAAAGAACTAATAAAATAATCCTTGGCCATACAATATAATCCCTAATGACCCCCCCAAGATACAGCAAACTTGATGTGATTGGCAATTGCTTTTGGGGAATTCCCAGCACAGAAAGAATTGGACTTGGTGCGACAAAGAGCCATAACTTCTAGTAGCACCAATCAGTATCCCCCAATTCATTTCCACTCAGTGTTGGCTGGATCTCTTAGAGCTAGGCTTGTCACCTGGCCGGTATTTTACCGGCCTGGCCTAAATGATGGCTGATCCCAATGACTGGACACCAAGGATCCCTTTCCCAGCAATTACATACAGATGATACCAACAGTATAGGTTTTTATATAGTGCGATGGTGGAAATAAATATGGACTGATAGGAATTCTCCTAAGATGGGCCCACTGGTAGATATTTTGGTATTCAGGTAGCCCAGTCTAACCCTTTTCACTGCGTACTTATAGGAAAATAAATTCATGAAGCTCAGCAATTATTCTAACATTTTCTAACCAGAACTTGATCAAAAATAATATAAAATAAACATTTATAGTATTATTGCATATCGGCTAATAGCTGCTTGCAAAGAAAATGTTCACAGCCCTCATCTGGACAACTTGCTACAAACAGGGAAACCAAACCACTGCTGGATATAGTTCTGGAATGGTGTACAAGCACAATAAGTGGCCTACCTTAAACACCAGTAAATGTTTCATGAGGTTCTCCTCATTTCATCAGTAAAAAAAAGTAGAGAGGCAAACCACATACAGTAGCTGTGGACTACATTATATAGGAGTAATTTCTTGTGTTTCCTTATTTAAATATCCTTTATATTGTCTCCTGGTTTGGAATTGCCCCTCTGTTATTCATTATTTCTCTGGTACGGTAGTTAGATATGATCTATATTTTTTTACTTCAATGTGGTCAGTATATTGCATTTTATATCAATATTGTACTTTCAGTTTATTCTTATACCTCCTAATAAACAGACATTTGTTTGCAATTTATTTGTCTAAATGTATTTGCCTTGGATAGAACAACTATGAATCCAAAGGTTTCTGTTTCGTTCTATAATTAAAAAGTGTTTCTAAGATGGAATATCAGACTTACCGTAAATCGATTTGGCATTTGGCTTCAACACCCCGTTGAGCCTAATAAAATAAGATCATATAGAAGGAAAAAATTACAGATTTTTGTTGAATTAAGGTTCAGGCATAAAGCACTGCTGATTTACAGTACATAAAGAATCCGGACAGGGACACTGCAGTAGTCTGTACCACCGGTGCAACCCTATCCGATGCCTAAAGGAAGTTGTTAAAAAAAGCTTCTCAGTTTGGATTTCTGCAACTGATTTATTCTTTATCTTCAGTGCACCTGTACAAAATATCAGATGATAAATGTTGAGCCAACTGCCAATTTGATACTTATATAACAGATGCCTTGAAGGAATAAAAAAAAAAATAGAAGGAAATAGAAGTAACTAAAGCTAACCCCCACGTCAAGGTATCATAGAAGTGTATGTAGCATGGAAAGCATAGAGAAAATGCCAACCATTTCAGCACTAAAAAGCCATATATGTCTGTTTCTTTCTGCACTGCTGGTTCTGTCTCTTGAAACAATGTAGTTGAAGTTAGCCTTCTCCACAGGTCTCTTACTCAGCTGGCTTGTTTTGTACCAGGCAAATGACACATATTACTATTGGTTATAAGACTTCAAGCCCTTGATTACAGTGATAAAGCTAAAATGTTACAATGCTGTAACTTCCCAATCATAAGGAGATGTTCTGATACTGCACATTGTGGCTACTGACACAATGACCTCTGCAAGGTCAGTCTATAACAAGGAATATGCATTCCAATGTCAACCTTTAACCAATATAATATCTTCCAGGAAATAACTTTGCTTGCTTCTTCATATTCTCAGAATAATAAATGTTTGCGTGTATGCAGAATAACTTATATTGTTACAGTATATTGTATATGGCCCCTGGTTGGGATAATGTACCTTCTACTGTAAAAGAATATTCAATGTCACCACGGTACTGCATAACCAAATAAAGGCACAAGGACTCAGGCCGAGTGCCTATATGTTTATAATGATCATGGAAATCTAAAACTACTTGTAATGCCCTCATATTTTAAAGCAGGGGCCATCATTTTTATACACAAGTTTCTATAAACTAAGCAACATTACAATGATATATTTTACAGGTTATTTATGACTGCGATGTACTGTACAGGTATGGTATTTCTTATCTAGAAACTTGCTATCCAGAAATCTACAATTTTAGGGAAGGTCCTTTTACAGAGTCCAGTTTAATCAAATACAATTTTTTTTGTAATAATAAAACAGTACCTTGTACTTGATGGTTACTAAGCTGTTGATGGCAAAACATTCTTTTTGGGTTAATTCAATGTTTAAAGGGGTTGTTCACCTTTGAGTTAACTTTTAGCATGATGTAGAGACTGGTATCCTGAGACAATTTACAACTGGTTTAAATTGTTTTAATTATTTGTGGTTTTGTAGTTATTTGGCTTGTTATTCAGCAGTTTTGTTTACTAGGTTCCAAATGACCCTAGCAACCATGCATTGATTTAAATAAGAGACTGGAATATGAAGAGAGGGCCTGAAAAGAAAGACGAGTAATAAAAAGGAGCAATGACATTAAATGTGTAGCTGTATAGAGCATTTGTTTTTAGATGGGGTCAGTGACCCACACAAGAGTCAAAAGAAAAAGGCAAATAATTATATAATTAAAACTATAAGAAATGAAGACCAATTGAAAAGTTGCTTAGAATTGGCCATCCTATAACATACTAAAAGTTATATTAAAGGTGAACTACCCCTTTAAATATTTTTTCAGTGGATATATGATATGGTATGACCAAAGCATCCCGGATAGTAGATTCTAGGCATATCACAATGAAATATAAAATCAATGTATTCAATTGTGAGTTATTCTTGTTACGGGGTACTGTGTGAAATACTTACAGAGGTGAGGAGCTCATCTTGTCTTCTGTCTCTTCTTTCTGTTAGGTGAGAAAATGTTCATTATTCTTATGCTGATAAATACATGACAAAATAACAATGGTTTACTCGTAGAACAAAGAGGCAAACTAGGGGAAGCAACTGGTATGGGGCTCAGACTCTCAAGGGGTCCTTGTCATTGCCATCCCTCTGAATCTACCCAAATACAGGTATTCCTGACTCCTAGACATGACCTTTATACCCTTGCCACTAAATCACTCATTTGTGAAGAAGTAAGATAGGAAAAACAGCAAATATGTCTTCTTTTGATGTTCCATGTAGGGAAGTTTGCCTCTTTTGGTCTTTATTTCAAATAGTATAGCTAGGGCTCCAATACCCAGAGGGCAGTATGTGACAAGGTAAAACCAGAGCAATTTGTAATATTTATCAACTGAAAATGTTCCACTGACATCTAAGGAATATTCTCAGATAATAAATAGGTTAAAATAATTTCACCTAGAGTTTTGCAGAAATGAGATCCACTGAAATGCTGGCACGAAGCTGGCTGGGGCTACGTAGCTGACACAGGGCAACCTGGAGCAAACAGCCTGCTGTGCTAGCTAACGTAGATGTTGGCCTACGGGAGGAAGGATGGAACAGGGTGGCAATACCAAAGGATATATATATATATATATATATATATATATATATATATATATATACACACATGTATATATTTATATATTAACATTTTAATATAGTGCCCAACCCAGGGAGTGGAGAGCAGCAGTCACGTGCATGACAGGTAATGCATGACATAGGTATGTGATGCTGATATGAGACTCTCAGGTGCCTGTGTGCATGAACAATTCCCTAATGTAATCCGGTATCTTTTACACGGCCCTGTAAGTGTCATTGCTGTGACTGATTGTTATTTAGATACCCTGTTAAATAAATATACATCACATAGACGCTAAGCAAGGTAAGTAAATAAAAGGTATTATTCAGATCATCATTTCATCACTCGGTATATTATCATTGCCTTCTGCCTTTGATTGCTTATAATTGATAGCATTGGAATGAGTACAAACATTTTGGGAAGGTGGTTCCAGGGTGTTGCGGTGAATGATCAATCAGCTGGACGTTGGGTACAAACAACATCTGAATGTTAATTAGCCTTTTATCCTCCCCATTAGAAAATAATCCTCAGACTCGTGTTCTTCTATAAGGTTATTATGTAAATTCATCATAACACTTTCTGCCATGCAAAGCTGTCTTTAGGGGGTGCATTGCTCTGGAACCTACACATAGAGGAACCCTGCAAAAACAGCAGCCAGGAAGAGAGGGGACAGTGCAGGCAGAGCTAATGGCCGAAAGCTATTACAGGGTGGTGGTAACTGTAATACAGCCAAAGAGCTATAGGCTACTAATATATTAATATTAGTAGTATTTATAAAGCACCAACATACAGTATTCTGCAGCTTTGCACACAATATCTTATATAATACATATCTTATATACAAGTGAACCCCATATCTTATGGACTGCACAGAAAATGCCTCTCTTGAAATATGGCATATATATTGCTAATATTATTATTCATACATGTTTATAAACTGCCAACATATTCCGCAGCACTGTTCAACACAACAATATATATATATATATATATATATATATATATATATATATATATATCAGACATTTAAATAGTGTCTGATACAGGAGGTAAAGAGGCTCCTGCTCATTGGAACTCTAAAAGGAAAAGGGCTGACCACAAAGGGGAGATTTGTGGAGGTTAAACACAGGACACAAATCAGCTTTCCCTTTAATATATACAGCAGATTGACAGATTACAAAATCCAAGCACTGATTGGGGCCACACCAAATAATCATGTTTCACCTGCCACAAACACAGGTAGCTATTTAAAGATATTATGTGAACATTCAATGCACAGATCATGGCCACGTCAACCTATAACCCCCTTGACAACTGCATGCATTGTTTTATCCTTAGAGCATGACCGGTATAAGCGCTGTGTTACATCATTGGAAAATATCTTGTTTTTTTTCATGGTAATCTAACAGGCATTCAGCTGAATGCGCGTTTAGATCATATCACAAGCTGAGTGATCCACTGGGGGGTATTCCTTTTTAAAGGGATGATTAGATAAATCCTAGATATTTCCGCACTGCCATTCAGAGGACCTGATATCCTGCAGATGACACTTACAGTATGCTCAGGCTGCTGTTGAGAAGCTTAGGGCTGTAGTGGTTGTGGGCTGGTACAAAATCCAAAACATAAGGTTTAGAATGTCTAGAGACTAATTCTTTGTGAGCTCTTATTTTCCTTTAAGGGGACTGACTAATCATGATTTACATAACAATGCAGGGCTTTTCTTGGTACTCCCCTGTCTAAGAATGTTTGTTCAGAAGATATCCCTCTACAAAGCCAGATGTTTCACCATGTTTCATGAAAAACTGACCAACAAAGGTTGATATTTCAGTGGTCCTCAACCAATGGCTCCTGAGCAACATGTTGCTCACCAACCCCTTGGATGTTGCTCCCAGTGACTTTAAAGCAGGTGCTTATTTTTGAATTCCTGGCTTGGAGGCAAGTTTTTGGTTGCATAAAAACCAGGTTTATGGACAAACAGAGCCTCCAGTAGGTTGCCAGTCCATTTAGGGCTACCAAATTGCCAATCTTAGCCCTTATTTGGCACCCCAGGAACTTTTTTCATGCTTGTGTTGCTCCCCAACTCTTTTTGCATTTGAATGTGGCTCTTGGGTAAAAAAGGTTGGGGACCCCTGCATTAGACTATGCAGAGCATGTTACCTCATAAGATAGTTCCCGGCTGTTTACTCTCTTGGAATAACCAATGACTAAATTTACAGAACATGTATTAAAAATGTAATACAAAGGAACTGTAAACAGTGCTTAATTCCCTTTTAAATGTCCAGAAGTGGTAGACAATTCTGATTATTCCCTTGGTCATGGAGGTTGTGTTTGCATGCAATGAAATGCAAATTCCCATTTATAAAATGGCACACAATCCTACAAAGTGCGCATTATGTTAAGACTGAAAAGTATTCTTCAGTTGGCAGATTGTTATTTGATCCCATTGGGCCCTGGACTAATTTCTTGTTTGAAGTAGAACTGCATCCAATATGAGAAAACCTGCTGGTTTTAATAAAGAAGGTCACCAGAAGCTCAGAAAGATACAGGGAAGAGAAATAGTCACCTCTGTCTTGGTTAGCCTGTCAACCAGACTTGTAGAAACTAAAAGTATTCCCAGATATTTATTCTTATATTTATAATGACTTTTACTATAATGCACATGTAGCAGCATAGGGTCGATACATGGGAAAATGAAACAACATGGCAGCATGGCAAAGCACCGTGGTTAAGCATATATTTTTTTTTACTGGAGAGGAGCACCATACCATTAACTACTGGTTGAACCAAAACAGGACATATGTAAATGACTAATTGCTCTGCCCTAAAGCCTACTATATATATATATATATATATATATATATATATATTTATATATATATATATATATATATATATATATATATATATATATATATATATATATAATTTATAAATATCTTCACACTGAACCTCCTAAAGAATATAATTAAAGGGTTTATAATATAATATGAAGGTAATTAGATGGCTTACTAGTTTAGAGATGTTTTTGATTTAAGATATAGCTTGGGTACAGGAGTCCTTTGTTATCTCAAAGAAGTTTTCAGATATTTTGGGTTAAAGCTTTTTTTTTTCTTTTGCATTCAAACAAATTAATGATAAGGTTTGGGATATCTGACTAAATTGTGATATCAGTTATCCTATAGAAGTACATTACACGTATGGGACCTATTTTCCAGAATTCTCGGGACCTGGGGTTTTCTAAATAATGGATCTTTCTGTAATTTGGATCTTTATACCTTAAATCAATTAGAAAATGAATTAAACATTAAATAACCCCAACAGTTTCCAATAATGATTAATTATATCTTATTTTGGATCAAGTACAAAGCACTGTTTTATTATTACAGAGAAAAGTGAAATCATTTTAAAAATGTGGATTATTTAGATAAAATAGGACCTATTTTCCAGAATGCTCGAGACCTGGGGTTTTCTAGATAACGGATTTTTCTGTAATTTGGATCTTTATACCTTAAATCTATTAGAAAATAAATTAAGCATTTAATAACCCCAACAGGCTGGTTCTGTTTCCAATAATGATTAATTATATTTATTTTGGATCAAGTATAAGGCACTGTTTTATTATTACAGAGAAAAGAGAAATCATTTGAAAAATGTGGATCATTTAGATAAAATGGAGTCATCCTTTGATGACCTTTGTATGGAAGACATCCTTTCCGTAATTTGGAGTTTTCTGGATAGTTTGGAACCACTTAATATTATCACCCTGGATTTTAGATTAGGCTTTCAGGAAAAGCCAATATGGATTCCTCCCAAATCTCATGCTAGCTTGCATTCACTGTAAGGTTCATGGTACACCAACAGAGAAACCCTGGATCTAGCCATGCCCCCTGTTATGTGAACATTTTCAAGTAGTGTCAGGTGGACTTCCATAGTGAAGACAGACAGCATAAATGGCCTTTGGGCTCTTTGGCGGAAAACCTACAATTTAGGAACCACTGCTTTAAAAGATATCTAAAATAGGAGCACTTTAAATATAAAGAATATTTTAGTTTGGTTACAAGAAACCACTTTTGAGTACTCATACATGAACAGAACAAATATTAATCTGTGGAGGCACAGTAAGGCCTGTAGTTTCCCTGATGCTTTCAGTGGGCATCACCTAGTTGTTGATATTGCCTTGGTGGAAAAGAATGAAAACCCCTCTATATTGGTGTATTCCAGTGTTCTTT
The DNA here is from genome assembly GCF_017654675.1 of Xenopus laevis. NCBI lineage: Eukaryota > Metazoa > Chordata > Amphibia > Anura > Pipidae > Xenopus > Xenopus laevis. The sequence continues at coordinate 109,807,693 of NC_054383.1, read as the reverse complement.
AAAGCCTTTGGGAACCAGAAGTTTGTGAAGGCACGCCAGCTTTTCCACTTTCTCTATATGATTATTTTATATTTAATGTTTGTTTATCCATCTCTGTTCTCTCGAGCTGTCTCTTTGTTTTGTAGCCAGATGCAATTCTCTCCAATCCACTAGCACTAGCAGAGTGGCTGCCTGTTGGCATTATAAAACATGGCCTCAGTGTTTACCTTAAGACGAGCAGAGCACACCCACTGCAAACATAAGGAAACATAGGTCATTTACAGTAGTTCCTTCCTTTATGTTTTATGATTTCCACATTTTCCTCAATCACTGATTTCTCAAGGCAATAAATGGAATGAGGAGGGTGAATCAGAGAATGGTGTGTATGTTATTTAGCACGCCCTGTACCAAAGCAGCAGCAGTAGGGAAGGCGTGCCACCATCGGGCTATGGTGTAATGACAGATAAAGGTGTGCTACACCTGCTGGATTCCATCGGAAGCCAAACTCTTTTATTCCGTCAGCTTTGTGTCAAAACCTCTGCATTCCAGAGCCTGACTCGCCCTTTAGAGATGCTGATTAGTTAGATCCTCTGCATACCTGATCCACCTCATTCCATGCCAGCCACAGACCTCATGCAGGAGAGGATCGTTATCAAGTCAGGGATAATGCCATTAGCTTCGGTCACACTGGCTCCTTTTTATCATGTGCTGAAACCGGCTGCAGACAGGCTCCTTTAGAATGAGGATAGTCTCATGGATTTGCAATATCTTATATCTAATGTACCCATTTAGAAGCGGCAGCTACAAATCTCCATCCATGACTACCACAAGTAGGAGCTGCCATTATACTTTTCTTACCTGATATCATATAGTCAGGAGTAGTCAAGGGATAACAATCACCACCACCCTTTGTGCTTCAAACCCCCTTCTACTTTTAGATTGTAAGTTTTCATTTCTCTCTGTGGATGCACCTGGCTGAGCACATACACAACTAAATGCAGGGTTAGGGCACTAATTGAGAAAGTGTTTCTGCCATAAAACTGTCTGTTGCAGGTCATAAATTATAAAGAATCCATTTGTAGCTAGGAAACAGGGTTCTGGAAAGTTTCTCCATAAGCAGGTTGGACTGACTTCATAACAAATCTATACAATACTATAAAAAGTCAACAAGTTTGAATGGAAAGTCAAGCAAGGCAAGTAAATAAAAGGATATTCTTGCTTAACTTGACACCTCTATGTGAATATGTCCATGTTCTTTTTAAGGGAATATAAACCCAAAATAAAATAATAATTGCCTAAGAAACCAAACATGTTAATTCTTATAATAATAATTATTATAATAACTTAATAATAATATTTGTAAATATAATGTGTCCCTGCCCCTTTCTGCTCTCCAGGTTCTATACAGAACAATGTAGCACAGAATGCAGTTCCCCTCCAGCATGCTTCTTCACAAGCCTTATTTGATGTCTCCTACATTGTTTCAAGAGTAAGAACCACCAGTGCAGAAATAGCAGAGAAGACACTGCTTTTGCAGTGGTGGCTTTAGGCTTATAGCACACAAGGCATTATGGGCTGAATCATTGATATTAAGTAAGTCTGAGAGAAGCTTTTAATCTGGTGTTGCACAGTATGTACAGTAAGTGTTGGGTTATGGAATTAAATTCAGATCAGATTGTAACACAAGGGGCATAGACTTTGCAGTAACCAGACTGTGGCTGCTGATCCAATGTCAGAGAAGGCACCTGCCCAACTGTGAAGGGTTTGGATTAAACTTTAGTGCACGCATCACACAATCAGTAAACAGTCATTTAATGCTCAGTTTGAGAACACTAATACAGAGAAACACTTGCATGGAAAAGCTGCAGCGCACACATCAATCCTCATATCACTTATTTTACCAGGTTTTGTAGTCCTAAAATCCATGGGGCAGATTTACTCGAGGGCAAAAATTCACCAGTGACCGCTTCGCACCCATCGCAACACTTCGCCAGACGAAAATTCACTGGGACAACGCTAATTAATTAAAATGCTAAGTTTCGTCCTTCACCACGGACGCTGGTAAATTTTCGCTAGCATTACTTCGGCAATGCGAAGATGCGCTACCGTTCAATTCTGACTAGCGGAAATTCGTTAGAGGTCTTGTGCTAATTTGCATACGGCGGAAAATTTTAAGTTGAATGGACGTTTTTATGTTACATGGTGCATCTAATACATAACATTGACACTGACAACTACACATGTTCAGGAACATGATAATAGAGTTGTTATAATGCCCTACACATGAGCCCACTGTAAAATAATGTTTTATATGTTAGAAAATGTATGGGGGGAACCAGTTACACCAAAAAAAATTTTTTTAGGACTTTTGCAGCCTATCACCCTGAATAAAGGAAAAGACGGCAGCATTTTTTGAACTTTTCCACTTAGGGTAGGACTACACGGGCGATTTTGGGGCGATCCGACGCGCTGCGCAAAAACGCAGGCGTCAAGTCAGATGCAACAGAAATAAGGTAAGGTATACAAATGCCGGATGAAGTCGCAGAGTTGATTCGACGCAACACGACTGTCAGATGCAGACGCAGCACACAGCTTCTTTATCCGACCGTTGTGTCGCGTCAGATCACCGCTGCAACACCATCCGACAATGCTATTGCTTACCTTATTTCCGTTGCATTCGGATCGCGCCGAAAACGCTTGTGTAATCCTACCCTTGGACAATATGATGTAAGTAATTGAGGATTGGGGAAGATCTATGCAATCCATTGCACTTCGCCTGGTCTGAGCTGGCGAAGGCAAGTCTGGCGAAAGAGGTAACGTTCAGTAAAATCCGCATTTTAGTGAATTTGCGGAGTAACATCCATTTGACAGAGCAAAAAGTTGCCTGGGTGGGCATATTTGAAATGCCCACCCTACAGCCCTCAAGCTGCTGAAAATAGAGAAGTAAATTATTTATAGAGTATAGGAAAAGGCACAGGCACAGTGACCCAAGAAATATTTGTGTGCTCTCCAGAGATTTAGGTCCCAAAACATAACTGCTTACCCAACATAACTTTGCCAGGAAAAGTGATAAAAGGGCAGGAATCATGATGATCGTCCAACAAATAACCTGTCTTCATCTTTGAATAATCATTTGCCTTTTCTTTTATGGCTACTACTATTCCCAGGCAAAACACTTTGCTTATGGCCCTATATAGGTTAATGTTGGTGGGCTAATTGTGGCTAACCATGAATCCATGTACAAAATCCAATGTGTTAATTTACTAAAATAAGTTATTATACCAGAGCAGCAACCCATAGCTATGAATCAAAAAACATTGCTGATTGGGTGGTGCTATGGGTAACTATGCTGGTTACAATGAGACTCTATAACAGGGATCCCCAACCTTTTTTTACTTATGAGCCACATTAAAATGTAAAAAAGTTGGAGAAAAACATAAGCATGCACTAAGTCCCCGGGGAAGCCAAAATATGGGCTGTGATTGGCTATTTGGTAGCCCCTATGTGGACTGGCAGCCTACAGGAGGCTCTGTTTGGCAGTATGCATGTTTTATATGCAACCAAAACGTGTCTCTAAGCCTGGAATTCAAAAATAAGCACCTGCTTTGAGACCACTGGAAGCAACATCCAAGAGGTTGGTGGGCAACATGTTGCATGTGAGCCACTATTTGGAGATCACTGCTCTATGATAATAATTTAAAAGTCAAAGAGCCAACTGAGATATGGTGGCCATTTAAGAACACAGAGAGTGACTTGAACTGGAGGTCATGCCTTTTTTAGACACATTTACAACTAGTCTACCTTATACCTTTTGTGGAAGTAGAGCTCCCACTAACTAACCTGTTAGTGCAGAGATGCCGTTATTTGTTGCTGTCTAGCTTGTTACGTGAACATCACAGGTGTGCAACAGAAGTACAGGTGTGTGCAGTAGCAGGCATGTGCAATAGGAGGAATGCGTGTGTAAAACAGAAGGCAAGTGAATGTGCAATAGGAGGCATGCACAGTGCAGCACACCCACCAAATATGGCACATGACTACTGCAGAATAGTAAAACTTCTGTTCAGTCTCTGTTCTATGAATCTGGGCCATTCGCGGGCATCATTCTAATTAATGAAGAGTAGGGACCTGTTGTTGCAAACTGGTGAAACTGTCATCAGCATTAGCATAGTAGTTATGTCTTGAACCAGAATGGAAATGATATAAAGTTTGTATACTGTAGGCCTCTTTACTGCAGTGTCAACTAATGATAGCTGGAGAAAGCCTGTACCCGCAATAGTGGTACATTTATTGCTGCTGTATGCAAGGAAAGCAATTTTTCAGTACATAAATTGGGACTGTCCATCTTGCAGGCCTAGCTGTTGTTTGCATGAAATTCCCAGCATCCATGGAGATACAAAGGCTGATGCCCCTACAGAATTACTACTAAGCAATCATTCCCACAATAGCTTTAAACCATGGCACACACACAAAATTGAAATAATCAGCAAAGCAGAAGCAAGAGGAATCTATAACTTCCCCGTATAATCATTCACGCTGGTCTCAGTTCCAGTTATTGCTCCAATAGGCTCTTGTCTTTAATTTTAGCTTGAAATTGCTTTATCCCTCTCCTTCTGTAATTATTTATAATGCAGGATAACAGGGACCACACCTTGCATACAGAGTATGCGGTTAGTATCAATAACAAGTCTGCAGCTCATAATTAAATAATCCTCACTAATTAAAGTTACCCTTTAAGATCTAGGTTTTTAAGAATCCCTGAAGGGCAAGAACACATAGGACTCTCTGTTAAACTGCCTTTAGCGTGGGCAAAAATGTACCTTTGTACTGGAAACGGAAGTGCCGCTGGTAAAACAGTTTAGTTGTGTGATTGCGCACAATAGAATAAGGAGAACATTTTACACAATTTGCTGTTTTGTTAGCAGCAATTCAGATTCTTAACAGAGAGAGAAGGTAACACTGCCCTGGCGCCCTATTGTAAGACTACTGTAACACAGGTCTTAAGCATTTTGAGCTTCGACTCAAATCTATTAGAGCTGCACTGTACAGTTACATTGTGCTCTTATGCTATCAATACACCATAATATGTATAGTGTTCAGCTGGGTTTATAGATTTGCGTGCGCTCCTTGTTATGTGTCACCCTGAGATTCATAGACTTACTATGACAAGGACATGACATCAGAAGTGAGTCATTATGTCATTGTGTCGGTGGAAAATTCCTGTGGAGCTATGCTTGCACGATGTCACTCCCAAACTAGAAGTGATTCCAGCACTATTCAAAGGGCATGTTTGCTTTGTGGGCATCATTCCTTTCTGCACAATTATAGATATTTTCAGTGTTGGGCATTAAACTCCTGTTTGTCAGAGATAAATCACTGTGTACAGAAAGAGATCAGATTGCTTCAGTAGGGTGAGGAGTCACTTGAGGGTGCAGAAGGTGCACCCTTATTCTACCTAGGGGGGTTCCATATACTCTGAGTTTAGTCCCCGATCTGCTAGTTAAAGGGATGTTGTCATGATTTATAGGATGTAGTTTTTATTTCTAAATTACACTGTTTACACTGCAAATAATTCACTCTACAAAAAATAAAAAAATATAACATTTAATTACAGCAAATGTAGTAATATTGGTGTGTAGGAGCCATCTCAGGTCATTTTGCCTGGTCATGTGCTTTCAGAAAGAGCCAGCACTTTAGAATGGAACTGCTTTCTGGTAGGCTATTGTATCTCCTACTTAATGTAACGGAATGTGTCGCAGTGGGACCTGGATTATACTATTGAGTGTTGTTCTTATATCTACCAGGCAGCTGTTATCTTGTGTTAGAGAGCTGCTATCTGGTTACCAGTGGCGGAACTACCGGGGGAGCAGGGGGTGCGAGCGGGCCAGGGCCCGCACCCCCTCAGGGCCCCCCGGCAGCGCCGCACGCCACTGTAATTACCCTGTCAGCGCGCCGTACGGAGGGGGGCGGGGAACAGCTGTGCGTCACGCACCAGGGCCCGTCCCCTCTAGGAACGCTGCTGCTGGTTACCTTCCCATTGTACAGTTGTTAGGCTGCTGGGGAGGAAAGGGAGGGGGTGATATCACTCCAACTTGCAGTACAGCAGTAAAAAAATATTGAAGTTTATCAGAGCACAAGTCACATGACTGGGGGCAACTGGCAAATTGACAAAATGTCTAGCCCCATGTCAGATCTCAAAATTAAATATCAAAAAAATCTGTTTGCTCTTTTGAGAAACGGATTTCAGTGCAGAATTCTGCTGGAGCAGCACTATCAACTGAATTTTTTTCCCATGACAGTATCCCTTTAAGAAGTTGCTCACTTACAGGCTTTTTTTTCTTGGTTGCCTATTGGCTGAAACAGAGTGATAATATTGTTTTTGGGGCAGGGCTTACATGAATTATCCAAGGCCGGAGCTGATGCTCTCCCTGATCAATTAAAGGAAAATGTTTCCTTTATACGCCTCAACCTTGTGTGACCTTGTTTGGGATGAGAGGCAATAAAAAGAATCATTCAGAGCTAAACCCAGCAATATTGGTTCCTTTCCCTTGTAAACTTGGATAAATGCCTTTGTCTCCCTGTGCTTTGGAAAGCAATATATTCCTTATATTATGCCATTCCTGATCCTGACTTCATTTCATGGGAAAAATGATGCTTACAACTATAAAGCAGGCAGCTCCCCTTTGTTTTCCTAGCAAATGGTTGTTTTAGTTGATGGATAATTCGTACGATCGTTTCGAGATAATCGTGGTCTCACGATGACGACCGGATCTTTTAAAAATCTTTACATCTATGGCCAGCTTAAGCATCAAAGAAGTGGGTCCTAAACAATAGGGGTTGCTGCTGGCACAAGGACAACTTGTGAAATGAAAGTGAAATGAAAGCACTTCTCTCACTGGGTTGATATATACACCAGACCAGTGTCACTATATAGACATGTATGTATTAGTTTAGGGTTAGTAGTTCCTTGCCGGTTGTTGTATTAATGGAGTTGCATTTGAGTTCTCCTATAGATGACGCTTTGCAAACGGAAAGTCCTGTTCGTGCTGACAGCAAAATGACAGGGCTGAAATGTTGACAGTCTAACCAGGGAACGTGACCATATCACGACTGACTTTGCTTTCATACCACTGCCAATCACATACACTGCTTACTGTGTTTATGATGGACCCAATTATGCACATATAATCTGGGTTCAATTACTTTCACCCTAAATCTCTACTTTATCCAAATTAAGAGGAGCAACAGAATCATCCAGACCCCCCCCCCTTTTAGTCAAACAGTTATAATCCACAGAGCAAACCAAGTGAAAGCACACAAAGCTGATTAAATACCCAAGGGGAAGGAATTAATTGACTGCGCATTCTCTCTCTCTATATAGATCAGGTTTTAATCTATATAAAGGGGATCAGGCTGAAATGCCAAACCGGCTTAAAACACTTTCTTGGCACATGCCCCAGCACAATCATGTTAGAATTTACATTATTTATAACAAATTATTTCTAAGCATTGTACAACAGGAAAAAAAAGGTGCAGCATCTAACACATATATAAAATACAAGAGCAGGATAACTAATTGTTGGACTATAATGAACCCTCATATAGTGGACTTTGCCCTAAGTACCTAAAGTCCTACCCCATTTATTAGAAGTACAGTTCTATATACATACATATCACAATATATATGTAACAATAGACTACAATACAGCATATACCAAACATAACCTATATCTATACATATGTTCACCATCAGTTATCCATCGCTATAGTAGAAAGTACTCCCGGCACTGAAATTTGGTTAAAAAATTTATTTTGCCGAAATCACATCAATGTGTTTTGATCCACAAAGCATGACGATTGAATTGAGACACGTTGATGTGATTTTGGCAAAATAAAATTTTAAACCACATTTCCGTAAGGAATCGAGTGCTGTGAGCTTCTATGGATATATATATATATATATATACACAGTATACATAACAAATATATCCAGCACCAAGGGTCTTGCAGTGTCAAAAAACAAATATATTATTTCATAGTATATACTACCGACGTTTCTGTCCCCATTGGGACCTTTTTCAAGATTTTTTTATATTTATATATTATCCATAGAACATGGCAGGTAGAAACAGTAGAAGAGTTGAGCACAGCCACAGGCAGTTTGCAGACAGGCAGTAAACCTGTAGAACCCTGGCAGGCAGGTGCACCTTCTAAGCACAAATACAGTAGAAGCAGGAAAACAGAAACTGCTTCTCACCTCAACTCCAGAAGCCGCAGAGCAAATCCCAGCTGGTTAATCCCCAATCCCAGAGCAATGAAGACAAATTCCAAGTGGCAAGTTGGTCGGGCAGTTCCTACGTGTGACCTCCTGTGTGTCCAGCCTGTAGCAGTCTGACAGGTACAGTCCCCTCCAGCAGGTTTTTCACATGGGGCCCCACCCACATTCCTCAACACTTTGGAAACCAAAGTGTCGTTTGGCAACGTAAAGGTACAGGCAAACATACAGCAGTGGAGACATACAGGTACAGGGAATGTTCAGGTACAGGCAAAACATATCAGCACATAGAAAACTCAGGGCTGAAATTTTATGAATGCTCCTTTATCAGAATACCGGGAGGTGCTACACCTTTATAATGCATTGTCTGTGATTTAAATGCAAATCAATGGCATGGAATTCATATGTATTTGAATCAACAACAAGTATGGGATTTTTTTTTTATTATTATTTTTAAAAATAATGTCCACAATAAAGTAATACCCTAAAGCCCAGTGTCTCCCAATGAAGTGCACCAAATAATTCAGTTTGCACATAGGCGTTGGTTCACAATAACCCCCAAAGTGGATTTAATAGCTCATTTCATTTCCTTAGCCTACTGTATCCTAAAAGCCTATTAAATAGCCTACTGTGTCTTCATAACTAACATAACCACAAAAAGATCATTACACATTTAGCATAGCACCCCACATCCATATCTCACAGTGCTACTAATTATGATGTCTACAGTTGCCCTCCATTTGTTGCTCAGTTTCAAGCATGATGCCCCCCACCCCATCATACTGATACTGGTATCTGTATAGTGAATCAAATGCCCAAGGGCCATTACCCTTAAGACTAAAAGAGCGCACCCTTTTCTCAGTAGAATTTCTAGGGAGTCAGAAGAAACACCTGGTGTGCCACCAGCTTAAATGTGACATTTTTAGCAATTTTTCTTGTCTTCTTATTTGTTCATTCCGACAAAGAAATCCAGGAACTGATAACTGCTGAGGTCTATTGAAACTAATTGGGACACTAGTGCTTATTTGTATAAAAACCTTTCAATCACTCCACTTCACTGGAGTTCTCCCAGCTTGAGTTACTTTAACATTGGAGTTTATGGGAACTGAGAATATTCAGAAGGCTCTTCCAATTTCTCAGTGAAATGTACTAATTATAAAGAGCTATACACATTATAATTCAGGCACAACAACTGCAAATTGTGGAAGTGTTCATTGTGTAATGTGTGTTTTCCTGTCATTTCTGTTTTATAAAGGTAAGTAAATAAAATCAAAGTGAGACGGCTGTGTGTGGCAGGTAACATGTGCACAATTGATAAGATCAGAGAACTCTGTAGGGGCCAGTTAGACAGGTGTGTGAGCTGGTTATCCCCGTTCTGTGCAAGACTGCACTCTTTTTATCTGGGTCATGATTTCTTCTTCAAATCCCGTTTTGTGGCCTCACTTTAACCTGGAATGTATTCATATTTAACAGAAATATACCTGCTTATTGCTGTATAGAGAGAGAGAGAGAGAGAGAGAGAGAGAGAGAGAGAGAGAGAAGAGACAAGATAGATTGATAGATAGATAATAGATACTGTATATTGATTGATAGATGATAGATAGACAGATGATAGATAGATATATGATGATAGGTAGATAGATAGATAGATAGATAGATAGATAGATAGATAGATAGATAGATAGATAGATAGATAGATAGATAATTGATAGATAGATAGATAATTGATAGATAGATAGATAGATAGATAGATAGATAATTGATAGATAGATAGATAGATAGATAGATAGAGATATATAGATAAATAAATAATTGATAGATAGCTAGATAGATAGATAGATAGATAGATAGATAGATAGATAGATAGATAGAGATAAATAGATAATTGATAGATAGCTAGATAGCTGGATAGCTAGATAGCTAGATAGCTAGATAGCTAGATAGCTAGATAGATAGATAATTGATAGATAGATAATTGATAGATAGATAGATAGATAGATAGATAGATAATTGATAGATAGCTAGATAGATAGATAGAGATATATAGATAAATAGATAATTGATAGATAGCTAGATAGCTGGATAGCTAGATAGATAGATAGATAGATAGATAATTGATAGATAGATAGATAGATAGATAGATAGATAGATAGATAGATATAGATGAATAGATAATTGATAGATAGATAGATAATTGATAGATAGATAGATAGATGATAGATAGATAGATAGATAGATAGATAGATAATTGATAGATAGATAGATAATTGATAGATAGATAGAAAGATAGATAGATAGATAGATAATTGATAGATAGATAGATAGATAGATAGAGATATATAGATAAATAAATAATTGATAGATAGCTAGATAGCTAGATAGCTAGATAGCTAGATAGATAGATAGATAGATAGATAGATAGATAGATAGAGATATATAGATAAATAGATAATTGATAGATAGCTAGATAGCTGGATAGCTAGATAGCTAGATAGCTAGATAGCTAGATAGCTAGATAGCTAGATAGCTAGATAGCTAGATAGCTAGATAGATAGATAGATAGATAGATAGATAATTGATAGATAGATAGATAGATAGATAGATAGATAGATAGATAATTGATAGATAGCTAGATAGATAGAGATATATAGATAAATAGATAATTGATAGATAGCTAGATAGCTAGATAGCTAGATAGCTAGATAGCTAGATAGCTAGATAGATAGATAGATAGATAGATAGATAGATAGATAGATAGATAGATAATTGATAGATAGATAGATAGATAGATAGATAGATAGATAGATAGATATAGATGAATAGATAATTGATAGCTAGATAGATAGATAGATAGATAGATAGATAGATAGATAGATAGATAGATAGATAGATAGATAGATAGCTAGATAGATAGATAGATAAATAGATAGATATATAGATAAATAGATAATTGATAGATAGCTAGATAGATAGATAGATAGATAGATAGATAGATGATAGATAGATAGATAGATGACATAACTCTATTGTATGTATTGCCAAAGACACAAACATCCTGCTGTGATCACTCATTCTTTCTATCCATGTCCATGTGTATATCATTCATGAACAGGGTTCACCCAGCCTCTTGACATCAGTCAGTATGAATATGTCACATGGGATTACTGAATCACTGAAGGAAAATAGCACATTGATGTAATAGATAAGTCATCATAAGAGGCTATTGTTTCTATGTTTCGTATTATACCCAGAAACAACATCAGCTCAGCTCATGTGCCTTCTCTGCCAGTCTCTGTACAGCCTGCACATTGTACTGTGTCTTCTATACGTCATTTTCCTGCACATTGTATGATTCCAGGCTCAGTGATAACAAGACTATATATATATATATATATAAACTTTTCCTGGAGTGCCCGCACCTCTGACGTTAGTTGGTTGGAGGTGCTCGATCAATGTTTAAGGTATAAAGAATAGAGGATCCGCACTCTCCTTTTCGTTTCAAAGTATAACAACTTTTATTTCTCACATCACAATCCGAAGTTTTGGTCCCTCCTTGAGAAAGGTCCCCAGGAGGGACCGAAACGTCGGATTGTGATGTGAGAAATAAAAGTTGTTATACTTTGAAACGAAAAGGAGAGTGCGGATCCTCTATTCTTTTATATATATATATATAAAAGTCAAAGCAGGCCTTCTAATCACAGAGAGGCCCAAACAGCTCCCATCAGCCCACTAAATAGAGACTTTCCATGGTATCTTACAGCAGCCCCTCTGACATTTGCTAGAAGCCCCAGATTGCCGGTTCAGGCCTGAGCACCAGAAGTAGCTGGGACATGAAAAATAGCAGTGTGCCCAAGGAAGAGACATTTTCATACCCAGCTCAGTTAGCCAATAAAGGTATCGCAATAGAAACCAGTTTTTTCCTGTTTTTTTATGTAAGAGACAATTGTAGACTAGCAGCTTAATGGCATTATAATAAAGAGGTAATTATGCGATGACAAGATACTATTAAATTATATATAGACTATTGAAGAATAAGTAGGAGAGTATCTCCTAGTAGTTGACACATGTCATTGCTATTTTTTTATGCTCAATGACATTGCACAGTTGCAAATACCCATCGCATTTGTGAATATTTTTGCGCAATATGAATTTGCAAAAAAACAGAAATATGGGCACAGCAGTTCTGGAAAAAACATGCACAATACAACCATTTGCAAATAAATTTGCGCTGTGTGAATTTTATAAATGACCCCTACTATGACCTCATTTGGAACTCTTACTGCAAATTACAAACGGTTCCTGGAAGCAATGTATATACAAGAACTATTCTTCAGGGGTAAATGGGCATTTACTTTGGCAAGCAGCTGCACACAAGCATATCACTATGTGTATTGCCAGCTAGTTGTGTAAAGGCTGCTACCATTGGACTTTGGAGCTCTGGTAACTGCTCACAGGCATGATTAATCACACTTCACCATTTGGCAAGCTGAAGGATGAGTCTGGCATTGGTGGGTTCCAAAAAGGCCAACTGTAAACTTTGGTTATAGGGAATGAAAACCGTAACACTAATTTGTACACTGACAATCCTGTGCTTCCTACTTTGTGGCGACAGTTGGGGAGAAGTCTTTTTTTTCTGTTTCAGCACATTAATGCCACATACACAAAGTTAGGCCCTTACAAGATGGGTTTGCTGACATATGAGTGGAAGAACTTGACTGGCCTGCACATAGCCCTGATCTGGGTTGGATTGGGCCGGCTGGACTTTTATGGGCCCTGCCAACCCGATCCTGCCCTCCCTCGTTGTTCCCCCGCTGCCTTCCCTTCCCAATTTCAGACTCCCTCCCCTGTCGCTCTCCAGATGCAATCCGCGATAAACGAGCAAGGGTTTTCCTGCTAGCATTACACATGATTAGGGTTGCCACCTGGCCTGTAAAAATTTTGTATGGTCCCAATGTTATTAATAGGCAAAAAAGATAAATATATAATAAGACCGGTATTTTTTTTTCCGAAAAGGTGGCAACCCTACCCATGATGTGCCGGTGTTCCTTTCTTTTAGACTGATTTTGAGGCTTCCAATTCCTCTTCCACCAGCACCTGGGATTCGCATTCATTTGGACGGCCAGGGTGTGCAAGGGTATTTTTTCTTTTTCCATTGGATTATAAGCAAGGCCTGATCCCCAACATCATGCCCAACTCATGCTCTTGAGGCTGAATGGAAGCAAATCCCTCCAACATCATCCACTGAAAAGTCTTTCCAGAAGAGCAAAAATGGGTGCTGACTTTATATGGGAATGGCATGTACTTGGTTTCAGAATGTTGAACAAGCAGGTATCCAGAATCTTTTGTCTGTGTATTTCATACAAAATTGTGTTAACTTTGTTCAGGTCTAAAAGTTTATGTACCCATAACTCTTGTTTGTAATTTACTTTTATAAGGTCTCTTATTATTTATTTGTAGTGCAATTGGGAAGTAAATATTCACTAAGAAGTGAAAGATTCATCTAGTTACTCGATAAGGTCTTGTGTTTCCTTTGGCAACAACAAGATGCACTAGTCACAAACTGGGGAAACATTAGATTTGGCCAAAGATATCTTTTTGTCATAAAGTTTTGCAGCTTGAGCAGTGAGATTGCAAGCACAACAGGAAAATAGTTGGAGAAGAGTACAGTGATGTGATTGTACTGCTAGTGGGAATGTAGGAAATAAATATCTCTACATTCTTCAGTGAGATAATATACTGTACATAAATATTAATCTGTGATATGTAAGTTTACACCACATTCTTGCTTTTTATTTAGAAGTGATCAATGCAGTGAGAGAAATGATAGGTTTTCTTACAGCAGCTCCAGGCATTACAATTCAGCTAAGCAACATTGAATTGAACATTGAAATGCAGTATTTACTAGGGATGCACCGAACCCACTATTTTGGATTCGGCCAAACCCCCAAATCCTTCGCGAAAGATTTGGCTGAATACCGAACCAAATCCTAATTCGTATATGCAAATTAGGGATGGGAAGGGGAAAACATTGTTTACTTAGGATTCGGTTCGGCCGATGCTAGGGATGCCTGCATGCTGCCCCTAAACATCTTGCCGCACTAGGCCCGCAAGTGCGCCGTCGTCAACGCATGCATGTGCACTTGCGCACGCTCAGCCGGCGCCGCGGTTGGCCAGTTTTGCCTAGCTGGCCCGGCTCTGGAAGAGACATTACGTGTTTCAAATAACAACGTGTTTATTGGGTTGCCGGAGTATCATATAGTGATGAGCAGGTCAGTGGGGCAATTAGCTGCTTGGGGACGAAGAAACTGTTCTCTGTGAGAGATACAGTGGCTTATGAGAAGCTGAGGGAGTGTCGCAGTGGTGGCAGTCTCGAGAGCTCAGAGGGCAAAACTGTGACTACGGAATAGGATTGGCTCAGTTAGTCTAAACAGTTCAGTATAAAAATAAAAACTGGGTAAATAGATAGGATGTGCTAAATAAAAATTTTTATCTAATATAGTTAGTTAGCCAAAAATGTAATGTATAAAGGCTGGAGTAACTGGATGTCTAACAGAACAGAAAACTACTTCCTGCTTTGAAGCTCTCTTGGTTTCCACTGATTGGTTACCCTGGTTACCAGGCAGTAACCAATCAGAGACTTGAGGGGGGGCACATGGGTCATATCTGTTGCTTTTGAATCTGAGCTGAATGCTGAGGATCAATTACAAACTCACTGAACAGAAATGTACCATGTGGCCCCCCTTCAAGTCGCTGACTAACTCAGAGTTAGAGAGCTGAAAAGCAGGAAGCAGGATTCTGGCTGTTTTATTAGACATCTGTTCACTCCAGCCTTTATACATTACATTTTTGGCTAACTAACTATATTAGAAACATTTTTTATTTTGCACAGCCTATCTATTTACCCAGTTTTTATTTTCACACTGAACTATTCCTTTAAAAGCACAAGTTCTAGTGCTCAGCGAATAGCTTTGATCAGTCTACTGCACATTAGACAATGAGAGCAAAAATCTGATAAAATCTGTTACTATGAATTACTACCATATACTGTGTATATCCATCCTTGGCCATATGCTGGTTTATACCAGTCAGCCCTGTCAATTGAGGAAGATAAAGGAATTCTGCCATGATTTTTATGGTGTAGATTTTATTTCTAAATTACACTGTTTACACTGCAAATTATTCACTCTACCATATAAAAAGTATCTATATATTTTTTATTTATAATATTTGTGTGTAGGAGACATCTCAGGTTATTTTGCCTGGTCATGTGCTTTCAGAAACAGCCAGCACTTCACAATGAAACTGCTTTCAGCTAAGCTGGCTATAGACGCAAAGATCTGATTGTATGAATCGAGGATTCGTACGATTTTCGGACCATGTGTGGAGAGTCCTGACTAGGGTTGCCACCTTTTCCGGAAAAAAATACAGGCCTTCCTATTTATTTCTCTTTTTTCCCTATTAATAACATTGGGATCAACCATAATTTTTACTGGTCAGGCCGGTAAAATACCGGCCAGGTGGCAACCCTAGTTTGGTCGATTGGACAGGTTAAAAGATTTCTGTTGGCTGCCGATAATATCTCTGCTTGTATTGCTGATTGTACTATTTTCAGAGGGAGACTGTCACCAGCTTTGGTCGGACATAACGTTTGTACGATTGCTGTCAGGGGCAGAACATCGGCTGATCTGTTCTTTTGTACTTTATATGATCGGAATGGTTAGTGGCAGGTCGGGAGATGGGAAAGTCCGATCGTACGATGATTCGTACGATCAGATCTTTGCGTCTATGGCCATCTTTAAGCTATTGCTTCTCTTTCTCAATGTAAATGAAAGAGTCGCAGTGGGATGATTACTATTGAGTGCTGTTCTCTTATCTACCAGGTTGCTGTTATCTTGTGTCAGAGAGCTGTTATCTTGTTATATTCCCATTGTTCTGCTGATGTACTGCTGGGGGGGGGGAGGGGAGATATCACTCCAACTTGCAGTACAGCAGTAAAGAGTGACTGAACAAGAGAACAAGTCACATGACTGGGGCAGCTGGGAAACTGATAATATGTCTAGCCCCATGTCAGATTTCAATTTGAAAAGGCATCCTGAGTGTGTTCCAATAAAGCCAAGAGAGCTAAAAGATAAAATATAATTTCTTTGTATCATCTAGAAAAAAACATTTGTTTATCTAATAGTGAAATATGATTTCAACCAGACATATGTATGCATATAAACTCAGTGGTGAGGACTGGCCAGTTAGTCTGGTTTTACTGGGAAGGAAGATAAACACCCAGGGCCAATAGAGGGAAAGAATAATCACGAAACAAAGAACTATTTCCCATTCAGCTTCACGTAACACTGCACTGCACCCAACTGATTGGGACACTCATTTTCAAGTGTCTCAAAAGATGACCTAACAAGATCCAAGATGGAGAACTCCTGTGGACAAATTTGGAGACCTTGCTCATTACTATTATATAGCTGCTGAACTGCTTTGCTAGTACAGGTATGTACCTGTTATCCAGAATGCTCCAGACCTGGGGTTTTCCAGATAACTGATCTTTCTGTAATTTGGATCTTAATACCTTAAATCTATTGAAAAATATATTTTTTTTTAAGTTTTACATTCTATAAGGATTAATATCTTTAGTTTAGTTTAAGAAACAGATTTTTGGTTAACAGATCCCATACCTGTACATTAAGTTTAGAATATAAAACACAGCATTGCTCGGCATGTTCATTTTCAGGCTATTGTGCAACTGTCGGCATTTTTTTAATGATTTATGTCATTTTAATTGCTGTTTTTTTTTGAGGAGAAGAGTAATATACCAGCTGTCACATTCAATTTGTCTGAAAGGAAGAGCAGCATTTTGGCAAATTGTCCAGCAAGGTAATGAAGGTTATATTCTCCCTCTTAGGAAAGCGTTCAAGGCTGCTTTAATTGCAATTCTCTGCTCTCTCCCTACACCCAGTCTGGTTATTATATGCCTCACTGCAACTCTATGCTCTTGTAGAAAAATACATATTTTTAGAGTCTTTGCAGCTACTGGAGTTTCCACATGAATGTGAAAATACACGTCAGAGATCTTCATAGGGCAAGGAACAGGGGTTAAGGTTTCATAACACATTTTCTGCTGTGTATCTTTCTCTATGAAAGTGTGGAGTTCTTGCCGGGGGGCTTTATAGCAACATCACAATCATCATTTTTTTCTTAAAGGGGGGTCAGTCATTCAAACAATTGTTTCATTTAATCCAGAAATAACTTGTAGGATAGGACAGGAGATATCTATCGAATGTATTGCGGCAGAGACACACGCTTAGATTCGGGGAGATTAGTTGGCCGTCGAAAATCTCCTCTTCGGGGAGACTAATCTCCCTGAACTGCCTTCCCCTGCCTTCCCGCCAGCTAGAATGTAAATCGCGATTCGCCGGCAGGATTTTGTTTTTCTGAAGTCGTCCCAAGTTGGCTCCCCTCAGTTCAGTTCAGGGAGATTAGTCGCCCTGAAGACTAATCTCCCTGTGTCTTTGCCCTTGGGCTACATTGATGAAGCTTTCGTAGGGTGTCATAATTCACTTGACTCAAATCAGTCTAAAAGGGTGTGTGGCTATTTGCCGATATATTAACATGCTTAACAGAGATGATACACCATCACCTCAGTCCCTGCCGTAGTGGAGCTTACAGTCTAAGGTCCCTATAAAGAGAATGGATACCCTCATTCACTTCCAAATGCTAATATTATCCTACTGGTTATTGCGGAGGTCTGACACTGGTCAGAGTCAATTAATTGCGTTAATTTAAAGAAAAAAGTAACCCACTACAAGGGGTAGATTTAGCTTAGGGGTACTTAAATTATCGCAGTCTAAGGTCCCTATCACATTCATACACACACAACTTTTGTCAGGATCCAGTTAACCTGTTTTTGGAATGTGAGAGGAATCTGGAGTACTGAGAGAAAACTCACACAGACACAGGAAGAACACACAAAATGTTTTGCAGATAGTTCTCTGGCTGATATTGAATCTAGGACCCCAGGGCTGCAATAGGGGAGCTCCCATATGACTTAGATATACCAGCCTAGATATTCCACTGTAATAAGAACAGGAATAATTTTGCCCAGCGTAGTCCCGTAATTAAGCCACTTACATTTAGTGTCGGACTTGGGGTCCAGAGCCCATCGGGGTTTCTGTCTCAGAGGCCCAAACCCCTGGACCCCCCAGCCGCATACCCCCTAAACCCCCTACATCCCCATATAAGTCAGTAAGCAGCACCTATGGTCACAGTCGGAGTGCAGGTCTGGGTTGGCTGGGCCCAAAAGGGCCCACCAGGTTTTTTCCCAGTGTCCCGCTGGCCCAATCCAACACTGGTCACATTATACTGTAACTCTGCAGTATAGTGGTATCTCAATTCTCCTTGCCTGGCAGGGCTGTTAAAGTTAATTTTACATTGCCTTGAATTGATTTGATAAGTATATTATGTGCCTCCATATCAATCTACAGACTTGCTGTAGATATACATGTAAGGATGCCAGGGGTGCAATACCTACTAATGCCCGGGCATTCCAATGTAGTGCATAGTTACTGCAGGGATGAAATCGCGGGTAAGTTTGCCCAGAATGGTCCCTTACCTAAGCCAATTACCTTGTAAAATGCTATAAATTCTCCTTGTCTGGTGAGGCTGGAAGCATCACTAAATCCAGGCTTTATTACGTATATAACTACTGGTAACATAAACAGACACATAATATAGCAGATTAAGCTAGCGTTGAAAGGCATCTGTTAAAGATAATTGTGCATTATTACACTATACTTCTAGGCATGTGGCACTCAGTAATGATATTTATCTGCAGACAGAGCACATACAATATCCTACAGAATCTGAAAGGGAAAATGATCTCTGAGAAATACAAAAAAGAAATTTAACAGCCCTTTATTAAAACTTATGGCTTCACTCCTGCCTTTTAAGCATGCGCAGTGGCGTAACTAGTTGTTACTGGGCCCCATAGCAAATTCAATTTAGGGCCCCAAAATATTTATAAATTGGCCTATTTTACCAAGATATATTAAAATTGCTAATTAATTAGGGTCTCACTGGGCCCCCTACACTCCTGGGCCCCCCTGCAACCGCAGGGTCTGCTTCCTCTATAGTTACGCCCCTGAGCATGCATGAAACACAACATATGAATGGCACAGTTGTGCAACTGTCACATTGAAACAACTGTGCTTTGCTAAACATTATTCCACATATAGACATAGAACACCCTGCTTTCCATTATTCTTACATGATACAAACAGTTCTAAGATGGGTAGTCACTTAATGCAATTATGCCTGGTATGTGATAAGGATTTGCTAATTAGAATGAATGTGTGAGTTGCAGAGGCTGCTATGGGTGTATAGACATTATCTGCTCATGACTATTTATTATTAGGATGGATATGTAACTGTAATTATGTAGTAAGCCTGGCCTGAATGATGAGACTGGACAGTACTTTTCTCTGCACATAACTGAAATTATATCCTCTACCTTCCCTCTCTAAATAGAAGAGATAGAGACAATTCTCTATTTTTTCGAAGTTTGCGGGCATGCTGGAATATACTCTACATGTAAGGATTTTTTACTTATTTGGCTTCATAGGAAGCTACAAGTGCCCTGGCATTCCAGTGTAGAGGATAGTTACTGCAGGGCCAGAACCAGGGGTAGGCAGAAGAGGTCCATAGAAAAAATCCAATTGCACACAGGATTAATGCCAGCAAGGCTGCATTAAACACACAAGGCAGCCTTGCTTGCATTAATCCAGTGTGCCATTGGATTTTTTCTATGGAACTGTTCTTGTTGGTGAGCCACGTACAGGGGCAAGGGTGAAAAGGACTGATGGGACTGGATTCTGAATATGATTGAGGACAGAAACGAGGGAGGGGGGTGTTGGGGTGATCTGGGTGAGGGCTTGCTTTGGACCCCTCAACCTGAGGCCCAGCATTTAGCTACTGTCCCCAATCATAAAGCTATAAGGTAATTTAAGGGGACTCAACTGTGTGTGTCTGTGGTTACATAGTGCACCCTGTTCTCTTAATTTTTAGTATGTTTTAGAACGGCCTTTTTTAAGTACGTTTTCATTATTTATTTTGTATAGTTTTTTTTTAATTATTTGCCATCTTCTTCTGAGTCTTCCCAGCTTTCAAATGGGGGTCATTGACTCCATCTTAAAAACAAATGCTCTGTAAGACTGCGGATGTCTTGTTATTGCTATTTTTTATTACTCATCTTTGTATTCAGGCCTCTCTTTTATTCTTTTTATTTCAATTGATGCATGGTTGCTAGAATAATTTAGACCCTAGCAACCAGATGACTGAATAAAAAAGCTAAATAATTAAAAAAAACACAAATAATAAAATACGTAAACCAATTGCAAATTGTCTCAGAATTTTACTCTCTACACCATAATAAAAGTTCCTTTAAAGGCAACCAACGCCTTTAAGCAACACAGCAATGAGTGGAGCAGGTCAACGCATTACAACAATTATATCTGCTTCACCCACAAACGGAAATATGAAGACAAATGAGGTTGACTGTACAGAAAAACCCATGCCAATATTTTATTGAGCATTTATGGAATGTAGAGCCAGGATATGATTCATTTATAAAGTATGTTCCCCAGTTTGAAGTTTCAGCATCTATCCGGTTGCTTGGGTACAATTTATCCTAGCAACCAAGCAGTGGTTTGAGTGAGAGACTGGAAGATGAATAGGAGAAGACCTGAATATTTAGTTAATAAAAAGTAACAATAACATTGTCGCAATAGTTTTTTGACTGCTGGAATGAGTATATAATTCAACAACTATAAAAATGAAGACCAGTAGAAAAGTTGCTAAGAATAGCTCACTCGATAACATACTAATAGTTAACTTTAAAGGGATTCAGTCATGATTTTTATGATGTTGTTTTATTTCTAAATTACACTGTTACACTGCAAATAATTTACTCTACAATATAAAATTAAATTCCTGAACCAACAAGTATATATTTTTTAGTTGTACTATTGGTGTGTAGGCGCCATCTCAGGTCATTTTGCCTGGTCATGTGCTTTCAGAAACAGCCAACACTTTAGCTTGAAACTGCTTTCTGGCAGGCTGTTGTTTTTCCTACTCAATGTAACTTAATGTGTCTCAGTGGGACCTGGCTGTTTTTAGATCTACCAGGCAGCTGTTATCTTGTGTTAGGGAGCTGTAATCTGGTTACCTTCTGCTGTGATATCACTCTAACTTGCAGTACAGCAATAAAGAGTGACTGAAGTTTATCAGAGCAAAACGTACATGACTGGGGCAGCTGGGAAACTGACAATATGTCTAGCTCCATGTCAGATTTTAAAACTAAATATAAAAATATCTGATTGCTCTTTTAAGAAATGGATTTTAATGCAGAATTCTGCTGGAGCAGCCCTATTAACCGATGCATTTTGGAAAAAAAATTTTTTTACCCATGACAGTATCCCTTTAAGGTGAACTACACTTTTAAACATAGGGGCCTAATTAGTCATTTTCATAGGGTGGTGTTTCCCAAACTGTGGGGCTGCTCTACACGGGGCATCTCTGCTTCAAGGCCAGTTAGGGTAAGAATTGGAGCCATTGTTGTCCTTGACACCAAGACACCTGACGCGTTTCATGCCTCTTTCTGGCACGTCATCATCTGAAACACATCATGAAACGCGTCAGGTGATTACATGTCATTGAGTAGGAAGTACATCTGTAATTGATGCCTGTTTGTTATTTTAAATAGCACAAAATAAAGTCTTTTTTTTTTATTATTATTTTAACTTCTGCTTGCGGGATACTTTCCTCACCTACTAAACCCTGTGAATACAATATTCGGATCGGAGACCAGTATGAGGAAGTACCAGCGTAATATGGAGTAAGCACAATGAAAGAGAACATGTGAGTTTTAATTTTCAGAATGGCTGATACTCTGATATGTTCCTATATTTGTACTCATTTCATGAACAAAGGGGCCCCTGACCAAACGTTGCCCCTTCAAGGGTATACTGGTCAAAGGCAGGAACTTCAAATCAGGATTTAATTAAAAAAGTCTGAGACACACAGGAACTCCCTCTGGAACTCTGGCCATTTTCTACTGCATTTATATGGCATTGACACTCACATGAGCACAACAATTCTAATCCTACCAACCATTCCAGATTACCCGGAGTCCCCATATTTGAATTACTATTTAATAGTTAACAGGCTACAAATCCCTCGTAATGACACCACAATGATTAAAATGTGACCAATAAAATCAGCAGGCAAGAAATTAGGAAGAGCTGACAGGTCTGTCTGGTGCACAGGGACAATGACCGTCTAGAAATAACTTAATTGAACTAGGGTAACTGGCAAGCAATATGGGAGCTCCTGCACAAATGACATGATATAACTGAATCAGTGACGGCAAAGCATGAAACTATATGTAACATGTGTAGCTGTAGAAAGTATCCACAGAGTGACTTTCCCCATGTGCTCAGATACTCAGAAAGGATTTACTTTATATATAATCTCCACCTTGAGCTATTTATAGAACTTTGTAAGGCGTTTACCCCTTTCCAAATCTGCCCTGAATAACGCAGTCATCAGAGTACGAAAGTACAGTCCTGCTTCTTGTTTCACATTTCACAACCTGTAGTCGGGTACAAGATCTCCGCAGTGCATAAACAACCATTTCACTAACAGTGTTGCACAAGTTGATACGCAAGATTATTAGTGTGGTTAAAGGACCAGTAAAATAAAAGGTCCAAGTCACAATAGGGCAAACATTTGTATAGGAGATAAGCTATATATAATGGGTTTAGTTCTTACACAGAAAGATATACAGGAGTTAAATTCCGTTTGTGGCTCTCTAAAGAACTATAGAATTAAATACTAATTTCTTGCAAAGATATAGTTTGTTGGAGCTGGGCAAGCGATATAATATATAGTTTAGTAATATTTAAGATATAGTATAATATATACTGTATATATATATATATATATATATATATATATATATATATATAAAAATATATATATATATATATATGTGCAGAGCCATAACAAGCTCGTGTCCCCCCCCCCAGCCAGAAAGACTTTTAAAGGGCCTAGTGCCATACCACCCTATATTTTATAAATAGAAAGAGGGGCAAAAATATTTTTTTTACCATGCCCATTTTGTGACCACACCCCATAATTACTATGTTCATATTACAAAATTCGGCAAGTTATGAACACATTTCTGTGGTTTTTATGTTATTACAGTTTTGCTAATGAAGGTGAATTGCCCTTTAAGCTGCAAGTTACAGTTTTCCCAAGAGACCTGCTTATCTTACAATTGTTTCTTTGCTTATTTTAAATTGTTACAAAAGTATCTAAGTTTCTATTCTGGGCTCTCTGGCAAAAGCCAATTAAGTTAGAAACTTTGTATCTTTTACTGGCAGTTCAGTGCAGGCGATCAAAGAGAAAGTCATGACATTTCAGTAACAAATCCGGGACTGCAGGTTGAGCTGTCAAAATCAGGATTGTCCCGCTAAAAACTAGACAGTTGGGAGTAAGGTTGCCACCTTACCACTTAAAAACTGAACACATATGGAATCCACAGCATTCATAGCTAGTTAGCAATTAATTTAGATGCATGCTGCAGACTGAACTGATTTATGTGCAGCCATGCATCTAAATGAATTGCTAATTAGCAATGAATGCTGTGGATTCCATATGTGTTCGGACCTGGGGTTTTCCATAATTTGGATGTTTATACCTTAAGTCTACTAGAAAATCATGTAAACATGAAATAAACCCAACAGGCTGGTTCTGCTTCCCATAAGTATTCATTCTATCTTAGTTTGGATCAAGTACAAGATACGATTTTATTATTACAGAGAAAAAGTAAAATGTTTTTAAAAATGTGGATTATTTGCATAAAATTGAGTCTATGGGAGATGAGCTTTCTGTAATTTGGAGGTTTCTGGATAACGGGTTTCTGGATAATGGATCCCATACCTGTATCATTCACAGATATCTCAGACGAAGGATAACGGACCCTTCTTTGGCTTGTGGCAAGGACAGCCCTATAGATTCATGCACGTACTAAGAAATGGATTCCTTGGTGCAGGAATAAAAAGTGACGGTTACATAGAAGAGTTTTTTACCCTAAAGACCACATGACAATATTACACATTGTTCTCAGGAAAGAAACAAACACTATTTTGCCCTTTGGCTAGTGTTTAGCAAATAGCACCAGGGAGTCATTCATAAGGGAGGTCTGACCCCCATTGTTTGTATTAACCTTATGTCTTGTAGTTAAGGTTTAACTAGAGTAAAGATTAGAGAACCATAGGGAGGAAGGAGAAGGGAATGGAAAAAAAGGGCAGAGAATGAAAATATTTACTCTGATGTGGATGTGGTGTAACCCAGTTCTGCACAAGCACACGGCTATTTCTTATGAGGCAGGAGGTTTTGCAGTTGGTTCAACCAGTTAAACCAGGAGAGACAAGAAGGAAACGTGACGGCGGAAGAATAGCTCTTTGCTTTGCTGACTGATAACATGAACAATCTCCTTGTTAATAATGTAATGTTCCCATCTCTGGATTCCATTCCTGCCCTGCCCCCCTTGGCTGCTGTATGAAAGGCATCCTACCGAAGAGCAGGGTGCATGCACTTACCTTAAAGGGTGTAGCCATGGGGGGCAGCCATTCAACGCTGAAAAAGGAGAAAAGGCACAGGATACACAGCAGATAATAGATAAAACTCTCTTGCATACAATAGGATTCTTCAGATCCTTCTGTTATCGACTGAGTGTCCTGTGCTTGAATGGCTGCCCCCATGGCTACACAGCAGCTTCTTTATATAAACTATAGTAGTGTTTCTGAAGCAAAAAAAAAACAGTTGTACCAGTGCAGGGCAACAGTACATTATACTGTCATTCCTTTAAAACACTTTCATTT
This sequence comes from Xenopus laevis, assembly GCF_017654675.1. Classification (NCBI taxonomy): domain Eukaryota; kingdom Metazoa; phylum Chordata; class Amphibia; order Anura; family Pipidae; genus Xenopus; species Xenopus laevis. Next base: position 109,782,499 of record NC_054383.1, on the reverse strand, counting down.
TGTGGTGTTACTGTTCCTTTAAGTCTGCTAGAAATTCATTTAAACATTAGCTTGGTTTTGCATCCAATAAGGATCAATTATATCTTAGTTTGGATCAAGTACAAGGTACAGTTTTATTATAAGAGATAAAAAAAAAGGAATTAAAAAAAAAAATATGGATAAGGGGTTTTAGGATAACGGATCCCATACCTGTACTGTACATCGAAAAACCAATAAGTGCTAACCCCCAAGATCCCATTGTAATTGGCTAAACTTTGAGTTAGTATTTCCATGGCAAAAAGGCATTCTCCCCAAATCTTATTCTAATTGGACTTCAGGCTGAACCCCCTTCAGCTTCTGCTCTGGGGAGCCCCTCGGGTTGGGGCACTGCCTTACAACTATATACTTTGCAGCATAATAAAACCTGCCATGCAGTTCCTGGTACAATGTGCCAAATAGGCATAATACTGGCATTTGATTTTGTTTTATAGTAGGCCAACTGTACTGAAACAGACTACTATTGTCCCTTGCCTTTGGTTATTGGCACCTACCAGCATGTAGAACAGTAACACAAAGAAAACTAGTAAAACAAGATAAAAAATACTTTGGGGTTTCTGCTTCAATGCTCAGAAAAAGGGTTAAATACCAAGTCCCCAGCAGAAAAGCAGGTGCTCTTCGTACCCTGCCGTGTTCCCCTTTAAAAAGGTGCACTCTTTAACAAGCAGTGGTGCATGGAATCTCTGCAGCTCTACATAAGGTGCTCTTCATTAGTTATGTTATTTTAATGGCAATGGTGCAAGTAAAACAAGCGGTGTGGGGCTGCGGAAGTTCAGCACCCTATGAAGCTCTGTGTTTTTGTACAGTGGGAAGCAGTGTCCTCCCATGAGCCCTGAATGGAGAATCTCCTCCTTGTGTGCAAATCCCGCTCTGTCTCTGTTACCCGCATAAAAAGCAGGCACCCTGCGGATAGGGTTGTCACCTTTTTCTAATTTTGTTACCGGCTGGTGGGGGGCGGGAACAAAAAGGGGCGGATCTATGATGTAAAAAGAGGTGGGGCCACGGTGCGGAGCTGTGTGACGCCAAAAGGGGGAAGTGGCTCTAACGTAAAAAGGGGCGGGCTGCGGGGCGGAGCTGTGAAGACAGGACAAAAGCTAAGTTTTACAGGGGAATTTACCGGCAGCTACATTGTAATACCGGCCCCGGCCTCTGCAGCTGTTTTACCGACTAGGCCGGTAAAATACCGGCCGGGTGGCAACCCTACCTGCAGAACGAGGGGAGGATTTTCAGGTGCGGTTATAGATGTGGGTCTGCAGGTCGCGGGTCTCATCTAAATTTCTTATCTTATGTAATATCGTCCATATTTTAATACTTTTACAGTTTTACAAATGTTTCTGTCGCCGCCCACTTTTGATGATGTCGCAGCAACATCATTTCCTGTTTGATCGTACCTCCCAGCTTTCTGGAAAAGGAAAGAGGGACAGACATTTTTTGACCACGCCCATTTTTGCAACCACACCCCCTAATTACCATGCCCCTTTTACAAAATTTGCCAGGTTATGAAAGTTTGAACACATTTCGGAAGTTTTAGTTTTATTACAGTTTTACTAATGAAGGTGAATTGCCCTTTAAGCTGTGAGTCTAACTTCTCCCAAGGGACAAAACTGTTACAAATGTATCTTAAAGTGATACAGACACTAAAAAAGTACATTTGAAAATATGAATGTACATTAAAAGTTACCTATAGGTCATGTTGATCGTTTTTCACCGAGAGGTTTGTTATTGTAAGTAATTGTTAGTTGAAGTTCCTAAACCTGACTGTTTTGCCAATCTGACTGTCCCATCTCAGCCCGTCAGTTAGAGTTTCCAATGCGAACCAACTCCTGCTGCACAAATATGGCAGCTCCCTCATACAGGAACATGGGGCATCAGACAGGTAATGTAAAAGCATTGTGCAAATACTTTATGGCAAAGTTATAAGAAGCTTTCAACGGCAATATTATGATCGATGTAAAGAAGAATTTAATTTCTGGTGTCAGTATCTACTTAAGTATCTATTATGGGCTCTCTGCAAAGAGCCAATTAAGTTAGAAACATTGTATCTTTTTTGGCTGTTCAGTGCAGAGGAAATTGGGACTTTCCAGTACAAACGCAGGACTTTCTCGCTCAAAATGGGACAGTTGGAAGGTATGGTTTAATGGTGGTCGACGAATTGCAGGTCGGGTTGCGGATAAGGCAGTTGCAGGTCCGGGTCGGGTAGCAGATCAAAGTGGGTAAATATGCGGATTACGGTTCGGGTCACGGGCTGTGGGTTCGGGTCTTAGAAATTGGTTCTGTTCAGGACTCTAGTCTGTGATGGTAACCTGTATGTCATGCATTAGTGCCAGTATCAATATATGTATTTATGTAGCCACTAGCATGTCTGGATTCACACTCAAACATTAATGATGATGGAACCAACAGGAACCCTAATAAGCAGTTAACATACAAATATATTGGGGTGCAGTGAGCAGGCAATCAAGTCCAACTGCATTAGCAACAAGCAGAGTTGATATTTTTTTTAAATTATGCCCCCTGAGTATAATAGTCAAATGCAGAACAGCTCCTAGTCCTACTACCAGCACCAACAAGGACACACATTTTAGTTGGGTTCAGCTATAGGGACTCCTTTTTTTTTTTTAATTCTTGGGGATGGAGTTCTTGAGATGGGGACTGATGTTAACTAGCCAGTTTCTCTCTGCAGTTGCCCATTGTCTGCTATGTAACCCCTCAGTCCCTCTTGAACAACAAACACTAATGCCAAATGCTCCTAATCAAAGCTTTAGCCACTGCAATTTGTAACTACAGAACCAGATGCTATGGAGGAACTAAATCACCAGTATCTCTGGCACAACATAAGCAAAGTGATGGCAGCAGAGAAAATCTTACCCTGACACGAACACTTCTCTAAGCAGAAAAGGAATGTCTGCTGAAAGGAGTTGTTCCCCTTTAACTTTTAGTATGAATGAGAGAATAAAATTCTAAGACAATTTGCAGTTGGTTTTTTTTATTATTTGTGGTTTTTAATTTATTTCTGTTTTTATTCAGCAGCTCCCCAGTTTGCAATATTAGAAATCTGGTTGCTAGACTACAAATGACCCTAGCAACCATGCAGTGATTTCAATAAGAGGCTAGAGTATGAATAGGAGATGGTCTGAGTATAAAGAGGAGTAATATAAAGTAGCAATGGCGAAAAAGTTGTAGCCTTACAGAGCATTTGTTTTGTTTTTTAAGATGGGGTCAGCGACTGCTATTTCACTCCCTCTTGCCTTACTGGGGGGGGGGCACTGACCCCCATCTAATAAACAAATGCTCTGTAAGACTACAAAGGTATTATTGTTGTTACTTTTTATTGCTCATCTTACTGTTTGGGCCCTCTCCTATTCATATTCCAGTCTCTTATCCAAAGCCGTGCATGGTTGCTAGGGTAATTTGGACCCTAGTAACCAGATAGCTGAAACTGCAAACTGGAGAGCTGCTGAATAAAAAGCTAAATAACTCAAACACCACAAACAATAAAAAATGAAAGCCAGTTGAAAATTGTCCATGTTATATTATTATTTTGTTTAGCAACCCATGGACTTGCCAGAAAGATGTGCAAACGTATTGCATAAGAGTCATAGACTACATTATAAAAACTGAAAATACTCTCTGAATCAGATAAAAGGTCAGAGGATCAATGAGCTTTTGGAAGCAAAACAGCAGAATACAAATACTGGGAGTAAAAGTGAAGTCAAGGAGAACTAAAGCTCCGAATCGACCTCACTTTAATAGTCCTTGGGCATAGAGCTGCTGTGCCATTGAAGTTGTTGCACACAGAGCATTTCTTATTTATATTTAATAGGGCAAATATATGGCAGAGCCAAGGGAATATTTAATAATAATATTTTTACTTTACATACTCAACGTGTTGGCAGAACATCTGTAACAAGCCCTACCTCCAAAACCAACACTGCCTAGAAATTAAGTATAGTCGGCAACGGATGCCAAAACAGCTAAAATTTGTTTTACTCTGTTTTACCCTTTCATTAAATTTTTTGCTCAACAATGACAGTTGAGTTGGCTGTCACGGTATTAAAGGTCACTGGCACTGGGTGGAAATCTGAAGGACGTCAGAGTTCAGCTGATACCAGGATAACACTAGCTTCCCAAATCTGTAATGGAGGGATAACATCTTTTCATTGTTTGGCATAAGGAATCTTGTGGTTCCAGTCAACACAAACATTAAGATACAAACATATATGTGCTCCAGACGTTGAGTAAACAGAATGGAAGCAAATCCCACCAACAATCAAGGCCACCATCAGTGATCATGGGGATCCACACTACTAAGTTGGCAGGGTCCCATTCCCACTTCTCCCCAATTATTAACCCACTGGTTAGTGCTCAAACTGGACATGTTTGTATTAGAGAGGGTCCAGAGAAGGGCAACTAAGCTGGTAAATGTTATGGAAAATCTTAGCTATGAAGAAAAACTGAACAAATGTTCACGCTGGAGAAGAGGCGCTTAAGGGGTGATATGATAACTAAGTATAAATATATAAGGGGATCATATAATAATCTCTCTAATGCTTTATTTACCAGTAGATCTTTCCAGCTGACCCGAGGTCACCCATTCTGATTAGAAGAAAAGAGGTTTCGCCTAAATATTCAGAAGGGGTTTATTACAGTGAGAGCTGTGAAGATGTGGAATCCTCTCCCTGAATCAGTTGTACAGGCTGATACATTAGATAGCTTTAAGAAGGGGTTGGATGGCTTTTTAGCAAGTGAGGGAATACAGGGTTATGGGAGATAGCTCATAGTACAAGTTGATCCAGGGACTAGTCCGATTGCCATTTTGGAGTCAGGAAGGATTTTTTTCCCCTCTGAGGCAAATTGGAGAGGCTTCAAATGGGGTTTTTTGCCTTCCTCTGGATCAACTGGCAGTTAGGCAGGTTAAAATAGAGTTAAGAGGTTGAACTTGACGGACGTGTGTCTTTTTCAACCTAACTTACTATGGTCACTTGAGCCCCTTCGGATGGACCCTGCCAATAAGTAAAATGGGGGCCCCAAGGAGAAAAAAAACAAATGCCCCTTTCATGCAGTCACACCCCTGATCCCCCCCATTAATTTCAAAACCCCAACTCTTTCCCATCTCTGAGCCCCACTCAGGGTCTTATTGTAGTACACCTGATGGGAAGTGGGAAGCATTCAGCAGCAGCTACTTAAGAATAGGAAGTTGTATTTCTGATTGCTGATAATATCTCCATCACTTCACTTATCATTGCTCCTTGCACAGCAAAAGTCACGGGCCACGTTCAGTTCTCCCCATTTACTTCTCTGTGGCAGCGGATGAAGTGAAAGATTAACATCCCAGTACAGCATGCGTTGGTGCTTTACACTAATCCGTACGGGACCCTTTATCCGGAAACCAGGTTATCCAGAAAGTACAGAATTATGGAAAGGCTTTCTCACCTATACTCCATTTTATCTGAATGATTTCCTTTTTCTCTGTGATAAAACAATAAGCAGTAGCTTGTACTTTGATCCCGACCTAGATATAACTAGCCTATTGGGTTTATTTAATGCTGATATGATTTTCTAGTAGACTTAAGGCATGAAGATTCTAATTACGGAAAGATCCATTATCCGAAAAAACCTCAGGTCTCGGGTGAAACTTGGTGCTTGGGTGACTGCAGCTAAAGCCATGAGCGGGGTCAGTTGGCCTTTTCATTGGAAGAGGGTTAGTGATTGAACAGAAAACATCAGCCATTTTACCATATATATATATATAATTTTTAATTCATTTTGTTCATAGTTTATTTTTCATGTGCTTTATCCGTTCAGGCGAGGAAAGGGTGCGCCGTACATTGGTATATATACACCGGACCCCTAGCAATGCTGAAGGGACAGGAACCTGCAACTGCTGTAACAAATACAATATATATTTATATTTCTCTGGAAAAAAATAAAACAAAAAAACCCCATGCATATTGCACATTGAGACACTATGTATAGAAAATAAGTTTCCTTATATACAGATATATTATGTCATTGGACTTAGGATTCTGATGTTGAACTCACATGGCACAGTTGTACGAGTCCTTGAACAGAGTGACACACGGGGGACCCATGCGGGTCAGACCTTGGCATAAAGTAGGCAGGGAGAGCAGTAATGGCAGGACAAACAGCAGCGGATGGATGGGATTCATGCAGTGACAGCCTTTCAAATACAGCCCAATAACCATATCTTGATAACAAATAGCAGGGACCATAGAGAAATACTAACATGCAGTACTGGCGTTAAAGCACATTCTAGAAGAGTACTGCCTCCTGCTGGCTGCAATATGCATTATTCACAAGAGTTCATAGAATGGTTAGAAATAGGAATTTTGGCTGTAAAGCTCCCTCTCAAATATACACATAGCATGGACAATGTAATATGTTTGCTCACCTTGGTAGTGGTATAACTATAGGGGCAGCAGGTACCTTGCCCCCCCCCATTCCTTACCAGGCACTTGACGTGTGCCCCCACTGCATTTGAATCACGCATGCTGGAGCATTGGGTGGGGGGGTCAGTGACCCTGCAGTTATGGGTGCTGGATATCTATAGTTTCATCACTGCGCCCTGGAGAAGTTTACGGCTAACAGATGGGATTGATGATAACAGTATTTAGCCCAAATATAACCAACGCAGCAAAGGTACAACCCACATGCAATCTATCATCTGGAAATCTGTTATCCAAAAGCCGTGTCCAATTAACACAGTGCAGCTTTCTCTGTACTTGCTGGCAACTCAGCCAACAGAAATATATGGCGATTACATTGCTTCTCTAAGGGTAGAACTCCACTCGCGTTTTTCCACCGACAAAACGTACGCGTTAATATATGCTTGGACTGAATGAAAAGTCGGCGGTAACAACTGCATGGTCCAACTGTCGGATGAAGACGCTGCTTTCGGTGTCCACATTCGACAGTCGTGTCGCGTCAGATGTAATGTCGTTTTTACCTGCGGCTTTTCATTCAGTCCAATTAGAATCTTGACGGTCGCGTCTCCATCTGACTTGTCGCGTGGGTTTTGTCAGCGGGCGTCGATCAGACGAAAAACGCTCATGGAGTTCTACCCTAATACTGAAATGTTTCTAGCAGCTGTATACCCAAATATACACGTTTTCAAGCAATGTAATTAAAGGGGAACTATTGCAAAAATTTAAAGCTTCATCATACTGAAATAAGAAACTATATAAATACAATCAATTAAATACTCTGCAATATTTCTGCATTGTTTCTGAAATAATCAAGTTTATCTTCACTATTCCTCTCAGAATCTGTTTCTCTTCATTCTGCCTTCATGCAGCAGTTGGGTGTCAGATATTCATTGACAGTTAGTTCCAATATATCTTATAGGGGAGCTTCCTTTCATAGCAGGTGTATTAGAGCTCACTCAAATAACTGATTCCAGTACAAACAAAATAACTGCCTTTTGCACAAATTCTGCATGTAGAGAGACATAAGGTCTGGCGATTTTAATAGAGCGAGCTTTAATACATCTTCTAGGCAAAAGGAGCCCCCCCCATAACATATATTGGATCTAACTGTCAATTAATATCTTAAACCCAACTCCTGCATGAAGAGAGAATGAAGAGAAACCGATGTTGAGAGGGGGATAGTGAAAATAAACAGTACAGAATTTTGAATTGATTGCATTTAGAAAACTTCTTATTTCAGTATGCTGAAGCTTATATTACATTTTCGCGATAGTTTCCCTTTAAAGTTATTTGTAAATAAAGTTGGCTTTGAAAGTAGTTTGTCTGATTTGTCACTTTCCCACAGGTGACAAATCAGCCTTAATTTCACTGACACCTTGGGGAAGCCTTGTCTTTAGCTGATCTGACTAGTGAAACAATGTTTCAAAAGTTACATGTTGTCAGAACCAGCAGTGGGGGGGAGAGAGGGAGAGAGAGAGAGAGAGAGAGAGAGAGAGAGAGAGAATGGCTACAGTGCTCCCATTAGCCAGTTACTTCGAAATGGAACACGGCAGCCAATCGGATTGAAGTACGAAGCTGTAACATTCTATTTGTCAAACATTTTCCAAAGACCAGAAATGTCAACAAAACACAAGGAACTATAGCGGATCTTGTGACTGTAAGTGGAAAGGGAGGTTTGGCAGACGTTCTCGGGCAATCTGTGCCCAGTGTTGCTCAGAAACCACCATAATTACTATAGGATCTACAAAACAGTCAGTGTGACCTGAAGAAGAACTTCTCCACCTCTATTTGCTAGGTATGTATGAAACCAGGAATCCACAAGTGGTGGTTCACCTTTTAGTAAACTTCAAGCATATTACAGAATGGCCGATTCTTAGCAACTTTGCAATTGGTCTTTATTATTTATCTATTATAGTTTTTGAAAGATTTGAAAAATGAAAACCAACTGCACATTGTCTCAGAAAATCAATGTCTAGGTTGTACTAAAAGTTCATTTAAAGGTGAACAGAAAACAATAGCATAAGTCTTCTGCCAGTCATTATCTGGATCAATGACACAGGAAAGGGTTAAAGGATAAGTAAATCTTAAAAATAAGTGAATGTAAAATTGATCTGGGTGCTATTCTAAGCACCTCTGCAATGTACATTTATTTTCTTTTAATTCCAAGATATTAAGGGATATGTGTACTGTTAATATGAATGAATTTTGTTACAACAGTGCCACCTGCTGGTCATTTTCTGACCAGTCTGACAACCAAGTAGTCAAGGAAGTTGTCAGGAGAAAGAGGCTGCTCTGATGTTCTTCTGCTTAGGAAAGATGAGAGAAAAGTTTTCCTAAGCAGAAGAACATCAGAGTGGCAACATTGACTAGTTGTTGGTCAGACTGGTGGGAAAATGACCAGCAGGTGGCGCTGTTGTAACAAAATTCATTCATATTAACAGTACATGTATCCCATAAAATCTTGGAATGAAAACAAAATAAATAATAAATGTACATTGCAGAAGTGCCTAGAATAGCACCCTCCTTAATTTTACATTCACTTGTCTTTAAGGTTTACTTATCCTTTAAAAAGATTGCCCTTTAAAAGAGAGGAGAGTTCAGGGCCTCACCATGTTTTAAATCAACAGAGTAGAACGTCTACGAGTAAATAACCAGAGCAATGATGTGCCTGCCCTCTGCTGGTGGGAAAGTCCAGTAAATTCCTTCTGTTTTGGCATTTAATTAACCCCAACATTATGGGTTTTTTTTTTTCTGGACTGGTTTATGATATACATTGCAACAAAAGAAACACAACTGCACAGCTGGGTGGGACTGAACTACCTCTCTCAGCACTAGCCGTCTGCCTCTGGATTCTACAGTCATTCATGCACAGGGAAGCACAAATTAGTTGCTGTAAATTCAATTCCTCTATAAAAGATTAAAGGCTGTCAGGATGCATAAGAGTTTGGCAATGTTACAACGGTCTTGTATGTATGTGTGTATATATATATATATATATATATATATATATATATATATATATAAATATAAATTAGAAAAATAATTTATATATACTTATTCTGTTGAGACACACACACTCTCTCTCAGCACTCACCTCTCCTGTTATAGCATTGGACGGGTGCTCACTGAAAATCGAAACGCGTAGATATGTGGTTGGAGGAATAAAGACTCTTTCTTTTATATGTGTGTGTAATCTATTCAATGTACAGTTAATCTAAAGCAAATCCTTCTCATTAGACATTATGCACTGTCACTCTATGGAACTCTATCCTTGCAGTTAGGAACATCAGGCAGCACTAGAACATCTGCGCTAATGTTCCGAAGCAGAGGAGAATACTGTTAAATGAGCGGCACAACCCCCCCCCCCCCTTATTATTCTGCGCTCACATTACTGCAGTTTGGCAACATACTGAACATATTAAAATAGGACAGCCCTGCCGACCAGTAAAATATCCAAACCCGCTTGCCCTCTCCGTGGTTTAAAATAAACAAAAGCACAAATGTCTGTTTTACAAAACAGCACAAATTCTCCAGGACACAATTTTACAGGATAACCTTAAAATACAAAGGAAACGTGAATACAAGAGATGCCCCCGACGCTGTGCAAAGGGAACTTGGCGGGAACAGATCAGTGAGACTCCCTGATTTTTAAATGTCACGTGGCAGCATACAGTATATCTAATACCTCTCTGGCAATGTATATAAAGGTGACAGGATCTAAATTAAAAAAAAAAAAACATATATAACATATGAAAATAGGATATAGCTTTAGCAATTAGGAGCGATGAACTAAAATAAACAGCCTGAATGTGATCTGCAGATATTCCTCATGCCATACATGCAATTTTGTTTTTCTCAGCACCGAATCCACATTTTTGGATTTGGCCGCACCCCCGAATCCTTCGTGAAAGATATGGCTGAACCAAATTTGAATTTGCATATGCAAATTAGTGGTGGGAAGGTGAAAACATTTTTTACTTCCTTGTTTGGTGACAAAAAGTCACGCGATTTCCCTCTCTGCCCCTAATATGCATATGCAAATGAGGATTCGGTTCGGCCAGGCAGAAAGATTTGGAGGATCCTGGATTCGGTGCATCCCTAAATTTAACTGAGGGAAACCCGACTGTCTCCTTTGGGTGCTGTCAAAAGCAGATTGCCAGGAACACCTTAAGCGTTCAACGTTGCCTGGCCCAGGAGTACATAGCACTGATGGCAGATTAAGGTGGCTGTATTATACCCAGAATAGTAGGGTAGTTGCTGGGAAGATGAAGCCTCTATTAAATTGCACTGTGGAGGGCTGCTGGTTTGACTTTAACAAAGCAAATTTTACTTGATTAGTACCAAGGCGGGATATTTATCAAAGAGTGAAGTTAGAGATCACCACAGTCCTCTAGAGTGAAATTCTGCCACTCTCCATTCATTTCTATGGGTTTTTGAAAGAGTATTTATCAAAGAATGAACTTTTGCTTTCACCCATTGATAAATACTCTTTTAAAAATCCCTTAGAAATTAATGGATTGGAAAATTTCACTCTAGAGGACTGTGGTGAACTCTAACTTCACTATACACCCATATGGCTTTAACCCAATAACTGGAGGCCTCACAATAGCTCCTACAATCACCCAGACATCTGGAGAGCCTACCCATTTCTGTATTAATACTTAGTGTGTATGTGTGTGGGGGTCATACCTAACAATTTATCACCAATTAACTACTAATAAAGCACGCTGGCATCCTTAAAGGACCAGTAACGTCAATTTTTTTTTAAAAATTTGTATAGAACAAAAAAACAAACACCAAGCCATATGTAACTTCTAAATCGCAAAGTCTTTATTAGAAAATAACTTACCGAAACTCCACTTGCGCTCCTCTTCAGAAAAGGCGACAGGGTGACGATCCATCAAGCGGCATTCGATTTCTCCTCCCTGCCTTCTATAGGAGATAGCCAGGGAGGAGAAATCGAGCACCGCACGATGGATCATCTCCCTGTCGCCTTTCTGAAGAGGAGCGCAAGCGGAGTTTCGGTAAGTTATTTTTTAATAAAGACTTTGCGATTTTAAAGTTAAATATGGCTTGGTTTTTTCCGTTTTATACAAAAAATCTTTTTAAAAAAACAAAATTGACGTTACTGGTCCTTTAAACTTACTACACATTGTGAATTCAATGCATTGAGGGGGTTATTCATAAAGGGGCAGTGCAATCTGTCAGCTCGTTGCTTCCTACAAGAGACATTTGCTTCTGCAATAACAGCTGCTTGGGTATGTCTGGAGCACAAAATGCAACACCGTGCTCATAACTGCCTCATATTTGGATGCTCGGATGGGAATTTCAGAAAAGGTATTACTAAGAATATACTTTGTTCTTGAAAGCACAAGTTCAACTGCAGCAAAACAGGTGCAGATACATTTGACAGCTGAGTGAATACTCCGTGATAACATTAATATAAATTACTAGTTCACCGTCTGTAGCAAAGATGGATCAGGTTTTCAGGATGTGAAGATTTCCTTGAGAAAAGCTCCTGAAGTGCCAGCGTGGGAGATATGAATATACTTATATGTATATATATTTATAGATATACATAGTTAAAAAAAAAAGTGAATAAAACCATTTAATAAACTAGCACGAGACATTTCCATTACGTTCATGGATTAGGATTTTTGCTCTCGGAAAGGCTGGCTCCAGTGTGTGCAGCAAAGCAAACACAGACATTTTCTGTTGCTCGTACAAGTCTTTAAAGTCAGGAGGTCGACAAATTTGGCCTTGCGGACAGAAATCTTTAGGTCCTCTTTGTCGTGCAAGTAGGGTGTCTGTGACCACTGTCATTTCTCCTCTGCTGTTTTCACTTGGAAAGTTTGCTAATGACCCTGATCAAGGCTGCATTTTCGTCTTTCAGTCTTTGATTGTCTGCCTTTAAATCGGAGAGAACCTAAAAACAATGAAAGATTTGTAAAAGAGGTTTAGGACATATGTTCAGTTGAAAGGCTGATACCATACGGGCTGAAACTCGGCCAGCTAAAAAAAAACAAGCCAAGAATCAGCTCCTATGCTGGCATCAGCCTTCGTTCGTGCCTGAACCTGAAACCATTGAGTCGGCCCAGATTTAGGCTGTCAATGATGATGAGAGTTTACATTTCAGAGCCGAAATCTGCCACGTGCCCACACCCGGGCCAATGCAATAGTTCAGGGTGCAGGTAAGGATGAAGGCCGATGTCAGCGTAGGGGCAGATTCTCGGCCTGGGTTTTTCCCAAAATGGAGACACTAGCCTTCAGATCAAGATGAAATTAAGGAATAGCAGCTATTAAGTATAAGTTGGTCCTAAAACAGCAATGCCGTTATGCAGCTTCTCAAATAGCTTAAATGGATCCTGTAATTTTTTATGGTGTAGTTTTAAATTACTAAATTACACTGCAAATAATTAACTACAGGGTATATTTTTTTAGTTGTGATATTGGTGTATAGGCAGCCATCTCAGGTCATTTTGCCTGGTCATGTGCTTTCAGAAAGAGCCAGCACTTTAGGATGGAACTGCTTTCTGACAGGCTGTTGTTTCTCCTACTCAATCTAACTGAATGGGGTCGCAGTGGGACATGGATTTTACTATTGAGTGCTATTCTTAGATCTACCAGGGAGCTGTTATCTGGTTACCTTCCGTTGTTTTACTGATGGGCTGCTGGGGAGGAAGGGAGGAGGGTAATATCACTACAGCAGCATTACATTACAGCAGTAAACAGTGACTGAAGTTTATCAGAGCACAAGTCACATGGCTGGGGGCAGCTGGGAAACTGAGAATATGTCTAGCCCCATGTCAGATTTCAAAATGAAATAAAAAAAATCAGTTTGCTCTTTAAAAAAAACAAATTTCAGTGTAGAAGTCTACTGGAGCAGCACTATTAACCGATTGCAGAGTAAAGCAGTGACATAAAGCCCCTCTGAATTCTCTTTGCTGCGTGACCATGTGTGTTCCTTTCCGACGTGTACACTGTAATTTCTGTCTGTACAGCAAGAAAAGCAAATCATTAAACAAGTGACAGAACATTTTACCTTTAACTCTTCTTCTAGTTCAGCCACTTTTCTCTCTAGTGCTCTTCGTTCCTAAGGAGCAAAACCAATCAGTACTAATTTCAGTAACTATGAAATTGACTTTACAAGGTTACTCCACAGTCACCAATCATGTTTATCGAAGTGATGATGTACTACTGGGTGTGTCCAGCCAGCCATAAAAAAGGCTGAATAGGTCACATTCAACTCCATAAAAACCAAAAGTTTAAACATGACACAAACCAAAGAACAGGTAATAAAAGTAAAACACTGAGAGACTTGAGATCAGCACTCAGAAAATGGAACAGAAAAGAAAATTAATACTCACAAATCTCTCAAGCTCCAGTAACGCCGGTCTCTCTGCACTGCGCTCCTGTCTCTGGCAAATGAAAGATAACAGTTAAAAATACAATATACTTACTTACTATATATCTTATATAACATTATAACAAACAAGGGAAAGTTGTGCTCACCACTATTTTTTTAAAACCATTAGGCGGGGGTGCAATGAGGCTGTGACCACAAAATACATATAGTCAACTACAAGATTCCTCTGCACTCAACCCATTATCAATATATTTAAGACATTGAGACATTTTGTGCATACTGCTACTAAAAAATGCCTTACCCTTTAAACAACACAGGGATTTTTTGTCCATATATTGCAATATATTTAAGCTGGCCAACTACGTCAAAGTCATCCCATATCTGGCCAGTCCTACGCTTAATTTTCATCTGATTCATTAAGAATTCAATTGCTTAATTATACATTTTACAAAGGGACTAAGTTTTACCTGCAACTTACTAGCTGCTTTCAAAGTAAAACTCCCAAACTTGGCTGCCCTTTTATTAGACACCAGTGGGATCACCTGACTATAGCTGGGAAGGGTGGGAGCTACTTTCCCAACTTTCCCTTGTTTGTTATAGTTGTACAGGAGCAGTGACCAGCTCCATGTTGTAGCTCCCACCCTTGTAGCTCCAGCAGAATTATGCAATGAAATCCATTTCTCAAAAGAGCAAACCAATTTTTTTATATTTCATTTTGAAATCTGACATGGGGTTAAACATATTGTCAGTTTCCCAGCTGCCCCCAGCCATATGACTTGTGCTCTGATAAACTTCAGTCACCCCCTCACTTCCCCCCCCCCAACAGTCTAACAACAGAACAATGGGATGGTAACCAGATAACAGCTCCATAACACAAGATAACAGCTGCCTGGTAGATATAGGAACATCATTAAATAGTAGGGATGCACCAAATCCACTATTTTGGATTCGGCCGAACCCCCGAATCCTTCGCGAAAGATTTGGCCAAATACCAAACTGAATCCTAATTTGCATATGCAAAGTAGGGATGTGAAGGGGAAAAAATTGTATGTCCTTGTTTTGTGTCACTCGATCTCCCTCCCGTCCCTAATTTGCTTATGCAAATTAGGATTCGGAACGGCCTGAAAGAAGGATATGGCCGAATCTGAATCCTGTTGAAAAAGCCCGAATCCCGAACTGAATCCTGGATTCGGTCCATCCCTACAAAATAGTAAAATCCAGGTCCCACTGCGACACATTCAGTTACGTTGAGCAGGAGAAATAACAGCCTGCCAGAAAGCAGTTCAATCCTAAAGTGCTGGCTCTTTCTGAAAGCACATGACCAGGCAAAATGACCTGAGATGGCTGCCTACAAAAAAATATAATAAATTAAAAAAAAATACCCTTGCTGTTTCAGCAACGACATTTTGTATTGTTGAGTGAATTTTTTGCAGAGTAAACAGTGTAATTTAGAAATAAAAACTACATAAAATCGTGACAGAATCCCTCTAAGGACAAAAGAAAACAACAGAGTACATAGTCTGGTTGGATAATTAGGATTGTTAGAAAATCCTGTTTAAATGCTTGTTTAAAATGCTATGTTTAAAACGAATACATTTGTGGCACTAAGAGCTGACACAGCAGGGCAAAGGGAAGACTAGGACCTGAGCCTTGGGTGTTTTCATGAACTAAAGCAGGTCTCATGTCAGAGGCTGTAAACTGTATCAATCCAGCTGCAGTAACCAATAAAGAATTTGCTTTCAGTCTTAACTACAAGCTAGAAAAGAGATGTTGCAAAGGGTTAACAGTAGTTAGTAAATCTAAAAGCATGTTGAACTAAGTTTTTTTTAGTGTCTAAAGAATAATGCACCAGTACTGGGATTGATAATATAATATATTAATATATACAGTATTATATATGGAGACAGACAGAAGGGCATAAAATGATTGCTTAGGCCTACCTGTGTGACTCGTTCCAACTCTAGCCGTATCTGGGTAAGCTTCAGCTCTGTCTCTTGAAGTTGGTCTCGGAGTGTTTCATTGTCAGCCAGTAGGTTTTCATACAACTATAGGAAATGAAAAAAAACAGTCACTGAAAGTTAGTATTAAGGAGCCAATCCTGAAAGTAAAATGCAAATATTCAAGAATATACCATAATATGCCTAGTTCAGCCATGTGTCAATAATCTCTTTTTGCCTTACACAAAGGCAATCACACAAACAGTCCACATGAGGCAAGAACATTTAAATTTAATGGCACTATGCTATTCATTTACATATGTCTGACATCCCAAAGCAATAAGCAAGTGCAGTAAAGTAACCATTTCTAGCAACAGAATTTACACAGAGCCAGCGGTGGATATTAGAATTTTATCTTTAAAGGACGTGTAAACCCTACCCACAAAAATATAATCGGTGAACAGCCTCTTTGAAATCATCAGATACCTGCCACTCTGGTTGTTAAATGGTTATTAGTAAGGCTACAGCATCCAGTAAATCACTTAGAAATCCATCTCCTCCTCTAACCCACTCTGCCCCCTCCTTCAGGAATTTACTTTGGCTGTTGGCTAATGAGCATGCTCAATTCTTCTCAGCTCAGATTACTAAACACACCCTCCATTCTAGCAGCCAATGAAGAGATAGCATTGCTGGTTCCCATAGAAACTCTAGCGGTCTGATACAATTTTTTTCTCCTAAACACCTCTCCTGAGTTTAACCATTACAGCGCTCAACCCCAGCAGAACTTTTTATTAAAGTATGTTGTGTAAACCTGCATTCTGTATTGCATTAACTTTAGAGCATACATGTCAATGTTACTGATGATGTTGCCGCCGGGTGAAAGCTGCTATTTGTTTTAGGAAATGTGATGGCACTGGCAAATGGAGGGGATATATGCAGTACAAATGATGTGGCTTTTGTGGTGAAGATATGCCCAACTTATATACATGGTAGGAAAATGCAGGCTTTACATGTTCTTTATTAAGGGCATCTCACTGAACAATGGAATTCATATTGTTATTTTCCCAAATAAATAATGGATTACTAAACAGGCAGCAGTACATCAGAAATAATACTCAGCATCTCACCTTCTTATAGTCCTTTTCAGACTCTTCTTTTGAGCCAAAATTACGCCTTTGAAATGTGTGACTCCCAGTTCTGTGAGGCAAAAGACTGCTCCAGCTTTCTGTTACCCTGTGAATAAGAGCAGTTCATTACTCCTACAGAATTATGTAATAACTAAGTGCAGTGGTACACCTTGTTTTCTCCTCAGGTGTAGAAATGGGTTTTATATTCAAAGGAAACCAACCAACTAATATGTCAGTACAAAGGTTAGACAAGAAGCCTTCTTAGGAATCCAGAACCAAGCATTTTACCAAAACATGAAAATTCCAAAGCAGCTTTCCAGTCTGTCCTTATTTGTTCCTATTTCCATTCTTCTGCCCCTTTCCAGTTTTCAGAGGGTGATCAATAACCCTGGCAGCGCAGACATTTTTCCTCTGTGGAGCTATAATGTTACTTATGTTGCTATTAAGACCCACTCCTATTGATATTGCAGTCTTATATTCAAACCACTGTCTGGCTGCAAGGGTAAATTTGACCAGACAGATGCTGAAATTGCAAACTGGAAATTAGCTAACCAACAAAAATTATTTTCTCCATTCCTATAACTTACGCCGTGCTGAAGTGGTGACCTTGGAAATGCAAATTTGCAGTTCTGCTGTATAAAAAGAACACAGTTTTCCGAATATATCTTAAGATTTTCCAAATACCCTTTTGGTACAATATTAATGTATGATAACATAACTGCATAAATTACCCATATCCTGATGTTTCATTGTGATGTACCGACTCTGCCTCGTCATTCTCCATCCCCTAAAGAAAAAAAGGCACAGTAAGAGAAGGAACTTTTTCCAAAAACCCTTATGTTTTCAATCCCAAAATGGTTTCCAACAATTTAAACCAATTACCACTTTACAATAAATAGCATCTAATTGGCTCCTTACCGCATAAGAATTTGTCCCCAAGCCCAGTCGCTGATCTTTGCGCCATTTTCTTCTGTCTCTTGCTGTCAAATGGTTTTGGCTTTCAGCTTCCAATTCCTCTTTGCTAGTTGATTCTAGTTCTATTAAAAGTAAATATGGAATTTGAATTAAAAGACATACCTTGTTACTGTATTACTGTACATGATGGTACAATCAAAGAAGTAACCCATGTTCTACCCCAATTACATAAAAAAAAAAATATTAGTAAACAATGTTTGATATAACATGGAACAACTGTATAACTGTTTTAACTTTCAGGGAAATAAAATCAGAGGCACAATCACAGCTAACCTAAAGACTAAATAGTGGCAGATAAAGGGGACATGGGAGACTTATCTACATTTGGTGGACCTCCACACATATACCAGCAGCATAAAGCATGACAGTTGACAGAGGATGCCCCACTATACTGACAAACTACAATTAAAAAAAAAAAAGCAAGCATGAGTAGATCTGGGTGAGAAAACCTGCAAAAACAATGGGTATTTTATAAAATAAATCCAATGCTTTCATTACTTCAAAATTAAAACTACAAAACGTGTAATGGCTGAAGCAAAAAGTAAAAATAAAGGTGAGGAAATGAAAACCATTTAAAGGATAAGTAAAACAAAAATAAATGTAAAACTGCTTATGGTGCTTTTCTAAGCGCTTTTGAAATTTACAGGCATTACCCTTTTAACAGTCAACATAATAAATCCCGTTTAACTATCCTTGTCACTGTGTTGCTGCCACTGGTGTTGAATTAGCGTGCAAATCTAAATGCAAATCTGTATGGCATTTTTTTTGCAAAAATTTTTTTTCAAAAAAATGCACAATTGGTGACAGCTTTTTGCATTTTGTAAGTTGCTCGATGTTTGGTAGTTGAGGCATATTGCTGTTATGGATTTAGTTCTGATTGACTTCATAGTAGAGATGTGTTACCTTTTTTTGAGGGAGAATTCACAGTATTTATAGTTGAAGCAGATATGTTATGCTCAGTGCTTGGCAGTCCCAGTCGTCTGGTAATATCCTAAAACAAATACATATATGAATTAATGTTCAGCTGACTACGCTCATTCCAAACTTTTTACCAGAATACAATAAGAGTGTTAAGACAATTTTGGAGACAAAATGATATCTGCCCCAGTCTCCTTTTAATAGAAGTAGCTGGTTCCCCATGCCACATCAGGCCGCCTCAGCTGCTAAATGCCATAAATCAAAGTGGTCAATGGTCAGTGTCTTTTCTCTGCAGCAGGAGGCGCCAGAGACATCACACAAACAGTGCCCAAGTACATCATGGCTGATTAATTACTTCTGCAGGTAAAAGACAGCGCAGCCACGGACTACTTTGATTTAGAACATCAGAGTTGGGACTACCTAATGTGACCAGGGGGGCCGATGTATTATATGCAATGTAAACATATGTCCTATACTACAGTTTCATTCTGAATGGATCCTTCATGGTTATACAGATCTCTAAATAAACTAGGGATGCACCGAATCCAGGATTCAGTTCGGGAATTGGCCGAATCCTTCTGGTTGGCCGAACCGAATATGTATCCTAATTTGCATATGCAAATTAGGAGTGGGGAGGCAAATCTTATGACTTTTTGTCACAAAACAAGGAAGTAAAAAATGTTTTTCTCCTTCCAACCCCTAATTTTCATTTGCAAATTATGAATCGGATTCGATTCAATATTTGGCCGAATTTTTCGGAGGATTCGTGGTTCGGCCGAGTCCAAGATAGGGAATTTCCCTGTATTAGTACTTCTAATACTAAACTGTATTAGTATTTCTATAGCAAGCAGAGTTTGTACCAGCACAGGGCAACATAACATCAAATTTACAATGCTTGCAAAAGTTTTAAGGTTCCCTCAGTGTATATCATCTTATTTTTTTAGGGTCTGCTAAGCATAAAAGCATAATATCAAAGGTTATTGTGATTCTATAATCTACATTTAGAGTTTTTAAGGTTTGAATGGTTAATTCGAATTCTCAAATCTTTTTTTTTGTGTCAAAACTCACAAATTGAAATTTAAAAGCACCAACTCATATATTAATTCAAATGTGAGACTCATCACACCTCGACCATGGAAACAGTAGAACTGTTGAATATTCGCCAGCTAAAACATGCCCAAGTTAATTTACAAGTCGAAGGCAGAGGTCCGTTGAACTATTTGAATATGTTAATTGCCTTCCTGACATTCAAGTTTTTTTCTGAGGACAATTCAGTTCAAATTTGATTCCAATTTTCTGGTCGGGACTATTAGATCGAATATTAGACTTTTCAGTTTTTTCTTACGAGTTCTAGGTATATTCAAATTTATTAAAGTAATAAAGTATGTGAGTGTATAGATAAGTATGAGTGTGTGTATATATATATATATATATATATAAGTGCACTGGGGCTCATTTCGAGGTGTTAAACATGATGGACTTTGGTCTTTTTTCAAGCCGACAATGTAAGCAGAATACAACAGACGCTAAATGTTTACAAAAACGTTTCAGTAGCAAACATTTACTCACCGAACCTTCCATGGACTGACCCTTTTCCCCACTGTCTTCTGCTTTAGTCTTTGGCTCAGTAGATGGACTATCACCTGGTTTCCCCAATGTCTTTTCTGCCTCTTTCAAGTCCGTTAGGGTGACACCCTAAGATAAAAGAGCACCATATTCATCGGAATGCCAGAAGATTGGTGTGCAGACTCACTGCTTATCTGAGACCAAGTATATTTTACCTGAGTAGACCTTCTTGACTGCCTCATAAGTCTTGAGCGTGCTTTTCGCTGAGACTCTGATTCTTCATCGCGGACTGGTGTTTGGTATGACCTATTGGGAAAGTCTGGTGAGGATTTTGTTTTACCACCCACTCCATCATATTAATCTTAAATAAAATGACTCTCCTTTTTGCTGAAATAGAATAATGTGCTTCAAGTAGTTTAGTGTTCTGGAGAGAAAGACAGAAATAAATCTGAACGAATTTCTTACCAGAATTGACTATGAAGGTTTTCATTCATTCAGGTCATGGTATATCTAGTAGAAGTAAATCTAGGGCTACTATTCACTTATACTCAGTTACACCGCAGCATTGTGATTGGATTATCTGAAGATTTTATATGCCGAGGATTTCCCGTAACAGTCAATTGAACTGAAGAAGCAGTGAAACGTCTTCAATGATTAATCAGCAAGTCCAGTTGTTCTAGATTTACTTCTACTAGAGTTACCAGAATTGTTATCAATAAGGTAGAGCTTTGCTGCCTATCACACAAAAATACTAAGACCACCATGTAAACCGAACGACCAGGGCCGGCCTTAGGCCTATTGGACCAATTGGGCCCAATAGGGCCCCGCACCTCAGGGGGCCCCGCACCACAGGGCAGCACAGATAATATTTCCCTCAGCACATGATACTGCCTGGCCTGCCCCCAACTTTGAGAGTCCAGCCCATCCCCAAATCTATAGGTCCAGCCCACCCCCAACTCTGATAAGCCAGCCTATCCCCCAACTCCATAGGTCTAGCCTGCCCCCAACTCTCATAGGCCCAGTTTTCCTCCAACCTTGATAGGCCCTGCCTGCCCCCAATCCAACCAAGCCTGCTCCCAAGCTGAATCGGCCCAGCCTGCCCCAAACTAATTGGCCCAGTCCACTCTCCTATTTCCTCCCTCTCTCTCTTACCCTGTGTGCCCCTATTATATCCCTCTCACTCTCTTACCTTGTCTGCCGCTTTCCTTTCTATTTTGTGCCTGTATGCCCTTATTTTCCTAAATACTTGGTGTGTCAGTAGCCAGCAACACTTTGTCTAGGGGCCCCGCCAACATGGTCCCAATTGGGCCCCACATTTGATAGGATCAGCCCTGCGAACGACTCCGTAGAAGAGGGGTAAAAGTATAACTTCATTCAGTATACAAAGTTTTACAAGTTAAAATACATTACACCCTGCTGCCTGCCAGGTGTATCTTACTTTAATTTGAGATTCTACTATGCCTACAGAAGTCTGATTTTATTGAAGACCTACTATCAATATAAACCTTGCATGGTGGGATGAGTGTGGCTCCAGAGATAGCAGAGAACTGTGCAATAAACATAGCATGCATGGGAGATAAAGTGCCTTACCTTCGCTTATCTTGTGAATCAGTGCTGGAGGACGACGTGGAGGAAGTGGCAATCATGCTGGAGGAGGTGTTTGTGTGCAACTGTGTGGTGGGAACCATATCAGGTTTCATCTGTAATCCACCTTCAGTGTCTCTAGATGTGACCAAGTAAGGTGGTGGTTGTTGTTTTAAGATGCTCATACCATAAAATTAATTTCAATCATGAATTTGGGTTTTGTGGGATTTTATGATATTATTCTCCAATACAGTGTTCCCCAACCAGTGGCTCGCGAGCAACATGTTGCTCACCAGCCTCCTGGATGTTGCTCCCAGTGGCCTCAAAGTAGGTGCTTATTTTTTTTTTTTTAATTCTTGTCTTGGAGGTAAGTTTTTGTTGCATAAAAACAGAGCCAAAACACTGCCAAACAGAGTCAACATTGAGGCTACCAAATAGCTAATCACGGCCCTTATTTGGCACCTCCTGGAACTATTTTCATGCTTCGGTTGTCCCCAACGTTTTTTACATTTGGATGTGGCTCACAGGTATAAAATGTTGGGGGCCCCTAGGCTAATACAAAGAAGCAACTATTGGGAAGCACATGATTTGCCATTGTCTGGTATTGCAGACCAAAAATACACAGATGAGGAATTTGGTTAAAACTGTCCAGCATATCTCATTACTTTGACTTTACTCTGAAGGACAAAATGCCAGTGCAGGAGTTCACCAATGGATGCTGCCATTAGGGCACTGAACGGAGTATCATTAATGAGTATCATTAGGATTATGGGTGTCCGGTTTGCTTTAAATGCAAGAAATCGAGGTGGAAAACGATATAGGATAATTCAAGAGCAGTGCAAGTGGTTTAAAGTACAATGTACAGTGCCGTGTAATACACCAACGCAAGTGACTCACATGCAGGTGCTTTAAGGGAAACATAACTTACTCTTTCTTGCTATCTTGCAGGCTCTCTGAGGGAGAGAAAATCCTTCTGCTTGGAGTTGGCTGAACACGGGCCAAAAGGGGTTCTTTATTCTAAAGAGGAAACACAAGACTTAAATAAAATATGCAATCTCACTGCTCGACAAGGCAAGACAAACTTCGAATTAAATATTAGTTCTAGGTTGACAACGATGTTCTAAACCCTCTTGTATGCAGTCTTTTAGTTTACAATTTTTACATTTATTTTGGCACAAACTATTACCTGATTGTGAGGTTCACGGATACAGGTAACAAGACAACTGTCAGAATAGGGGTGTGTCATATTGTTTGCTGTGGCTTTCGAAAGCTACTTGACAACACAAGGGGGGCATATTTATCAAAAATCGAGTTTGTGAATTTAAGTTTTTATTGGGAAAACCTGTAAACCTCTCCAAACCCGAATGTGTGCTTATGTATTTAAAAACTCAGGTTGATTAAAACCGTGAAAATAGTTTGAATCCAGCAAAAGCGCAGTCTACTCATCAACAACTTTAAAAAAAAAAAAAAAAGTTTTAAACTTAAATTGGAAGAAAAAAAAATGCTTACCTTGACAGTTCAAAGATTTTAGCAAAAATGCTGATAGGCAGCCTGATAAATACCCCCCATTTATTTCCCCCTATTTGGGGGGGAAATAAAACTAAGATATGCTACACAGTATATTTCCCTTTAATAATAGAAAATGCCTTTGTCTATTTGTAATACAAAGACATAATGAAAGTAAATTGCTGGGAAACAGGTATTTATCTGTACACAAAGATAAGCATTAAAGAAATTTAAGAAAAACAAAATGAGAAGCAAAGAAAATAAATATGACCTGATCTAGAACAGATAACTGAATAAATACTTTGTTAATCGTGCCCTACCAGGTGGCCTGAAGGCTTCCCTTTCCTACAGCTGGCTAACATGCACCCTGCACTGTTCTCTGCTTGTACAATGCATCTTGCTTCTGATTCTTTTAGTCTCCTGTTCCATTTGTGAAGAATCTCCCAAGCGTCATGCTGCTGGGATGGCAAGAGACAGGCCAGTGTCACATCCAATATTATCAAATATCAAATAACATTTTGTGCTTGTCTTGAGCATTTTATCCATCTCCGTATGCCATTTTATATTTTATTACACTTTAATCCTGCTGAATCCTTGTACAGGTATGGGACCAGTTATCCAGAATGCTTGGGTTTTCCTGATAACAGATCTTTCCGTAATTTGGATCTTCACATCTTAAGACTACTATAAAATCATATAAACTTTAAATAAACCCAATAGGCTGGTTTTGGTTCCTATAAGGATTAAGTATATCTTAGTTTGGATCAAGTACAAGCTATATAGTTGTATTACTAAAGAGAAAAAGGAAATCATTTTTATAAATTTGGATTAACTTCTGAATAACGGTTTCCAGATAATGAATCCCATATAATATGTATTGCTATTGAAAGCAGTGCTTGTCCCTTTCTATTATCTGCCCTGATGGCTCAGACTATTGAATAGACACTGGAACAGACACTGTTTAATAGCAATACATATACAAATAATTTGAAAACCATAGAAAATTTGTAATAAATGTATATTACAAAGTTGCTTAGAATAATGTTTTCTTTTATTAGGCAAAAACTATTTTTGGGGTTGACTTATCCTTTAAAAAAAGGAGCTCATTAGCGGGGGCTTCTCTGCATACATGTTATTAGCTTCTTTGATGTTCTTATCTTGGGGAACAGGAAGTACAAAAGCAAAACTGGTTTCATAAGGGGAAATTTACTAAAGGGCGAAGTGGCTAACGCTGGCGAAAATTCGCCAGCGTGGCGTCATTTCGGCACTTCACAAAGGAGATAGACTCTGGCACAACTTCGCACTCTAACGCCAGGCAAATTTTCACTCTGACGAAAGAGCGTTACTACGCAAATTCACTACGTTTTTTATTCTACTGACTGTTACCTCTATCTCCAGACTTGCATTCGCCACCTCAGACCTGGCGAAGTGCAATAGAGTAGATAGGACTTCCTCAAAAAAAAGTTGAACATTTTTCTAAGTCCCAAAAAACGCTGGCGTCTTTTCCTTTTTACATGGTGATAGGCTGAAAAAGATCAAAAACTTTTTTTGGGGTACCCTCCTTCCCCCCTACATTTGATAACATATGGCACCTAAACTATATAGTGGGCACTTGTGTAGGGCAATATAAGACCTCTATATAATTTTATTAAGGTTCCCTGGCCTTGTGTAGTGTAATGTATTTGCTGCAGCAAATACGGCCATTGTACTTTAACTGCATGGCGTATGCAAATTAGCCAACACAAGCGTAACTTCGAACTGCTGAGCGTATTTTCGCTAGCGCAACTCCACCAGCGTTCGTTACCCTGTGCACAACTTCGGATCTTCGTGAATTAGGGTTGTCCAGGCGAATTTACGCCTGGCGAAGTCTTGCGAAGTCTTGCGCAAAGCCAGCGCTGGTGAATTTTCGCTGGTTAGTGAACTTGCCCCATAGTCTTGATCAGTACAAAATTACAGAAACCATTGATTTTTCGAAATTAAAACATTTGTGTGTGTTCTATGCTTTGCACAAGCCCTATTCATTCAGTTCATGATGAAACTAAGTGTATACTGTCCCTTTAACTTGTGATAGCCAAGTTGACTCTATATTTGGCTCACAACATATGTGGCACACTAGAATGGTTTTTACCTAATATTCACATTTGTTGATCCACGGAAATATATTTGTATTCTAATTAAGTACGCATTTTTTGGCAAGTAACACTGTAAACCTAATAATATTTCAGTGGGTGATGCGTGGGTGTTGAAAAAATGAGACACCTTGGAGAGAGTATATATATATATATATATATATATATATATATATATATATATATATATATATATATATATATATATATATATATATATAAAAAAGAAAAGAAAATAAGAATGCATCTCCATTATAAAGGTTTGTTTGTTATCTGCCCCGTCCCAAGTGGTTTGGTTTGTGAGCCTGGTGCCTAACTACAGTGTGACATAGAAAGATTGCTGGATTATATTTTAAAGTAAAGGCAGTGGTTACTAAAATAGGGGGATGGCAGAGGAGTAGAACCTATTGAGAATGTTTATTTGTTCCAGATACATTTAGAAGTCCTACATGATGGTCAGATAAAGTGAGACAGCCATAGTAAAACCAGCAAATAATGGGCCTGAATAAAATATTGTAATGGCAATAGGATTGGAAAAGGACCAGAATATACATTGACTTTAACAGGTGGTACCTACAAATTGGCAAACATTACCCTATTTTATATGAGAAAAGTTCTCTCTGCAGTCCTGTAGAAAAGAGCAAAACCACCAGTACAGAGTTCTTTAATTTAGTTAATTTAATTATTTATTTCAGAGTCACCAGTGCAGAGTTATTTAAATACATACAAAAACTTTTTTTTTTTGTTACTTGTCCTTTATTGGCTTATGGTCCAAAACTGTGCAGTTTGGAAAAACATTGGATAATAATGACAGTTAATCAATACTGCATATTTAAGGGTTTAGGTCTCCTTTATTATATAAGCCATACAGACATATATGAGACATAGCAACCTGCATCCCTTGCCTGCAGACCTCACATACTTTATAAAAAGTGTTTGTATATCCAGCAATGCTTGCCAATTGAGTGCTGTGATTCAGTGCAGGACTCCACGGACGATTCCGGTGCGCAAAAACGCAGGCGTCACGTCGGATGTGACCGAAATAAGGTAAGTAATTCCTTCACTTAAATCTTGGAGGACCTAGACTTTGCAGATGATGTCAGCCTCCTGTCGCACAGACAACAAGATGCACAGCAGAAACTCACACGTCTATCAGAGGAAGCAGCAAAAACTGGCCTCAAGATCAACACTAACAAAACAGAAACCATGAGGATTAACAACCAGCAGCAAGACCAAATCCAGCTGCAAGGAGTTGACATTAAGGACGTGGAAAAGTTTGTCTGCCTGGGCAGCGTAGTAAGCAAGGATGGAGGAGCAGATGAGGACATCAGGAGCCGCATCAACAAAGCCAGGCATGCATTAAACACCTTACGTCCCATCTGGAACTCCACTGCCCTTTCACAACAAACCAAAATTTGTATTTTTAACACCAATGTGAAAGCAGTCTTGCTTTATGGTTCGGAAACCTGGAGACTGACCATGACAACCACAAGTAAGCTCCAAACCTTCATCAACCGCTGCCTACGACACATCCTGCACATCAGATGGCCAGAGAAAACTTCCAACATCAGCCTATGGAAAAGATCAAAACAGATCCCCATCGACCGAGAAATCAGAAGAAGAAAGTGGGGCTGGATAGGCCACACCCTCAGAAAGAGTTCTGACAACATCACAAGGCAAGCCCTTGAGCGGAACCCACAAGGGAAAAGAAAAGTTGGCTGGCCAAGACAGACATGGAGGAGGTGCATGGAGGCTGAAATGAAGGCAGCCGGATGGACATGGGCTCAGCTGAAGAAGACCGCTGCGAACCGAGTTCGTTGGAGGAGTGTCGTTGAGGCCCTATGCTCCCCGCTGGAGCAAACGGACTAAGAGAGAGAATTCTATCGTCGGATCGCGTCGCAGCGTTGATGGGACACGACTGTCGGATGCAGACGATGCATCAACAATGCAACACAACCCGACAATAGAATTACTTATTTTATTTCTGTCGCATCCGACATGACGACTGCGTTTTTGCACAGCGCGTCGGAATCGTCCTTGGAGTCCTGCCCAAAGTCATTCATTAGTATATTAGACATTCATTATATGCACTAGCAACACTTGTGGGGCAATGCAGGCAGTGGTTAGGTATGCTGGGTCCAATCAACTACCTCTGTGACAAATTGTAAACTACACCAGTGCTGTTCAACCTTCGACATGTAATGGGCCAATTATTGATCATGCTTCATATTAGAGGGCTTGAGCATATTAAAGGAATTGTCAGTATAAAAATAAAAACTGAGTAGATAGGCTGTGCAAGAGCAAAATAAAAAAAAATGTTTCTAATATAGTTAGTTAGCCAAAAATGTAATGTACTGTATAAAGGCTGGAGTGACTGGATGTCAAACATAATAGCCAGAACACTACTTCCTGCTTTGCAGCTCACTTGGTTTCCACTGATTGGTTACCAGGCAGTAACCAATCAGTGACTTGAGGGGGGGCCACATGGGTCATAACTGTTGCTTTTGAAACTGAACGGAATATTGAGGATCAATTGCAAACTTACTGAACTGTTATGTCCCATGTGGCCCCCCCTTCAAGTCGCTGACTAACTCAGAACTCCAAAACAGGAAGTAGTGTTCTGGCTATTATGTTAGACATCCAGTCACTCCAGCCTTTATATATTACATTTTTGACTAACTACATAAGAAACATTTTTTATTTTGAACAGTCTATTTACCCAGTTTTTATTTTTACACTGAACTGTTCCTTTAAAAAGATGCCCATGTGATATAAATAGCGCCATCTGAGGAGACCTTGAATACACTGGTGGATACAGAAATTCCTTAGAGGACCAAATAAAGCCTTCAGGCCTCCAGTTGAACAGCTCTGAACTACACAACACCAGGCACTACAACATTCAGTGACAAAAATGGGTTTTAATGCACAGAAGTTTTTAATCAACTGGAAGTGGGAATGCATTGTTATGTGTAAGAGAATGAATAAGAGGAAGGAAATGAAACCAACATAAAACCAAAATAGACACCGACAAGCAGACACTACAAACAAAACAAATGATGCTCACCACAGCCTTTTGGCCTCTTTGGGGCACCAGAATGATGCCAGTTTTGCGCAAGGTTTGACGCCACATGAAGGGACCCGCTGGTCCAGCAAGAGGCAAGATGGGAGTGACAAAGGTGAGAAGGGGCTGATGGGATGGGAGGAGAAACACAAGCAGCAGCCCATTTCCAATCACACAATGAGGGAATGATATGCATGGCAGTAGATAGAGAGAACACAATGATGGAGGGAAGGGTGGCATGCAGAATAGAAGAAGACCAACCAGTCACCTCAGGTGAAAGGGACAAGGTGGCAGGAAAAAAAATAATGGAAAGTGATTAGAAACAAAAAAAGGAAAGACAAACACAGAAAAGCAATCTGCCCAAGGTTGGCAGGACATGGATATGTGCAAAAGGAACATTCTGTGCATTCTTAGCAGTGAACTTTCTGAACTTGATGAAGAATACACTAAGAAGCTGTCCATGTTTTCACATCATTTATACAAGGTTTTAGCAGTTCCAAACATGAAGAATGGAAGGGCTAATTTACAGAGAGTATGAATAGTGAGATGGCGAATTCATAGCAGTTTATGCAAGTTAGTGGTATAAAGCAAAATAGCCCATGCTGCTTATACAGTTAGAAATCTCTGCATTGTCCTGATGCAGATATAAATAGTTAACAGCTCAAACCCTAGGCATAAGAATTGCAACATTCCCAAATATCTGTCTGAACGTATAGCAAGAGCATGTTTGGAAGGGCTGGTGATTCCCTATGTCTTACTCGAGGAGGGCATGGAACCTCTATGGGGAGAAGGAAGTTTCAATACAATAATAATAATCACCATACAATATTCATCTGTTCAGGTCACAGACCAGTTAGTCAGATAACACAATGGCTGCCCTAAGCATGCACCATTAAAATCTACCATTTTGCTATTTTTTTTTTCTATTAACCCCAGTCAATATGTTTGGAGAAATCCCTATGCGTGTGCATTTCACCAGCCCCTGGGAGTGTGCATTTCGGCAACCTTAACATATCAGTTGCACCCAAATGTTCCTAAACCAGCACACCCACATATATGCTGAAATAATCTAAACTGTAAAAAGTACTGTTGTGTGGTAACTTTCCAAATATTCTATTAACTGTGGTGCTACCTGGTAATGGCACATAATACAGTCTATGTCCAGGCATATAGACCTATGAATGTTGCAAACTGCTTATTGCCTTCAAGATCAGCATGCTTTTGAGCCTCACTCTCCGTTTAGATTACGGTATGATATATTAGGGCTATCCAGGTCTAATGCAGTCAAAAATAGTATAAAATAAATTTTTAATGTAATGCAAAACCACTATGATGGCTTTTATCTTCTTCTGCTTTAGCCTACAACCATAAATGAATACTGAGGTTGTGTTCCCCAAGAACAATAGATACTGCCGTGGCTGTGCACTTTCCTAGTGCTTCCTAATGGTTGCCCCATTTTATTTAGACTTACTAACATTTTTTAAAAGTATATTGAAGGTTCAAGGATCTAAGAGAGGTATGGCTTTACAAAAAACCCAGGATGTTTATACATCAATATAATACACAAAAGCCATGAATATCCTGTAAATGATATCCTTATAAACGGTGAGTTCTGATGTCATCAGTTATAAACGGTGAGTTCTGATGTCATTTGTCACATGACTCACTGAAACGTGTGTATTATAATAAATAAAGTACCCCCTGTTGCAAAATATGAGGATATTAGAAGTTACCTCAGAGTTCCATGACCTGTATAAAAACACGAGGCCGAAGGTCATGAAACTCCTCGGTAACTTATAATATCCTTATATTTTACAAGAGGGGGTACTTTATTCACTATATATACAACTGGAACCATATTACCATGCCCATTAAAAGAAGGGCAAGTAATGTTAGGAGAAAACATTCCCAGTGATATGGAAGGCCATTTTAGCAAGAACAAGATGGATAAAATTTTACCTTTTGCTCAGAAGAGGCAGAGTGGACAGTGCTGTTATGTGCATCAGGCAGAAGTCCATTTTCATTTACTTGTGGGTTGTTCCCAGGCTCTAAAGCTGGAAGCACAAGAAAACACAGTTACATTTAATCAAACTATACATTGTTGCGTGGTCAGGTCAGATGTTAGTAAGCGAAGGCCCTTAACATGGAAAACTAACTCCCTGTATCCAACCAAGAGCTGAAACCTGCCAGGAATGTGGAAAGTTTTAGTACAATGACACCTTACTGCACACTGGGTAAATCAGCCTAATTTATGTGTGATAAAGCAATACTGCCCCATCTCCAATGTTTTTACCCCCATCTCTCTCAGTGTGGTATGTAGCTAGCTCTACCTTCTATGAACATATTTTTAATACACCTTTTAGCTACATCCAGACCTTGGTGTTGAAAGCAGTATTTAACTATAACAGTATATTGTTATACCTTTGTACAGTTATGGGACCAGTTATCCTGAATGCACGGAACCTGAAGTTTTCTGGATAAGGATCTTTTTTTAGCTAAGGGAGCATTTTGTCATTTGGATTTCCATATCTTAACTCTACTAAAAATTATTTAAAAATTAAAACCAATAGGATTGTTTTGCCACCAATAAGGATTAATTATATGTTAGCTGGGATCAAGTAAAATGTACTGTTTTATAATTAAAGAGGAAAAGGGAAAATGTTTTTAAAAATGTGAATTATTTGATTAAAATGGAAGATGGCCTTTACATAATTCAGAACTTTCTGGATAACGGATCCTGTCACTGAATATCTTTTTAAGCTGCATTTGGGATGTGTGCAGGGCACGCAAGTATTTAAACCTTTAATTGCTGACATTTTCGAAGTTATGTTATGTATGTCCTTGCTCTACATGCTTTGAAAAAGGTACGCATAACTGTTCCAAATTGTCAGTAATTGAAGGCTTAACTACTTTTAAGGGCAGAGACACACGGTCAGATTCGGGCAGATTAGTCGCCCGGTAAAAAATCTCCTTTCCTTCGGGGCGACTCATTTCCCCGAACTGCCTCCCCGCCGGCTAGAATGTAAATCACCAGCGGGATGGCTCGGAGTGCTTCGTTTTCCGAAGACGCCTCACGAGGAAATCTCGGATGATTTCGGAAAACGAATCGATCCCAGTGCCATCCCGACAGTGATTTACATTGTAGCCGACGGAAAGGAATTTCTGGGAGATTAGTCGCACCAAGAAGAGGAGTTTTTTCGCTGGACGACTAATCTCCCCAAATCTGACTGTGTGTCTCTGCCCTAAAGCTTGTGTACCCTGATGAAAGCTGCAGAGAATTGAGTAATTGGGTGTCAGTTAGGGCTCTTACAGACGAGCGTTTTTACCTGCGCCCCCCTGCGTTCCGTTTTTCTGCGTTCAGCCGCAGGGGAGCGCAGGAATAGACGCATTACATTTTTTCCAATGGGGCTGTACTCACACAGGCGCGTGTAGGCTCCGAACGCAGGTTGAGACGCAACATGCTGCATTTTTCCTACGTTCGGCGCCTACACGCGCCTGTGTGAGTACAACCTCATTGGAAAAAATGTAATGCGTCTATTCCTGCGCTCCCCTGCGGCTAAACGCAGAAAAACGGAACGCAGGGGAGCGCAGGTAAAACCGCTCGTCTGTAAGAGCCCTTACACTCCATCAGAAAAAGCACCAAGTGATTTGTTTTAACCCATAGGAGTGAAGATAATTAGGCTATATTTCAGATACAAATCACCATTACTTATAAGTGCTATCAAACAGGTGGGATGTTACTTAATTTTGAACATGCAGACCTTTTGGCATTCATTCAGATTGGTGCCTTCTAAGTACTCAGACAGAACTGTCTCAGATATAGTGCACTTACTCAACACAAAATATATAAAGCAAAGTGTGTAAATAAACATGAACTGCAAGCACCCAATAACATGACAAATATAAAAGGGGTATTGCAAATAAAAGCGCATAGAGATTCATGTTGCTAATAAATGTGTAAATGTGTAATAAATGCTATATTTTGAATTATTTTGATAAATCTCCTTAAAGTAAAATTCAAATAACCTAAATATAAAATACATCTCCCCTGTCAACAAATCAACAAATTACTAAATTCAACTTAAGAATATCATCACAAATTTAGCCGGCAGATGGCAGCGAGGCACAATTCACCAAACAAAAAAAAAAAAATTGTGTTGCCATAATATGGAACAGGTGAAGTAATAACGCCCCAAGTTAAGGGGAACCTATGTTCTGCTTTGGCACCACGATATAAGCAAAAGGAATTATAGGCCTACTTAACATTAAGCAGCCCAAAGGTTAATTGGGAAAACAGACTAATCAGCACTGCTACATCAGTTGATTGCTCTAAAATTGTAATAGTTGGCATCAATTCTAGCTGGGTACCGATGAAGAACTGTGTCACCCAGTGAGTTAGATGTCCAGTTGTTGAGCAGAATTTACAGTTCCAGCCCCCCATTCCCCAAGAATTGACCTTTACTACAACATATAATGGAACTGCTAATATGTCAGGGCCCCAGTGGGATCACTGAATTTCTAGTGTCTGAGTTGTAAATTGTTTATTAGAATTATGATGCACCGAATCCACGAATTGGGATTCGGCCAAAACTCTGAATCCTTCATGAAAGATTCGGCCTGAATACCGAACCGAATCCTAATTCGCATATGCAAATTAGGGTCAGGAAAGGAAAAAGTGGAAAAACATTTACTTCCTTCTATTGTGACAAAGGCAAGTGATTTTTCTTACCACGCCTCCTTTACATATGCAATTTAGGATTCAGATTCAGTTCAGCCAGGCACAAGGATTCGGCTGAATCTGAATCCTGCTGGAAAAGGCAGAATCCTGGGCGAATCCTGAAACAAATCCTCGATTCGTTGCATCTCTAGTTAGAATGCGTTCTTATGCCAACACACTGTACATCCGTAGTTCAACATAGCTTGCACACTCTTACTGGAATCAGCCAGATTCCACTTAAGTCGAGTTGATTTTAATAAAAGTGACAGATGCCTTTTAACAATATATAGTTCATATTTTATGAGTTTTCTGGCTCATGTGTTAATAATTTTAATTAATTTTTATCAGCTTCACCTGGGCCTTCCCTAACTGGTGCCAAAAGCCCTTTTACACCTTGTATCCCAATGGTGCATTTATCAAACCACATGATTATTTATGGATTGACATTTACCTATGGAAAGTATTTATCACAGCCTAGTTAATTCTGAACTCTATACAGGGCTTATGTATACATATGTAAATAGCAATTGCCAGTAGCCTCACCATTCTCGGTCTCCTCTTCTGAGCTCGAAACATTCTCTTCTTCCCCAACGGAAATTGTTCCCAATGTCTTCCTTTCTTTTGACTGGTCCTGCACAGATATTTTTTCTTTGCTGCTCATTCGACACACTGAACTCCTAGGAAAAAAGGATTTCTAGTTCATAACAAGGTTACAAATGTAAGAAAGCATTGCTATAGCATCAGCCATAATCCCAAGTATATCTAGGATGCATATAATAACTCTTCTTAAATCTCCCTCAAACTAACCTACAGGCTCCAAGCCAGTCTCCAAGCCAGAGTCTGAGATTCTTTAGGAATTTTCTGTGCAACGTTACTAATGAAAAATGTTCTTAAATCTTACTGCTTAATTATATAAATGTTTTATGCTTTGCAAGCAGGGGTGTCCAACATGTGCCACCCAGCTACATCACAGAGTCTGTTAAAAGAAGATAGACGTTATCTCAAAAGATTTAATACTGCATGGTGGTCAAAACAAAGATAATGGTGGATGGGCATTTCGACCACCACTGATCTCCAGCAGAGAATAGCAGCAGTCTAAAAACCCATCTGTCAGTCACATCTCCAAATAGCACAAAATGTACTCCACTGAATGCACACACACTGATGACCACTCTGTGTGTGTTCAGTAGGGCACTTTACATGAAGTGCTATCAGAAAGAAGATATGTGAAGTCCCATGTTCAACAGTCCTAAAATTTGAATTACTACAACTGACTTATTACAAACTGCAGTTATCGATAAACTGTATGAAGACAATCGAAAGTTGCAACTAGTTTAACAAAAGGACCCCAGCAGTTGCACAGTAAGTCTGTGTATGCATTAGCGCTGTGTAACAAGCGCTGTGAAGCTTTAGCCATTACTCCGAGCTCTACTAACTAATCAGATATATAGAGTATATTAGACAGCAATGATGTAGTGTTCTTATTCTGACCATTGCACACTTACAGTACTGGTCAATCTGCGTTGTTCAAGTGTTCAATGCACATAGGGCAGTACAGGACCGCCTTGGTTGTCCGATGTGTAATCTACTCACCTTCTGTGTTTATTGGAGTAAGATGGATGTTGTTCCATGTTTGTGTCTATCACAGCATGTTTTAAGTTGGCTTCTTTTTCATTGCGAAGCTTTATGAAAATACAAACAGAATCAGACATAAAAATACCGGATAAACAAAACGCAAAACCAGACAAAATTTAACAGCAATACAAATCAAGAAGACTTGAGCAAAGCAAACTATCATTATGGTTAGAAAACACATACATTAGATTTAAACTTACATCTTCCTGCTTTTTCTGCAGCTCTTCCAACAGGGAAGCCACATCTTCATCTGCAACATCACATGGTCTTTGCCCCTGTGAAGAGAAATAATTGATTTAGCCAACTTTACCAGCGGAATCTTTTGAGGGCAAGACCATTTATTTCATACCTTTTCTGCTGTACATCTGGTATGAGCATATGGATAGAAATGCTGTATTATTACATATAAAACTTTTTGTATGAGCCCAGATGTTCAGCAGCCATAATGAACCATCCCTTCAAAAGTGTACACAGGAGCTCGCCATCTTTTGAACCTGCCAGGCAGTGGCGTAACTAGATATTACAGGGCTATTCACAAACACAGAGAGTAGTGCTACACAATCAATCTCACCGCTTGTTGTAGTGTCGGATGCCGGTTGTGACTCAGGTCCAGTTCCACTTCCAATACAAATTTCAGCAGCACTCTGGTACAGTGAAAAATGATTTATTTATTTGCACAAATAGATTATTTTTCACTGTACCGGAGTGCTGCCGAAATTTGTATTGGAATTAGATATTACAGGGTCACGCAGCAAATTAATTTTCAGGCCCCAAATGTCTAGAGGTTGACCTGTTTTGCCAATTTTTACTGAAACTGTAAATTAAAGGAACAGTACCATCAAAAAAAAAAGTGTTTTAAAGTAATAAAAAAATATAATGCATTGTTGCCCTGCACTGGTTAAACTGCTGTGTTGGATTCAGAAACACTACTATTGTTTATATAAATAAGCTGCTGTATAGCAATGGGGGCAGCCATTCAAAGGAGAAAAGGCTCAGGTTACACAGCAGATAAGCTCTGTAGAACATAATGGTGTTATCGGTTATCCACTATTATATATAGCCTTTTTCAATTTCCCCCATTGCTACACAGCAGCTTGTTTATATGAATTATAGTAGTGTTTCTGCAAACAAATCAGGTTCACCAGTGCAGGGCAACACATAGGGGTATATTTATCAAAGAGTGAAGTGAATAGTGAAGTTCCGCCACTAGAGTGAAATTCCGCCACTTCCCATTCATTTCTATGGGATTTTTAAAGGCGTATTTATCAAAGGGTGACATTTCACTTTCACCCATTGATAAATACGCCTTTCAAAATCCCATAGAAATGAATGGAGAGCTGCAGAATTTCACTCTAGTGGCAGAACTTCACTCTTTGATAAATTTACCCCTTAAAACCATTTTCACTTTAAAACACTTTCATTTTTTGGTTTTACTGTTCCTTTAATGAGGGCCTCATTGAGCCCCTATACCTCCTGCCCCCCGCAGCCACCGGCCAGGTCATCTTTTGAGTGTCAGTGACTTGTTCAGTGTGCTCTGGGTTGCTGATCTTAGAGGGTCATAGGATTCATAGGCTTCTGTTCTACCATTGGTGCAGCCCAGAGGTAGAGCTGTGAATCAAGAGAAAAGAAATTGGGACATCTTTTAAGGCATCTTCACTGCTTATGGGCTGTGGTAGATTTGGGTTTTGACAGAATCTTAAAGGACCAGTAACATCAACATTTAAAAAAAAAAATACATGTGTACTATGAAAAAAAACCACACCAACACATATTAAACTTTAAAATCATAAAGTCTTTATTTAGAAATAACTTACCAAATCTCCGCTTGTGCTCCTCTTCAGAAAAGGCGACAGGTCGACGATCCATCGTGTTGCGCTCAATTTCTCCTCCCTGGCCCTCCTATAAGGAAGGCAGGGAGGAGAAATCGAGCACCGCACGATGGATCACCTGATCGCCTTTTCTGAAGAGGAGCGCAAGCAGAGATTCGGTAAGTTATTTCTAAATAAAGACTTTGCGATTTTAAATTTTTATGTGTGTTGGTGGGTTTTTTTCACAGTACACCAACGATTTTTTCTTTTAAAATTTTGGTTACTGATCCTTTAATACATAAGATAAAGCCATCTCCTTTACTTTAAATAGAATTAATGACTTAAACCGGCTTCAGAAATGTGCTCCAAACAAATGGGAAACAACCCTGAGCAAAAGGGAGATCTCACCAATCTTGTAATATTAGATGTTTAGTGAGCTGTATTATAATGTGCTAAACATGATCATTTTCTCATTGGTATTAAAGCTAGAGGTGTAATAATGTTTCACCAAAGGAAACAGAATTTATATTGCAAAACGTGATTTTGTTGGTCTTTGCCTCTTCTTCCAATTATATAAGAGCAACAGACTACAGGGAGTTTGTTTTTCTTGTCCAAACATGCAATATGAAAATGCTAAACATTGCCTCTGATGCTAACAATGAGAATCAAAAGGCTCTTTTTTCTGCTCTTACAGGCGAGCGTTTTTACCTGCGCTCCCCTGCGTTCCGTTTTTCTGCGTTCAGCCACAGGGGAGCGCAGGAATAGACACATTACATTTTTTTCCAATGGGGCTGTACTCACACAGGCGCGTGTAGGCGCCGAACGCAGATTGAGACGCAACATGCTGCATTTTTCCTGCGTTCGGCACCTACACACGCCTGTGTGAGTACAGCCCCATTGGAAAAAATGTAATGTGCCTATCCCTGCGCTCCCCTGCGGCAGAACGCAGAAAAACGGAACGCAGGGGAGCGCAGGTAAAAACGTTCGTCTGTAAGAGCCCTTAAGGTAAGAATAGTGCAATACGTTTCTGGTCAGGCACCTGCAAAGATACCTATCTGATGAGGATGATATGAGTAAATAACATGGCAGGCAAAACACCTGAAACAACTTTTTGTTTTTCTGCCCTAAAAGCAAAACCCTATGTGCTTCCCATGGCTGGATTGTTCTTGTATCACTTCTCAACATATTAAGGAGAAGTGCTTGACTTCTGGCACATGTGCTATCATTATTGGGTGATGAACAGTTATTGTGATTATACACAATTACCATTTTATATTAAGGCAATTGATTTTCTGGCAAATTATGAGGAATGAATGTTAATTGGTAATGTTAATTTATTGCAGTACAAATTAAATATAATATGGCAGAACTTACTAAGCATACCACTATCCAAGAGCTAAATCTTACATTTACCCCTGTGCAAGTCCCTTCCTCAAATGTAATCACTGATTGTGGCCAATGCCAATGTTTTTTAGCAGAATAAGTATATTCTATTGAAAATTATTTTATCATACCACAGTATTGAGCGCGTTCATGTCACAAAAATGTTCCACAAGAAGTCGGCAGCCTTCTTCCACTCCCCAATGAGCTGCAGCGTGGAGAGGTGTCCAGCCATCTTTATCTCGTACATTTGGGTCATAATTAGCCTGGAGCAGAAGCCTGGTCAGAGAAAGGGAACAAATGCCTTCAAAACGTATTCAGCAGACACTGAGACAGATATGCCACCATATTGCCACCAACATTACCTCATGACCTCTATATAGCCTTTAGCTGCAGCAACATGCAAGGCGCTTGCCCCGGTCTTTGAATGCCTGATGTCTTCAATCTTTCCTGCGTTTAACCACTGCCGAGCATCCCGCAACATTACTTCTTCTTCTTCCCTCTTTGCAGCGTCAATGTCAACACCTTGCAGCAAGCAGAAAATTGTTAAGTAGTGCGTATTTCAGGGCCATCCCACTACAAATGAAACCTGTACCTTATTTCTTCTAATTGATACAAGTATGTGTGAATGATGGGAGAACTAACTCAACAACATCTCCTAACTGCTGAGAAGAAATCCTATTTTAAAGGAGAACTAAACCCCTGTTAATCAAAAATACCCATCCCCTTCAGTCCATTGGTCCCCCTCACTGCTTTCTCCCTTCTTAGTAACTCAGTGGAAAAATTATCCTGGTCATGTACCTTGGCATATTCATGCAGAGTAGTGCAGCGGAGCTCTCCGGCGATATCTTCTGGTTCCTCGCGGAAATGAGTGTCGGCACGGAGCTTTTTCGCACATGCGCAGTTGGGACCATTCTGGTATTCGTGTATACTGCGCGGAAAGCTCCGAAGACTGCCGAAAGAAGAGTGTCCGAAGATACAGAAGATGGCAAGAAGAGCTCCGCTGCGCTACTCAGCATGAATATACCAAGGTACATGTCAGGGATACTTTTTCAACTGAGTTACTAAGGAGGGAGAAAGCACTGAGGGGGGCCAATGGACGGAAGGAGATGGGGATTTTTGATTATAGCGGGGGGTTTAGTTCTCCTTTAAAGGGGTTGTTCACCTTTGAGTTACCTTTTAGTATGATGCAGAGAGTTAGTGATGAGCCGGCCAGCCTGAAACCCATGGGTTCAGGCCGGCTGCCATATCAAGTCTCTTTAGGTCAAGGGCGGGTTCGGGTTGGGCGGTTCCTTCCCCTTCCCTCCCCCCGTCCACGACCTAACACTTTTGGCTTCCAGCTCCTCCACCTATAGATTAGTGCCTGACCTGCCCCTTTCATGACATCACTGCAAGGTGGGGCAGACGCGGGTCTTTAAATGGAGGAGCCAAGCCAAGTCAGGGGCAGGTCCATAAAATCTGGAGCTGCACATCACTACAGAGAGTGATATTCTGAAACAATTTGGTTCAGGCTGGCTACAGCAAAAAATCATCAGGTCGCACATTGCCGACTTACGTTCCCTGAATATAACGTTGTCATCACCGTGGGGCAGGCACGGGTATTGGGCCAGGCCAGCTTGGGGTTGGGTTGGGGGCAGGTTAGGGTCGAGTAGGTTGAGGGAAACTTGATCCACACATAACTATTCAGCAGATCTGCAGTTTGCAATTTCAGCATTCTGATTGCTAGGGTCCAAATTACCCTAGCAACCATACATTGATTTGAATAAGAGACTGGAATATGGATAGGAAAGGGCTTCAATAAAAACGTGACTAATAAAAAGTAACACTAACAATACTTCTGTAGCCTTACAGAGCATTCGTTTTTTTGATGGGGGGCAGTTACCCTCATTTTAAAGCTGAAGAAGAAGAAGGCAAATCATTAATAAACTATGAAAAATAAACGGTAAAGACCAGTTAAAAAGTTGCTTAGAACTGGCTATTCTATATCATTCTAAAAGTTAACTTAAAGGTGAACCACCCCTTTAAGCTGCTGAGGTGCATGAATGGTGATAGATGGCTGTAGGTAGATTTTGAATATATACTTGGTAATATAATGCTTCAAGCCCATTTGGGTACTGGTAGGTCTGTCTGGCTGGCTGTACTCTGGTGCTTCTGGATAAACATAACTCCAAGTTGTTACTGTACAAAAGTGACAAACATATTACCTCCTTTTGCAATTTCAGCACGCAGCAGTGTCTCCATACAGTCATCTTCAGCAATATCAAGCGGGACATCCCCATCACTATTTACAGCAGCAATATTGGCAGAATGTTTCAGGAGATACCTATAAAGGGCACACAGGCCACAGTTAATGGATGTTTATGCATGTTTTAAATTATAGCATTAGTAAACAACCAACACATTCACTTTCATTAACATGGGTAAATTTGTTCTCTTGGTCTGACGATATGTGGGTCGAGGCCAGCAGAACTAGAAATTACCAGCACTGCACTCCACATGTGTAATGTATGAGGAAACTTCTGGTGACTTTTGAAAGCCGAAGTGATTTACATTCTCGCCACCGGTTACGGCAGTTCAGGGAGATTAGTCGAAGAATCGAATACTTGCTGGGCGACTAATCTCCCAAAATAGCAGCGTGTGCCCTGGCCCTTAGACTTTTAGATATGAAGCAGTTTTCAGTGGACTGATGATATGTTTTGATTGTGATCATATAAACAGGAAGTAACTTTACTTTTACTTTAACAATTTGCCCTGTTCAAGAACTAACAAAAACTATACAAGTTTCTTACTTGAAACAAAAACTATGTGCAGCACAAGCCTTATTAATTAGGGATGCACCGAATCCAGGATTCGGTCCGGGATTCAGCCTTTTTCAGCAGGATTCGGCCGAATCCTTCTGCCCGGCCGAATCCTAATATGCATATGCAAATTTGGGCCGGGGGAGAGAAATTTACTTTTTGTCACAAAACGAGCAAGTAAAAAATGATTCCCCCTTCCCACCCCTAATTTGCATATGCAAATTAGGATTCAGTTCAGTATTCGGCTGAATCTTTTGCAAAGGATTCAGGGGTTCGGCAGAATCCAAAATAGTGGATTCGGTGCATCCTTATTATTGATTGAACTAATGTTAAACAGGGAGATATACTGCCCCTCTGAAGTTGATGTTTATCATTACAGTTTATAAAAATGTCTACAAGCTTGTCCGGTTCCATTCAGTGGAAAGTACAGAGGCAGCGACCAAATTAAACCTAGTGAAAATGAAGGGAGAAATACTATAGAAATGGGTTGTGCTGAAGTTCTCATTCAAAATGAAAACAACCCTATGCCTATATTTTACAGTACCATGGAGTCCAAACAGGTAAACATAGTATAACCATCCCCAACTGTTAAACTAAATTACAGTAAGTTTATTTTTTATTTTTTTGCTTTGTAATAGTCAACTAGGTATTTGTGAAATTTACAGTCTCTATCTAGCAGACAACCCCATTAGAGTTTCCTGAGGAAGTTGGCTAAATGCGACTAATAACAGACTCTATGCAGGTGCAAAAGTGTGTCAGATGTGGCAGCAGGTGCCTCCTGTTTAATCCAGTCAAGTCTGTGTACCCTGCACACATCACTATTTCAGAACTAAATCACCACAACCCAACTGGCCTACCCGAAACTAAAGTTGAATAAATGGTTTAATGTAACGTTTGCAGAGTGGATTCAGCCTTTGTTATGTGATCTAACTATATACACCTCCTTGGCTTCTTACCTATTATGTTAAATTCCAACCTATAATTTAAATGTTTCTTAATCTTATTTTATGTGATGGATCTGCATAAAATAGCCTAAGTTGGTGAAATGAGAAATAAATATATATCTATATATCTATATCTATATATATATATATAAATAAAGAATTAAAAAAACAAAAACTGAAAATACGCATGTGCATATGTATTCACCACCCCCTTTGCCACTAAGGCCTTAAAAAATACTGGCGCAACCAATTACCTTTAAAAGTCACATAATTAGTGAAATGAAGTCCACCTGTGTGCAATCTAAGTGTCACATGATCTGTCAGTATAAACACACCTTTTCTGACATGGTACCACAACAAACCTGCCAAGAGAGGGCTGCCCACCAAAACTCAAAGACCGGGCAAGGAGGGCATTAATCAGAGAGGCAGCACAGAGACCAAAGGTAACCCTGAAGGAGTTGCAGAGTTCCACAGCAGAGACTGGAGTATCTGTCCATAGGACCACAATAAGCCATACACTCCATAGAGCTGGGCTTTATGAAAGAGTGGCCAGATAAAAGCCATTAGTTAAAGTTAAAAATAAGAAGGCACGTTTTGAGTTTGCCAAAAGGCACGTAGGCGACTCCCCAAATGTATGGAGGAAGGTACTCTGGTAGGACGAGACTAAAATTTAACTTTTCGGCCACCAAGGAAAATGCTACGACTGGCGCAAACCCAATCAAATTTATTGTATTTAGAAAGTTTCTTATTTCAGTTTGATGAAGCGGATATTACATTTGTAATTTTCAGTCTACTATGGCTGGACCTCCTTCCTATGTCTCTTACTTAATCATTTGTACTTAAATCTTTTTTAACTCTTTATATTTATTTAATGCAGTGTTTGTACTTTGTATTGTAAAAAAAAAGTGCAGTGTACAGAGGAGCTATATAAATTATACACACATTTTGCCCTTCCCTTGTCCCTTGAACTGACTTACTCTGCAATCTCCATGTAGCCACAGGAGGCCGCCACGTGTAAAGGAGTCCACCCCTCATTATCTGCTTGGTTCACATTGGCTCTGTGATTTACAAGAAATTCTACCACCTCCAGGTTTTCATCAATACATGCCTAGAAAAAAAGCAAAACAGTAACAATTAGGTCAAATTAAGTTAAATTCACTAATGATGGTAAATACAAATACTTTTCAGCTCAGAAACAATGCTCCTAGGCATTATTCAGCTCATAAGAAACTTTTCTTTATGTGGTTCTGCTTACAGGAAAAGTCTATAATAAATTAGGGATGCACCGAATCCAGGATTCGGTTCGGGATTCAGCCTTTTTTATCAGGATTCGGCCAAATCCTTGTGCCTAACCAAACCCGAATCCTAATTTGCATATGTAAATTAGGGGTGGGTAGGGAAATCACAAAAGAAGAATTTTTTCCACTTTTTCCTTTCTTGCCCCTAATTTGCATATGCAAATTAGGATTTGGTTCGGTATTCAAAATAGCTGTTGAGAAGCTACTACTAATTATCCAGCAGAAAATGAGGTTAGTCTGCAATATAAGCTGATGCTACAGGGCTGATTATTAAATTCTGATGCTAATTACACTGGTTTCTGTGCTGACATGTAGTAATTATCTGTATTAATTACTAATCAGCCTTATATTGTGACATTTCTATTCTATGTGTACTGTATATTGTGAGTGGGTCCCTAAGCTCAGTAAGTGACAGCAGCACAGAGCATGTGCAGTGAATCAGCAGAAAAGAAGGTGCAGAGCTACTGGGCAATCTACAAAGGCACAGCTCTTCTCTGTTAAAGGATTGTGGTTGCCTTGGGCTGGTACACAAGCCCAAAACATAATGTACAACATTTGTAGACTACTTATTTAGATAGACTTTAGTTCTCTATTAAGTACTGTATTTTTTCCTAATTATAAATAACAGGGTAACTTGGCTGGAAGCCCTTATATAAAGTGACTAGACTCCTCTGAACGAATAGAGAATGACTGGCAAGTAATCAGAATATCTATATGTAAGAGCGTTGCATATTGCTTAGTGATAAAGATGGGCTCGCCCTCCTCAGTGCCTTATACAGTGGGGGCCTATTTTCACTTTTACATAGATTTCCGGCTGGGTGGGAACTTGCCCACACATTACAGCTATGTAAAGAATTCTACAGCTTGCACTATTTACACCTTTTCTGACTTGCCTGCCTGGCAGTATATGCAACTTTGTTTCTAAGCTTACACTTTAAAGGGGATATAAGCCACCCCAAGATCAATGAGAGTTTAAACTCCATAATGGTCATCTACAAATGCAGCCACAAGTGCAGTTTTAAACTTAATTTTAAAACTGTTTCCCCCATTCTTCTAGCAAAATTTCAGCCACCTGCAGATTTGCAGCTGTTGCATTAAAATATGCCCAATAGTGTATGCTAATGTATCAGATGCAAGTGGAGGCCAAAATGTTCGGTTAGGATTGGGTTACTCCAGGGCTCAGCATTTATATATGACAGAATATATGAATGAATGCAGAATGGATTTTCAGTATAGTGTCCTTTATTTTGCATTTGGTTTAATAACTATATATACTTGACATATTTGAAGCCATGTGGAGCTTCTATTCATATAAGGACATTTTTTAAAGGGTTTCACTTAAATGTTGTTAAAGCCAATACTGTCTGTTGTTGCACCACTTCCTTTTTAACCAAATAAAACTCTTTACTGAAAAAAACATATACTTGTTAGACACATTTGTGTTTGCATGGGGAAGTGTAATTCCTTACCCTTACTGGCACTAATAAGAATTCTTATTTGTTTCTCCTAACTTGCTAGTTGTCCTCTGCTTTCTATATGATGGACCATATCACAATTTATAACCCAGTATTAGTAAAATAATGTTATGCTCTGCTATTTGTGAGCACAATACAGTACTGACCAGAGATCAGCCGCATAAGGACTCCATCTAATTGGTCAGCTCTTTCAA
This sequence comes from Xenopus laevis, assembly GCF_017654675.1. Lineage (NCBI taxonomy): Eukaryota > Metazoa > Chordata > Amphibia > Anura > Pipidae > Xenopus > Xenopus laevis. Next base: position 109,737,599 of record NC_054383.1, on the reverse strand, counting down.
TAATTACAGACTACGGGGCAAATTTATTAGGGGTGGAAGTGAAAATTCGAATTTGAACTCAAATTTTAACATTTTGTTTTGGTCAACACTCTCAAATTCAAATTGTGAATTATCCAAACTCGATTCTAGTTTCAATTTGAATTAGAATTTTGAGATTTTTTTCTAGGGATGCACCGAATCCAGGATTCGGCCTTTTTCAGCAGGATTCGGGCGAATCCTTGTGCCTGGCCGAACCCAAACCCTAATTTGCATATGCAAATTAGGGGCAGGAGGGAAATCGCGCGACTTTTTGTCAAGAAACAAGTAAGAAATATTTTCCCCTTCTCACCCCTAATTTGCATATGTGAATTAGGGTTCGGTTTGGTATTCGGCCGAAACTTTCACGAAGGATTCGGGGGTTCGGCCAAATCCAAAATAGTGGATTCGGTGCATCCCTACTTTTTTCATACTCTGGCCCTTTAGGGCTCTTACACATGAGCGTTTTTACCTGCGCTCCCCTGCGTTCCGTTTTTCAGCGTTCAGCCGCAGGGGAGCGCAGGAATAGACGCATTTAATTATTTCAAATGGGGCTGTACTCACACAGGCGCATGTAGGCGCCGAACGCAGGAAAAATGCAGCATGTTGCGTCTCAACCTGCGTTCGGCGCCTACATGCGCCTGTGTGAGTACAGCCCCATTTGAAATAAATAAATGCATCTATTCCTGCGCTCCCCTGCGGCTGAACGCCGAAAAACGGAACGCAGGGGAGCGCAGGTAAAAACGCTCATGTGTAAGAGCCCTTAAGAACTCAAATTCGACAATTTGCCACCTGAAACCTGCCAAATTGCTGTATAAGTCAATGGGAGAGGTCCAGGGATCAATTTGGTGATGTTTGCAGCCTTCCTGACATTCATTAGTTCAATTAGTTTCGATTCGAGTTTTTCTAATTCGAAACTAGTTCGATTTCAGTTTTCGGGTCGATTCAATTTGTCCGAGCGGAGAAAATTCAATTTTATTAATAAATTTCAATTGGTCGAATTTTATGTTTTATGTTTATGGGAGTTTAAAAAAAAAAAAAGTCGACCCTTGATAAATGTGCCTCCCCGTCTTTTATGCAGAGATGACATTGCTTTGGAAAATGAATATCAAGCATATGTATCCCTCTAGATCAGTGATTTCCTCTCATTGAAGTACAACATGTGCTCCTCCTTCCTCCCACAAATATCCCAGCATTCACAGATGGCCCATTATCCTCCAAGCAATGGTGTTTAGTTGTGTAGTTCAACTATGAAAACGCGGGGAGAGAAATGCTCTATAGGGGAATGATTTAAATGCCGTGAGTTTTCCCCAGTATTAAAAAGGGAAAATGGTAAAATGAATGGCTGGAAGACTAGTGGGCAATATAGATCCGTATCAGCCAAAGAGTGATGTCATGGAAAAAGCAGAGGTGGGAAGGTAATAGGAATTGCATGCAGCATCATTGACTAATGACAATTCAAGATGCAGCTGATTCACATAAGCAAAGCCAACAGTTATACCATATAGTTATTAACTGCTACACAGGGCACATAGTATACTTTTGAAAAAAGGCAAAACATTAAGCAGCAACATTACAAATTAAAAAAGGAATTGTTTAAAGAAGTATTCTAGGACAATCTATCACAAACTGCAAGTTAATTTAAGCCGTGTGTCACCTGTTTAAAGGACAATGAAAGGTTCATAAAAAATAAATCTTATTCAAAAAGTGTAGTTTGTAATCACTCACAGCCCATAGTAAATCCAATGTCACACTAGTTCCTCAAGGCAGTTATCACATTGCATGTTTGGTATAGATAAAGTATATACAATGTTGCAGGTGGTGGTTCCCTACCTGTTGTTTTATGAAAAGGTTTTTAATGTATCAAAGTTAATTTCCTGTAGAGACATTTAAAACTCTGTGTCATTTAAACCATGTGGTTCTAAAAGTATTCAGCAGGTCTATCCATTTTTCTTCACTTTGTAGCAACAATCTCTTTCTATCTCCACCTCTATTCGGCATTTTAACCTCTTCTAACACTAGCCACTTCAAACTTGTTTGTTGTAAAGGTTCTCCAGAGTATTATATTGCTACTTGTGAAGATTGAGGAGTGTGGCGACTCTTAACTCTGTTTGAGGAACCTATGATACAGAGAACGAACGGAAGCATTTACCAACTTTTGATTTCTAATTTAAATCCAATGTCCCTGGTGTCATTCATTCATTCAAGGCAGCCTTGAATCGCAACAGGAGACATTTGGTCTCTGCACATGCTTAAAATATGAAGCTTTCCTCCCTTCTTCATTGGAGTGCTAATTGTTACTTTGCATGCGCATCAATCCTGACCTTAATACACCCCCAGCCAGAATCAAATAGTCATATTTATATATATTCTCAATCACACCAATCGTTCATTCATTCAGGAGAGCCACAGGAAATCAACATTGCTCAAGCGGTGCACAGCGACGGGCGAGAATGATATATTTTGTGCCTTAAAGGATACATTTACACTTTACGGTGAGGGGGGCGGCATTATTTGTGAATGTGCACTAGCGAGGGAACTGAAGCAGGAATACCATATTCAAGATGGCGGCGGCATTAAGGAACATGGGCTGCAAATATGATATATCAATACCCACTTCATTCTACAAATTGGTGAGCTGAAAATCTAGCGATCTTCCTTTACCATAGGAGAACTATTCAGGGGACAGCGGGTTACATTTGCCTTTCATTCTCCTTTAAAGGACCAGTAAATTTTTTTTCTAATTCCTTAGTATAAAACGAAAAAAACCCACAAAGACAAATTAAACTTTTAAATCGCTAAGTCTTTATTAAAGGGATACTGTCATGGGGAAAACATGTTTTTTTCAAAACACATCGGAGGGCCCCATACACTGGCAGATAAGCTACTGAATCGGTCTAAAGGACCCGAATCAGCAGATTAAAGGGGAATTCAACCGTAATTAAAAAACCCTCCCCCCTGCCCTCCTCCCCCCCCAGCCTGCCGCCCCGGGCAAATGCCCCTAATTTTTTACTCACCCCTCAGTGCAGATTCTGGCCTCGGAGTTCACTGCAGCCATCTTCTTCTTCGATAATCTTAATGTATTGATGGTATTTTCACCGCATGCGCAGTTGGAGTAAATTTCTTGTCCCGAACAACTGCACATGCGCCGAAAGTCACGGAAATTTCCGAAACATTTGGGGCATTAGCCCGGGTAGGATTTTTTTTATTACGGGTTGAATTCTCCTTTAAAGGGGTTGTTCAACTTTTAGGGGTTTTGAGTTATTTAGCTTTTTATTCAGCAGCTCTCCAGTTTGCAATTTCAGCAATGTGGTTGCTAGGGCCCAAATTACCATAGCAACCATGCATTGATTTGAATAAGAGACTGGAATGTGAATAGGGGAGGCCTGAATAGAAATAAGAGTAATAAAAAGTATCAAAAAAATATACATTTTATCATTATATGTAAAAGTAATTGAAGTCAAGGTGGTGTTTGTTTATCCCTTTCTGTCCTCTGGGTGTGACTGTGAAACAATATAAGAGATCTTTTAATGAGTTTTTATCAGTTGGCTTGCAACATTGTTTCAGGAGTCAGGGCCAGGAGGGCTGATAAACAGCCAGACAGATATAGCTTTTACTAGAAATTACATTTAAACTAGCTATTACATATTCATATCCACCCAAAGCTACCCTGTGGTAGCTTTTGGCACCAATTTAGGATTTAGATGGCTGTTTAGGCTAACAAGCCAACTTTAGAACTTTTAATACTTCTTAGGCACCTCAACACATATATATTACACAAGTACATATACAGTGGAACCTCAATTTTACATCCCCTGATTTTAAGTTTTTCCCTCATTTTACATTGTTGTTTTGTGGTCCCACCTATATATTATGCATAATATATTTCCCTGATTTTACCTTATCCTGGATTTTATACCCTTTTTCTAGTCCCCTGAAAAACATAAAATAGGGGTTCTACTGTATGTCGATTCCTTGTGTTGATTTGGCTTACAGTCTTGCCAGATGAGCAGAAGAAAAAAAATACTACAGTTATGGGAGCAGTTATCCGGAAACCCGTTATCCAGAAAGTTCAGAATAACACAAAGGGCATCTCCCATATACTCCATTTTATCCAAATTATCCAAATTTCGCCTTTTTTCTGTAATAATAGAACAGTACCTTATACTTTATCCAAACTAAGATATAATTAATCCTTATTAGAGGCAAAACAATTCAATTTTATCCAAATAATCCAAATTTCTCTGTAATAATAGAACAGTACCTTGTACTTGATACAAACTTCAATATAATTAATCCTTATTGGAAGTAAAACCTGCATATTGGGTTTATTTAATGGTTTACATGATTTTCTAGTATACTTAAGGCATGAAAATCCAAATGACGTAAAGATCTGTTATCCGGAAAGCACCAGGTCCAGAGTATTCTGGATAACAGACCCCATACCTGTACATGTAGGGGTTCCAGAATCCCATGGGAACTTTATCCCCCTACCATTTAAATGAAAGAAATTCCCAGTTTTCAGGAAAGCTCCAAATAACGATAAGGCCATCTTCCATAGACTCCAAATAATCCAAATTTGTAAAAACGATTCGCCTTTTTTCTGTAATAACAGAACACTACCTTGTACTTTATCCAAACTAAGATATAATTAATCCTTATTAGAGGCAAAACAATCCCATTGGGTTTAATTCATATTTAATTTAGATTTTAGTAGACTTGTGTCGTGGAGATCAAAATTACAGATATTTGGAAACCCAAGGCTCCGAGCATTGGGGATAACAGGTCCCATACCTCTACTTGCCAGAACAAGAATGGTCTGATGCTGGTGTGTTATGGCATGTATATCTGTTTCCAGCTGAACGAGAGGTTGCACAAGGTTGGAAAAAGAAGCATATTGGTCAACACACACTGGTGGAGTTGTACCATAGCTGAATGGGTAAAGAAAGGGGGTATCTGGTTGGTGGTGGCCTTTATTGGCAAGTATAGGGGGCCTACTATATAAACAAACACTCCCACTCAAAGAAAAGCGACAAGGAATGAACATAGTTGAACACTGAATGGAGAACTGTAAGTCTCATTCAATATGTGCAATTTGCATTAATTAATAAACCCCTGAAGGGGAACAAGAGTGCACAATCTGCAAGTATGTATAAAAGAAAATATGTGTTGAGAGACTGTCTTAATTAAAACAGAATGTCTCATTTCATGTCTTAAAAAAAACCCAGTAACATGCACATGAAATCATATTGAGGTACACCAAGACATTGCCAAAAGACATCCTTGGATTGAAATAACAGCAGGTATGGAAGTCATTACGTTGTTATTAGCAGAAGTGACCCACGCTCTGTAAAGGTTGTTTCCTGTTTATTGAAGGTTTTGTAGCATGTGGGCAGGGGGAGAACCACAAAGCTAAAAGGAATGCTATTGTGTCACAATAGTTTTCTTAGCTGCTGGAAATATAATGTTAAAACAAGTATCTGCTATAGCATTATAACTAAGCCACTTAAAATAAAAAGGGTCTTTAAAAGTTACATTTTGTGATGCTTTAAATGGGTAGTTCACCTTAAAAGTAAAGCTTTACTATGTTATAGAATGACCAATTCTTAGCAACTTTTCAATTGGTCTTCATTATTTCTTTTTACAGTTTTTTAATTATTTATATACTTCTTCTGACTCTTTCCAGTTTTCTAATGGGGGTCACAGACACCATCTAAAAAAACAAATGATATGTAAGGCTATAAATGTAGTTATTGCTACTTTTTATTAATCATCTTTCAATTCAGGTCTCTCCTATTCATATTCCAGTCTCTTCAAATAAATGCATGGTTGCTATGGAAATGTGGACCTTAGCAACCAGACTGCTGAAATTGCAAACTGGAGAGCTGCTGAACAAAAAGCTAAATAACTCAAAAACCACAAATAATAAAAAAAATTGCAAATTGTCTCAAAATATAACTCCCTACATCATGCTAACAGTTAACTCAATGGTAAACAACAATTTTAATAAAGATTTGCCCCAAAAAAACTTTGCTACAGCCACCCCAGCCATTCCCCTCTAGTTGGCCAATTTGTCAGGTTGCAGAGTTTGTGGTACTCACCAAGAGAGGATCCTTGGGAAACTCCAATAATGGTGCAAAACAGTTTTGCCCGGGTTTTAAGGAGAAGGAAAGGCTTGGTGCACTTTGGGGTGCCAAATGTTAGGCACCCCTAAGTGATTGTATTTACTTACCTGATAGCCCCGGGCCGGTGTGCCTATCCTATCAGCAGAAAACTGCACTGAGCCGGGGGTTATATCAGTGAGCACCACGAAGCGATTCTCTTCCGTCTTCCTCTTTCCTTCACACGGCTGCACATGCGCAGTAGAACGAAAAGCCGGACTTTAATTAAAAAGTCAGGCTATTCCATTCAACTGTGTATGTGTTTGCCCCGGGAAATTTGAAGAAAGAAGAAGACGGAAAAGGTTTGATTCCTGGTGCTCACTGGTATAACCTCAGGCCGGTGCAGTTTTCTGCTTATAGAAGCACCGGCCCAGAGGTTTCAGGTAAGTAAATACAATCACTTGGGGATGCCGAACATTGGCACCCCCAAGTGCACCAAGCCTTTCCTTCTCCTTTAATATCAGGCATCATTATATTGAAATTCTTTATTTAATATCTGGCACCATTTATTAACTCCTTAGTTAGATTAGTTTATATGAACACTGCATAAAATCCTATATGGGCAGCAGCATGCATGTAAATTAAATGTTAATGAAGCTGGCTTTTACATTTTTTGATCCTGTGTAGCTGGCACAAACATACAGAGCCACTATAATTAAAGACACGGCAAGATTAATATTTCATTTGAGAGGCTTATTTATTGCATTATTACTGTGGATCTTAGTTTTGGCTGATTTAGGGACCCAAAAGTTGCTTGTCTGCACTCCCAGTAGGAATTGCATTCCATCATCTAAAGGTGGCCAAACACTTTCAGATTTAATCTGCTGTTTTTAGCCCTTTAGACCAATTCAGCATATCTGCCCATGAATAGGAATCTCTGAAGGGCCCACCCAACTGATATGTCGCCAAAAATCGGCCAGTTTTCGACCTGGCAGGTTTGATTTCCCTGTTGGATCAGGGACTGCACCTGCTAGTTGACACAGTCTTTGCTCCAGTCGTTCACAGTATATTTGCCATTGTCGAGCCAAAACAACCTCACCAAACAAGTGGATCTTATAGTGAATGGCCAACCTTGACCTTGATCACGGATACTGAACATCATTTAAAAATTAAAGAACCTATTAATTTTAGGAAGCTTTTAAAAGGCACCCTAACCTGGTTCACAAACAATATCTACATAAACACGCACAACACAATATGTACCCACATCAAGATCACACGCATTAAAATGCTCTTTATTTTGTAAGGTGTTACACAGGGAAACATTTGAAACCTATTACAATGTAACTGGAAGCAGTGCTTGGTGGGTTAGTCATAGTTCAGCACTAACCAGATTCCTAAATGGAAAACAGCTGCTGAGCCTGAGCTCACAAGCATCACACCCAAAAACACAATGACCTCTGACAGCAACGTGCTAATTAGCCCTGTATTTCATTCTGACAAACAAAATACTTATTCATGTGCTCATATGAATGCTGTGCAGTCACCAGTTTTAGATCTCCATTTGGTCCTTCCTCATTCTTTGGCTCAGTTCCTCTGCTCACGCCTATCCATTATCCATTTTACCGACTGTTCTCCATCATCATTCTTACTGATTTTGCCTTCTTTCACTTACTCTACCTTTCACCAATCTGTGGAACAGTACAGGTATGGGGACCTGTTCTCCCGAATGCTCGGGACCTTGGGGTTTCCAGATAACTGATCTTTCAATAATATGGATCTTCTTTCTACTAGAAAATCATGTAAACATTAAATAAACCCAATAGACTGGTAAATACCAGTAAATACAGTCAGGGACCACTGCTCTAAAGAACCCAATGGCAACGCTTTGAACCAGCATGGAAAAATCCTGGAAGGTATGCACAGTGAGATAAGAAAACAGGGCAATCAACACAAGAGCCATGAATATCCTGTAAATTATATCCTTATAAAAGGAGCTTAGCGATGTCATTGGTTATAATCATAACTTAGTGATGTCATTTTTGTCATGACTCACTAAAACGTATGTATTACAATAAATAAAGTACCTCCTGTTGCAAAATATGAGGAGTTCCAGAACTTCAGACTCATCTTTTTATATGGTCATGCAACTCCTTATAATATAACTTTTAATATCCTTATATTTTACAATAGGAGGTCCTTTATTCACTATATAAACAAGGTTTAATAAAGTCATCATGCTTAAGCCCATATGTGGACTGTTCAGACATTTTGCAATTTGTCCACATGATGATTGTTATATTGAATCAGTTTGATTAACATGTCCATAAATCAGTTGGATTGGATTCAATTCTGGTATAACCAAGGACTCACATAAAAGTTTGAACCAGAGTGGCATCAATTCTGTCTGAAATGATTGAACCGGCAGCTACATGCACGGCCAGTTTCAGGGCAGATCCAGGGTCACAATATTGTATTTGCAATGCCTTTAGGAGACAGTTTTAAAGAACAGTTGTACTTTTAACAGACCCATAGTTGGAAAGGCAGAACCTTCAGGACGTCAGAGACGATGTTCTACAAATTAACTCAAGCAATGGAATGCTCTGGTAAACATTACAGTAACGGAATTACAACGATATGCATATGCTTTGTGGCTATACAGTGCATAAGAGAGGCATCTGCCCGGGGCCTAAAGGCAGTATAGGAATGTTATAGGTATAATTAGAGATATGGTTACAAAATCTCCACTGTGAATGAGCACAAAAACATTGGTGGGGGAGCAAGGGAGGAAAGAAGCACTTGCAAAACAGGGATTTTGATTAGGATTTTATATTTTGGTCCTTTGTTCCATAGTTTCAGCAAGTTGTCATGTTACTCTGCAGGTTTGGGTGAGTAGGGATAGCAAATCCCTCTTGCCAATCAAACTGTAAAGGTGCCCATACACTGAGAGATCCGCTCGTTTGGCAATGTCGCCAAACGATCTGGCCGACTTTCGGCCAGATATCGATCGGTGAAGCCCGTCGGGGGCCCCATACACGGGCTAATAAGCTGCCGACACGGTCTGTCGGCAGCTTTTATCGGCCGGTGTATGGCCACCTTAAGACCACCTTCTCAAAGTACAGGTATGGGACCTGTTATCCAGAATGCTCAGGACCTGGGGTATTCTGGATAATGGATTTGCCATAATTTGGATCTCCTTACCTTAAAGGGGTAGTTCACCTTTAAGTTAACCTTTCAGTATGTCATAGAATGGCCAAATCTAAGTAACTTTTCAATTGCTCTTCATTATTTTTATAGTTTTTTTAATCATTTGCATTCTTCATCTGACTCTTTGCATATTTCAAAAAGGGGGTCACTGACCCCATTTAAAAACAAATGCTCGGTAAGGCTACAAATTTAGTTATTGCTACTTTTTATTACTCATTTTTCTATTCAAGCCCTCTCCTATTCATATCCCAGTCTCTTATTCAAACCAGTGCACGATTTCTATTGGATCCTAGCAACCAGATTGCTGAAACTGCAAACTGGAGAGCTGCTGAATAAAAAGCGAAATACCTCAAAAACCACGAGTAATTAAAAATGAAAACCAATTGCAAATTGTCTCAAAATATCGCTCTCTATATCATACTAAATGTTGACTAGAAGGGGAACAACCCCTTTAAGTGTAGTAAAAAAACAATGAAACATTGATTAAACATAATAGGATTATTTTACTTTCCAACAATCTTAGTTAGGAAAAAAGTACAAGAAAGGTTTTATAAACAATCCCATACCTGTATTTTAATAGATCTGGATGCAGGTTGGCTCCATCTTGCCAACCTGCAACTGAAAGAAGAGGCAGGAGTTTTTACAGTTTCTCCTGCACAATTGATGTGCTGAATATTGAAACAGATTTTATTATTATTATTATTTTATTATTATTTGCTTAGCGGATACATGAAGGACTAATATGAAAATGTTCCATGAATAGGCAGGGCAGGAGCTGCATATCTACTAGGAAATAGAGTGAGCAGTTTACTCTGACTAAGGATGCCATTAGATTGACTGCAAAAGCATACCTCTATCTAATAAACAGGGTGGGTATTAGACATGTTTGCACATGATGTATATTTATAAAGGAAATTGCATAACATAAATTGAGACATTATTTCCCAGTCATAGGTGCAATTAAATGACATCTTTGTATCTGCACTAGCAGAATTCTTATTTGGATGATGAACCATGATGACTGATGACTGTTAAGTTTTTTTTATCAATACCTGCATACTTAAGTTTCATGTAAAGATTCACAGGTGATGATAAACCGACAATGAAAGAAGCAATGGAAAATCTCCCAAATTCTTCCACCTGATTTTTCTGAGTAAAGACGTTACTATTGCCTTGAAGAAAAACTACACCCAACCCAGATTTTATATATATATATATATATATATATATATATATATATATATATATATATATATATATATATATAGATATATATATATATATATATATATATATATATATATATATATATATATATAGATATATTATATATGATAGACAGACAGATAGATGATAGATAGTTAGTTAGACAGATAATAGATACATCATAGACAGCTTATATCAAGTGGCGTATTAAAGAATCTTACCAAACTGGACTATGTATATTAATAAATATTGGCCAATAACATCTTTTGCCTTGAGCCCCCCTTTTGGTCTCTCCGAGATCACCTGACAGGAAATAATGCATGCTCTAACTTTAACAGGAAGTAGTGTAGGAATAAAATAACTTTGTCCATTAATTGGATGATGAGACCTAACATGCATATGTGCCCTTGCTTTGATTGTGTGGACCGCAAACTGTAAGAGCCAAGGGGGTGGTCCTTTATTTAGATGAAGCAGGGTTTTACATATATGTTTCCTGTTTAATATAAATCTTTGAAAGTGTATAGTCACACTATATATATATATATATATATATATATATATATATATATATATATATATACACACCAATAGTTTCCAAACCAGCACTCCCTTTAGTGAAAAAACGTAATTTTTATTATTACATGGTATCTTTTTCCAACATTTCGGTCCCTGTTGGGACCCTTTTCCTTGAAAGCACCTAGTACAGAAAGCACTTCATAATAAATGATATCATTGTAACCTTTAAAGTCCATATGTGATTTCCTCCAAAAAACAAATTTTTTAAACTTACAATTATGGATTCACCACACTTAACATGCTGTAAATGTGTTGATTTCTTAAAGGAATTGTTAAGTGTAAAAATAAAAACTGGGTAAATAGATAGGCTGTACAAAATAAAAAATGTTTCTAATATATTTAGTTAGCCAAAAATGTAATGTATAAAGGCTGGAGTGATTTGATGTATAACATGTCAGTCAGATCACTACTTCCTGCTTTTCAGCTCTCTTGGTTTACACTGACTGGTTACACCTGGCTACCAGACAGTAACCAATCAGAGACTTGAGGGGGGGCCACATGGGTCATTTCTGTTGCTTTTGAATCTGAGCTGAATGCTGAGGGTCAATTACAAACTCACTGAACAGAAATGTACCATGTGGCCCCCCTTCAAGTCGCTGACTAACTCAGAGTTAGAGAGCTGAAAAGCAGGAAGTTGGATTCTGGCTGTTTTATTAGACATCTGTTCACTCCAGCCTTTATATATTACATTTTTGGCTAACTAACTATATTAGAAACATTTTTTATTTTGCACAGCCTATTTACACAGTTTTAATTTTCCTTTAATGGAAGAATTGACAACCATAATTTAGGGGGCTCCAGATACCACAAACCAAACTGTTCAGTATAGACCCCTGGCATTTCAGATGCTGGTAGGGAATTAAATGTTGGAGATGAGATACAGGTATGGGATCTGTTATCAAGAAACCAGTTATCCAGAAAGCTCTGAATTACGGAAAGGCTATCGCCATAGACTACATTATAATCAAATAATCCAAATGTTACAAGTACCTTGATCCAAACTAAGATATAATTAATCCTTATTAGACGCAAAACCAGCTTATTGGATCTATTAAATGTTTACAATATTTTCCAGTAGACAATGTATGAAGATCTAAATTACAGAAAGATCGGTTATCTGGAAAACCCTAGGTCCTGAGCATACTGTACTGAAAACTTTAAGCTGACATATGTTATCACAAACACTAGCCTTAAGCTGGCCATAGATGTAAAGATCTTTAAAAAAACCACGATTATCTTGAAACAATTGTTTAAAGGAACAGTAACACCAACAAATGTAAGTGTTTTAAAGTAATTAAAATATCATGTACTGTTGCCCTGCACTGCTAAAACTGATCTGTTTGCTTCAGAAACACTACTATAGTTCATATAAACAAGCTGCTGTGGAGCAATGGTGGAAATTGAAAAACGGCTATATGGCACAAGTTAACTAATGGATAGCAGATAACACCATTAGACAGACAGAGCTTATCTGCTAACTGCTGTGTAACTTAAACTTTTTCTCCTTTGAATGGCTGCCCTCATTGCTACACAGCAGCTTATTTATATAAACAATAGTAGTGTTTCTTAAGCAAACACAGCAGTTTTACCAGTGCAGGGCAACACTGCATTATATTTTCATTACTTTAAAAAACTTATTTTTTGACATTACTGTTCCTTTAAATGTACGTTGTGTCCATCAACTAAAAAGATAATTTCAGGCGATATTGCCAGCAAAACTAAAGGGTTAGCTGCCTGCTTGGCCATGCAAACATAGATAGATTGCACCGGGACCGATAAAGATTTTTTAACCTGGACGATAAATTTTCTGACAGTTGTTGAACGAAAAATCGTAAGATGTATGATCGTTTGAATCCCACTAACTTCACGATAATTTGACGGATTGGTCGGATTTTGCTAAAATCGGTCGTTTGGCAGAGAAAAATCTTTGCGTCTATGGGGGCCTTTAGGGGTCAGGTGCGGGTCGAATTTTCGTCGACCTGCATATCACTACTGTGAATGTTAGTTGAGGGGTGAACAGTATTAAATGTAATCAGAATTGATAATTGCAAGCTTTGTAGTGATTCTTCAAAAATTTCAGAATTGTTTTACAAAAACTACTATGGGGCGAATTTATCTAAATGTGAGATTAGAGCTCCCCACAGAAACTCACACACAGTTTCTACTCATTCCTATAGGATTTTTAGAACCATATTTATCAATGGGTGAAAGTTAGTTTACAATTTGGTAGATTGATTAAAAAAATCCCATAGCCATGAATAGAACGTATTTCTGAGGTTACTGCCCTTAGATTCGAAACTAAGCAGATTTCTGGAGAAGACCTTGTGAAATTTGGTAGCATACTGCTGGAAGTTTTTGACCTATTCAAGTCATGTCTATAAGACTCTATATATCTATATATATATCTATATTTATATTTTTTATTGCCATGTTGGGAGACAATGGGACTTTACAAACCAGTTGTATTTTTGTGCATTAAAAATGTTTTCAATAGGTCTCTATACAGCTTTTTTTTTTTTTAGGATTTTTTATCCAGAATGCTCAGAACCTGGGGTTTTCTGGATAATGGACCTTTCAGTAATTTGGATCCATCTTCTACTAGAAAACCATTTAAATATGAATTAAACCCATCAGGCTGGTTTTGCTTCCAGTAGAGATTCATCAGCAATGTTGGCACTCTAGAAATACTTGATAATCATAATAATAATTCTGGTTGGGATCAAGTACAAGGTACTGTTTTATTATGGAGAAATTCTTTTTTTTTTTTTTTTTTTTTTTTTTTTAAAAACTTGGATTATTTGGATGAAATGGAGTCTATAGAAGATTGCCTTTTCGCAATTCTGAGCTTTCTAGATAATGGAAAAATGTTTTTTTTTTGTAGTAATTTAAAAGCCATTATATTACACAAAAGACCCAACTGATTTTGAAAGCTTGCGCTGTCAGGAAAACAACAATATATATTATACCTAAGTAAGGTAAGCTAAACGCCCCCCAGACAATGCTCCTAAAGTGAAAGACCACAAAATATTCACTGTCTAGCAGTAAAGGAAGTGTGACATTCCTCTGGCACTGAAAGGGTTAATATTTGCATCACTGCTGCTTGGAATGCCATGAAAAGAAAAAAAACAGATAAGAGGCCTAGCCGAGGCAAAGCAAATGGATGCAATGAATGAACAGACCTTATAGAATCGGATGGTCACTGCTCAGATGTGAATTTTCTGCCAAAATCTGCCTGTGACCGCCATCAGGCTGCAACAGTCCAGTTTGGGTGCGCCTCATGTCACTGACAACTACAGTACCTGAAGAGGATACACCACACATAAACCTTACACTCCAGACGGAGGGGGGGAATGGAATTATTTTCTTTGGAACTTTCTGCAAAACAGATTTCCAGATAACAGATTCCTTACTTGTATATTTGTATCCAAGCTATGGGAGAAGCAAAGCACAGAACCATGATTACAGGATATATAGTCCCATACACAAGCACAGGACAGTTTAATAGAAAACAAAGCAAGCAATTAGGAGCAAGGCTTGTGAGTGTGCAAGTACAGTGATACACTGCAGGCTAAACTGGTGTCAGCAATGCTGTACAAATCTTTATGAAGGTCACACTGACAGCCTTACTGGGGGATTGAGAGGAGCACGCAATGTGGAACGTACAGCAGAAAGCCGAAATGCACCAGCAGTACCATGTGAGTGCCACAGGCCAATAATAAATACTCTGTAGTCTGTCAACTGCAATAAAGTAAGAAACACTCTGTGCACAGAATTAATCATTTTTTATATAATCCCGAAAAAAGATTTATTGCAGTGCTTCTATTTTCCCATCACAAGCTACAGTCAATTTCTATTTTGACAGTGCTCCCGAATAGTTCTAGAACAAATCACATGCAGTGAGGATTGTGGGATAAACAACTATCACTGCCGAGTATGATTCCAAACCGGGCACTACCTGCAAGGGGTTCCTTAAAGGGGTTGCTCACCTTTGAGTTAACTTTTAATTTGATGTGGAGGGTGATATTCTGAGACAATTTGCAATTGGTTTTCATTTTTTATTATTTATGTTATATTTTAAGTTATTTAGCTTTTTATTCAGCAGCTCTCCAGTTTGCAATTTCAGCAATCTGGTTGTTAGGGTCGAAGTTACCCTAGCAACCATGCATTGATTTGAATCAGAGACTGGAATATGAAAACGAGAGGGCCTGAATAGAAAGACGAGCAATAAAAAGTTGCAACAACAATACGTGCAGCCTTAGAGAGCATTTGTTTTTTTAGATGGGGTCAGTGACCCCCATTTGAAAGCTGGAAAGAGCCAGAAGAAGGAAAGTAATTCAAAAACTGTATAAAATAAATAATGAAAGCCAATTAAAAGGTTGCTTAGAACTGGCCAATTTAGACAATGATGATTATGGAGCCTTTAAGCAGACAGGGGGCCATACAAATCATTTAGAGGGGGCCACATCCAGCCAATGGGCCCTCAGTTGGACAGCCTTGGCCTTAATGATCGCAACTGCACAATATGAAAGTAAAATCTTTCATGACTAGCAAAGAGACAACAAAAAAAAAAAAAGTTAAGTTCTTAGCTTCATTTTATGAAATGCTGTTGTTAGGCTTGTGTAACTTCTACTGAGGTTTTAGGGATTTACAGTGTGTTTTTCCTACCAGTAAAAGTTTGGGGCTCAGACAGAAAGTTCTAGGGGGTGTAGGCTGCTAATCTGCTTGTTAGTTTTTCAGTAGTTTTTTTTTTTTTTCGTTTCAAACGCTTTTATTATTTACAAGGTTTAACACTGAGATGGCTTATACATACATTGGTTCAAAGTCATCCTCTTTGTTTACATATTTTCATACAAGTTAATGTGATTACGAAACACCATTTTCCAATATAGGTTAAGTTAACACAGTTATATCTTATACTTTATAATATAATAAACTGGATGCAGGACACCACGCTCACAGAGAGATGCATTTGTTGCATTTGGGGATCCCATGATGTCATGCATAAACTTGGTTATTTGTACCCAGTATCTGGCAATCACTGGGCAGGCCCATATCAAGTGAAAAAAACGCCGGTTGGAGCCACACTTGGGGCAGTTTGGATTTGTGTTTCTGCGAAAGTGTCGAAGGCTTAAGGGGGTGAGGTATGCTCTGTGCAAAATATAGGTTTGTATTGTGCGTTCACATACATACACTATAGGGAGGTGTGTTTGGGTGCTTCAAGGGCCTCTTCCCACTTCTCTTAGTCCAGCTGGCCTACATTGTCTTGCCACGCAGATTTAGAACTTTGGGTGTGCGTTTTGGATGTGGGTGTTAATAGAATACCATATAGATTGGACATCAAGACCTTGGGGGCAGAAGTATCAAAGGTCGAATATTGAGGGTTAATTAACCCTCGATATTCGACTGCCGAATTAAAATCCTTCGACTTTGAACATCGAACGATTCGAAGGATTTTAATCCATCGATCGAAGGATTATCCTTCGATCAAAAAATTGTTAGCAAGCCTATGGGGACATTCCCCATAGGCTAACATTGGACTCGGTAGGTTTTAGGTGGCGAACTAGGGGGTCGAAGAAATTTTTAAAGAGACAGTACTTCGATTATCGAACGATTTTTAGTTTGAATCGTTTGATTTGAAGTCGAAGGTCGTAGTCGAAGTAGCCCATTCGATGGTCGAAGTAGCCATATTCGAAATTCGAACTTTTTTTCCTCTATTCCGTCACTCGAACTTAGTGAATGGGCCCCTTAGAGTATCCGGCTTGGATACAGCGAATGTGTGCATTGTTTCCAGGGCAGGGTACCCTTGGGGGTATTGTGTAGCTAGGGCGTGACAACGTTGTAGGTATCTAAAGAAAAAATGGTTGGGGAGGTTGTATTCTAGTTTAAGTTGTTCAAAGGACTTGATATTGCCATTGTCTATTACCTGTCCTAAGCACCAAATACCTTTCTGCTTCCAGAGCGTGGTCTCCTCCATCATACAACATTTAGTGTATATTGTTCTGTTATCCCTCCTGGCAAGGGTACTAATTTGTCTGCTTAGTTTTTCAGTAGTTTAATTTGGTTTAAATCAGACTTTTACTGATCATTTACTTGTCTATTTCTTAATTTTACTTAAAGGGGCGTTTCACCTTCAAGTTAACTTTTAGTATTTTATAGAATGTATAATTCTAAGCAACTTTTCAATTGGCCTTCTTTTAATAGTTGTTTGCATTATTTGCCTTCTTATTTGCAGTTTTCAAATGGGGGGGGGTCACTGACCCCATCTAAGAAACATATCCTCTGTAAGGCTAGAAATGTATCGCTATTGCTACTTTTTATTACTCTTCTTTCAACTCAGGCCCTCTCCTATTCATATTCCAGTCTCTCATTTAAATTAATGCATGCTTGCTAGGGTAATTTGGGCCCTAGAAACCAGTATGCTGAAATTGCACACTGTTAAAGATGCTGAATAAAAAGCTGAATTAATTAAAAAAAAAACGAAAAAAAAAAAAAAAAACAATTGCGAAATTGTCTCAGAAATTCATTCTCTGCATCGTACTGAAAGTTAATGTAAAGTTGGACAACGACTTTAACTGACAAGACACATGTGCCTACTCGCTCCCATTTAGGAACCCTGGCCTGTTTGATGCAATTCTGTTTGGAGACCAACATTTTAGGCTCCTTCTCCATTATTACTACACACGGCACCTATTCAGATTAACTACATATTGGTAAGTGGCGGTTACTCACTATCACTATGCCCCAATAAATGCTAACTAATATACCCCATAAACATTCCTCTGCACAGAGAGCTTTACTTATTTTCAGTCATATTTCACTTCACTGCTAACTTCCCTGCTAGTTCTGCATTTAGACTTTACAGTAAATATGTCACTACTGCGGTATATATGTAGGCAACCAGTGACTCAAAGCATGAAAGCTTCCTGTAACTGTGGGTTGCCTTTATCCAAGCTATACCTTAGTAGACATTACTGCATTGTTATCAGAACATTTCTCACTTTATCTCTAATATGAATCATTAAGAGTATTTGTTTTTATTGCAATATGTAATCTCCAGTGTTTCAATATGCTCAATACATAGAGCCCCCACGATACAAAGTAACTTACTCTGCCTTGGCAGTTTTGCCATAACACAATACATGCTACTTGGCAGAAAGGAAAGCTTTCAGGAGTCTTACTTGTCACTACAGACTCATTAAAAGGGAGACGCTAAAGCTGGCCATAGACGCAAAGATCTGATCGTACGAATCGAGGATTCGTGCGATTTTCGGACCGTGTGTGGAGAGTCCCGACATTTTTCGTCCGGCGGAGATCGGTCGTTTGGTCGGACAGGTTAGAAAATTTCTGTCGGCTGCCGATAATATCTCTGCGTGTATTGCCGATCGTACGATTTTCAGTGGGAGACTGTCACCAGCTTTGGTTGGACATAGATATCGTACGATTGCTGTCAGGGGCAGAACATTGATGATCTGTTCTTTTAACTAATCTGACTGGTAAGACTTTGATCTGAATGGTTAGTGGCGGGTCGGGAGATGGGAAAGTCCGATCGTACGATGATTCGTACGATCGGATCTTTGCATCTATGGCCAGCTTTTAACATTTATAAACAAAAATACTCAACATGCAGCAACATATACTGTCCTGTAACCTAATACTTTCCACTTCCAGAGGCACTGTGTTTTTTAATCAAGCATCCTTTTTTAACTTTGCCCCAGTGCAAGTCTCCATCCCTAGAATGGGCACAAAATGCCATGCCATGTGGCATTTGCGATGGACAAACTGGGAAGCACAAGGGAACACAAGGTGCTGGGAACGACTTTACTTACGTTAATCCACCATAGGATGAACAGAATAGATAGAGGCAAAGAAGAATACAGTACGGAGGACCATTATTAGTTTGTGGGCCACAGTGCCCTTTTTATCCCTACATAAATAATGAACAATAATGATAATTACCTATAATGTCCTAGCAAAAGCCAGTGTTCTCCCCAAAAAAAGAAATCACAAGGCAGGAAAAAAATTCATCAGGGGGTATGATACGGGCCACATTAGCAACAAAACCTTGGGTAAATCGGACTAGTCTCAAGAAGAAAGAATAGCCGGAAAGTCAAGAGCTTCAAGTACACCCAATATCACTAGCTATTGTTACGGAGGGTAAGGCCGAGGTTCCAGTTTGAATTGCCAGTGATTGTCAAAATGCCCAAAAAGATGACGTGGCCAACAGGTTATACGGAGTTGTAAGGTTGGACAAGCTGCTCAATTCAACTACTTCGACTACTGCTTGGCGAAGGTCCCCTTGTCAGGCAGCATTCCAATCTGCCAATGCATCGACTACCCTGGAAGAGGTGATATCTACCCCACTTTCTTTAGACCCAATAATCACAAGAAAATCAGGGTAACAGCAGCTTCAGTTATTCCAGGGTGTCAAATCTTGATGAACTTTGTAGAATGCTAGTCTCACCAATGATCCACATAGAGATATGGGACCTGTTATCCAGAATGCTCGGGACCTGGGGTTTTCCAGGTCTTTCCATAATTTGGATCTTCATACCTTAAATCTACCAGAAAATAATGAAAACATTAAATAAACCCAAAAGGCCGATTTTGCGTCCAATAAGGATTTATTTTATCTTAGAATCAAGTATAATTCAGAGCTTTCTGGATAACAGGTTTCTGGATAATGGATCCCATACCTGTATTAGTAAAGAGCAGTGAAGGCTGAACTCGCTCATCAGACAAAACACCGAAAAATGCAAAGTTTTATTTTCAGTCTCTCTAACAAGATTAAAAAGTATCAGCAAACTTACTATGTCAAGGTTAAGCTGAAGTATTTTGAGGCAGTGCAGACAGTAGCAATACTACAATGTATGTATGAAGATGCCAACTGATTTGTTTGCATGACCCAAACCTACATGGAAAGCAAAGGTTAAATAGAATTGCTTACCCAATTTGGGTTAAGTGCCGATACAGAGATTGTTAGTGGGGAGAGAGTAAGCACATCAGTCAGTGAGAGTGGAGAAAAACATAACTGCATGTGAGATTGATCTTCTTTCCTTTTCAAATGATCCGGTTGGCTGGTATTGAATAACTGAGGAGATGAAGCGTGCGCAGAATTCTCAACCTGCAACCTTGCCTGCGGCTGCCATCTCTGCTTTTGTTGCCATCTCTGCTTTAGGTAGTAGCCTCTTTCCAAGAGATAGCACATCTTTGGGGATCCATTAAGTGGAAATTTAAACCGTTTATATAACAAAAAGGAAGCATTTTTTTTTTTTTTTTTAAATAATAAAATTACACAAGATCAGTTCCATCCACTTCTGAAGAAAAAGAAGTATAAGCAACATGCCCCAGAACATCAAGACAAAGCTGTACTGCTGAAGTAATCTGGAACACATCTTTTATCTGTGTATATACAGCACATAACATTCTCTGTAGACTCTGGCCTTAAAGCGGAAGAAACGCTACCAAGCAGTTTATTGCCAATAGATTAGCCACAATAGTACAAGCTATAAGACTATATTTATTCTGCAGAATGCTTTACCATACCAGAGTAAACAGCTCTAAAAGCTCTGTTTGTTTAGGATAGCAGCTGCCATATTGGCGTGGTGTGATATCACTTCCTGCTAATTCATACAGCAGGGAGGGGAGGAGGGAGTGGGAAAAGGCAGTGGCGTAACTACTGGGGGAGCAGGGGGTGCGATAGGGCCAGGGCCCGCACCCCCTCAGGCCCCCCCCGTCAGCTCGCGCGCCACTGGATTCCGGGCAAAAATATCGTATTGAGGGGGGTGGGGGCCCGGCTGCACGTCCCGCCCCCTCTAGTTACGTTACTAGGAGACAGGAGCAAACTGAGCATGCTCAAGCCCTAGCCCTGGAGGTTTAAACTGAAAAGTCTGATACAGAAGTCCATGTGTACACAATAGAAGGAAAGAAATGTGGTGTTTCTTTTCAGGGAGGACTCAGAGCAGCATTACTTTGAGGGTTTACTGGTGTATTTATACAGACTTTTCTGATAAACCTTATTCATTTTAGCCTTTCCTTCTTCTTTAAGCAGAACCTTCACACAATTAGAGGGCTACATAGACTTCTTTGTATACTAAGCAACAGATTATATACTAGCAACAGACACATAACCCTAAACAGAACATATATACACACACACACACACACACAATAAATATCCTGTAAATAATATCCTTATAAACGGTACTTAGCGATGTCATCGGTTATTATTGGAGCTTAGTGATGTCATTTCTGTCAGATGACTTACTGAATTGTGTGTATTATAATAAATAAAGTACCCCCTGTTGCAAAATATGAGGATATTAAAAGTCACCTCTGAGTTCCATGACCTGTAAAAAAACACTTGGCCTTCGTCCTCGTGCTTTTATATGGTCACGGAACGCCTCGGTAACTAATAATATCCTTATATTTTACTTAGGGGTACTTTATTCACTATATAATACACAAAGCCAGGCTGCCATTCATGGGGGTTGCCAGTCATGCTACAGAAGGGCTATAGGGCCACACTGCATTGCAGAAAAAAGTCAGTCTGTATACAAATTTGTTTTGCAAATCAAACACAATAATGTAGAGGAATAAAGATGAAACCTCTAAGTGACTTAACAAGTTTACGTTATAGACAACACCATAGCAACTTATAAAACATTACAATGGTTGTAATGTAACGAAACCAAGATAAACTCAAGTGCCATAAAGTTATGAAAAGGTGTGGGAGAACCTAGAGAAATGACCCGAACACAGCTTTAATGCTACAGAGCCATTCAACAAGCTGAATATGTGCCTTAGAGAACCTGTAATGGCTATCCAACACATATTTGTGCTTCAAAAAATATATGGCTAGAAAATGTTAACAGTAACATTTTTTTGGTTATGTTATATGCATTGCCGCAATTCACATTCCTCTCCAGAAACAGTAACCCTACATCAGATCCACTATGCCAATCAGAAAGTTTGAAACGTATCAGATTTCTCTTGATTGCATTACTGTGACAGTAAATAAACCACCATAACATATTGTAAGCAAATATATATATATATATATATATATATATACACATACATATATATATATATATATATATATATATATATACATACATACCAAGTTAAACCTCTGTGAAAGATACATAACTGAATGTAAAAAAGGCGAGGGGTTAACAACCCGAAAACTCAAATTGATCGAGTTTTCAGAGGGAAGAAACTCGAATTACTAAATTGATAGAGTTTACGAGTGAAACCAACCGAAAAAAACTCAAACATCATGAAGGCTATTGGCATCTTCAAATGGTTCAAGGGACCTCTGTAAAAACCTATGTACAGAATTTTTTTTTATTCCAAATATTGGTGTCCCTAGCATTTCAGTCTGACAACTGTCACACAAGAGTTAAAGCTACAGATATAGTAGAAGTGCTACTGAGAAAAACATTAGTCAACTGTTATCTTAAAAAACACTTGTAGCAGTTATATTCTTGTACTGTTGACAGATGCCTAATGGCAACATGGATTACTTGCCAACTGCTAAAACAGACATTTAATTCGCTGCTTTGGGATAAACGTTTTCAGACTTTGTAGGTTCAAGCACTATATTTGGGACCAACCCTAACTTATGCCAATCCAGTGGTACAAACAACTGGTTTTAGATACAGGATTATATTAAAACTATTGTCATTGAATTTTCAATTAACTTATGAAAAGTCGCAGGGGCTACAACACTGAGAACAGTGGCAAATCAGCTTTCAGGTATGGGAATACTTATCCAGGAACTCATTATCCAGAAAGCTCCAAATTACAGTAAGGACCGTCTCCCACAGAGCCCATTTTCAGCAAATACATAGAATTATTAAAAACAATGTCCTTTTTCCCTGTAATAATAAAACGGTAGCTTATTCTTGATGGTAACTAAACTGCGTGAATCCATATCGGTGGCAAACCAATCCTTTTGGGTTTATTTAACGTTAAAATTAATATTTAGCAGACTTAAAGGTATGGTGATCCAAATTACAGAGAGATCCCTTATCCGGAAAACCTCAGGTAACTAGCATTCCAGATAGCAGATCATATACCTGTACTTTTAACAGATTTGAGAATAACCATAGTTACACAATCGTGACCCAAAACACATGAACACAGTTAGGGGATAACGCACCACTTTGACATAAAAGTTATTATAATGTCAAGCTATGATTAAAAAATTATTATTTTTAAGTTTACCAACAGACAAGTAGACAACACATTGATGCAGGATGGATTCGGTAGTCTTAAAGTGGGCCATAGACGCACAGATAATATCGTACAAAACGAATTTTCATATATATTCGGTACGTGTATGGTGGGAAAAGAGCCGACTGATATCGGCAGAAGACTTGAATTTCAGTCGGCTCGTTGATTGGTCTGGACAGAAAATTTTGATCGGGTGCCTTTAAGGCACCCAAATATCGGCTATAAATCGTCAGATACAGGTAGAATTCTATTGTTTCTACCTGTATATCTGACGATTCAGCTCTACTCCTGTGTATTGAAACCAACCATCTTTCTTGGAAACAACTTTTCCGAGAAAGATCGTAATTGTTATGTCTATGGCCTCCTTTACATAGTGATTTATAGCCCACGCTGCAGTGTTTTTATTAACAGAGAAAAATCACAGCAGGAGAAAGGTCAATGTGCTGCCCCCAAAAGTTTTTGTAATCAATAGCAGAACAGCAGAGGAAACATGCACAGTTTTTTCTTTGGATTTATAGACTAATGCGGTTCATTTTATAGCTCTAAAGACAGAAGTGGCTCAAGGGCCCAGCAAGGGCAAAACAAATGGAGTTGTTTGCAGAGAAACATTGGAGTATAATCACGCTTAAAAGTTAGCTGGTCTGCATCCACGATGGAGGTGACAATGCTAAACGGACTGGATTAATTAGCTAGTGCAGGAGGAAGAACAATCGATCGTGATATGGGATGGGGCAGAGATCTAAGCAGATGAAGAGAACTTCATATTCAATGTTTCTTGCCACCCTTTGACTGCACCCTAGTTTGAACAGGGAGTGTTCAACAAACTCGAGAGAACTTGTTACTCTGTGGTCACTGAAGGGCTGTCGTGACTCCCAAAAAGAAAGTGCTCACATTAGGCAGCCCTGACAATGATCATACATACATTATTAATACTTTTAAAATGGTTGATTCTTTTAAATCTTAAAATGCTCTGTTACATGAAGGCAACACATGGAACAGTTGGCCCAGACCAAAACATGCTGGCCTGCATTTAAAGGACATGTAAAGGCAAAAAAAATAAAAGCCCATTTTTAATTTCTTTAATGAAAAAGAAACCTATCTCCAATTTACTTTAATTAAAAAATGTGTACCGTTTTTATAAGAAACCTGACTGTATGCAGTGAAATTCTCCCTTCATTTACTGCTGTGGATAGGAATTGTCAGATGGTCCCTAACTGCTGAGCAGGGAAACAATCATATTTATGAACAGCAAGGGGAGCCCCCGCCTTACTTCCCAGCCATGCAGAACTCAAGCAGCTTTGTTTATGACGATCCCTAAGCAGCCCAGACCACACTGAGCATGTGCACAGTCTTAGTCTTGCAAATATGTTTAACAAAGTTACAAGATGGTGACCCCCTGTAGCCAACTTTGAAAGCATTAATTAATTGTTTGATTAGGCTTGTGGCGCAGTAAGTTCATGTTTATGTTTAGTATACAAAATACAGCATTTCTAGCCTTATTGTATTTTAGACTTTACATGCCCTTTAAGCAAATCCCATTCCCAAATCCCAGCACATTACGCACCTTGATGTACCTCTGACTATAAGGACTTTATCTTGTGGCTGCCAAGGGATATGAGGAGCTGTAATTCAGTTCCAGGGCTTCCCAATAACAAGGAAAAAAAAGAGTTATGACAGGCTGGAGCAGCTTATTAATGTGTAGATTGTACTGTAAATGGGGCCCAGTAAAACCGACAGCTCCATAATGTTATTTGACAACTCTACATCTGTCTGGAAGT
Source organism: Xenopus laevis (assembly GCF_017654675.1). Lineage (NCBI taxonomy): Eukaryota > Metazoa > Chordata > Amphibia > Anura > Pipidae > Xenopus > Xenopus laevis. The sequence goes on along the minus strand of NC_054383.1, from coordinate 109,712,479 downwards.
AAGAACTATAGTTCTGGACTACATCTCCCAGCATTCCCTGACAGTAAAAGCTGGTGTGCAGGTGTAGATGACGGAGTGCTTTAGTGTCCCATACAGGGCACTGCTCACATAAGAAAAGAGTGATCCTGGGTATGAATTAGGGAAAGAGGGGCCCTGGTAGTGAAGACTTAAGGAGTGGGTGGAAATTTGGGAGGATGATCAAAGCTACAGAGCTGAAGGCTGCAGGATGGACATATAGCTGAATGGTGCCCTCATTCCAATCACACAGTGTGGGCCCGTGAGAGCAGAAGCCAAATGTCGTCCTAACATAAAAGCTGTGATAGAGACAGGAGAGGCAAGTCCCGTTGTTGGGATATCCCCGGACATCCCGTAGCCTTGGCACAACTCACCTGGTGCAGGGCGCTGATCCCGTCCGTATTGGTGCTGTCAATCACCTCCTTGCCACTGTCTCCTGTCAGCATCTCCTCCGCTTCCAGCAGATCCCCAGCTGCGCAGGATGCCAGGAACTCGGCCGCCCTTTCAAATCGTACAGCGCGCCCATCCCCTTCTCCCTGGGAAGCCCGGTCCCCCTCATCTTCTTCCTCCTCACCGTCCCCAACTCGCCGTCGCCTTCTTCTTCGCCGTTGCCAGCGCGGTTCGGCGGGCTCCTGGTTGGTACAGGAACGAGCCCACTGCCTTAGCTGTTCCTTCCGCCTATCCTTGGCTTGCGCCGCAGCAGCGGCTCCTTCCGCCATGTTGTGTTTATCGCTGCCCCCCCACCACCACCAATACCACCGCCTGAACCAACAGACTCCTCCCCCTTCTCCTCCCTGTACGTCTTGTCTTCTGCCTCCTGCTTGCGGCTCTGCGTCATGACGGAACCACGTAACCCCTGGGCGCTGTGCATGCTGGGAAGTGAGTGCCTGTCAAGTTCTGTAGTGATTTAGTTTTGAGACATTCTCTGAGCTGGGAATGACAGTTGTACTGCAACAGCAGCAAGGAGGCAAGTATCATCTTAAAGGGGAAGTACACCTTCAGGTTAACTTTTCAGTATGTTATAGAATAGTCAGTTCTAAGCAACTTTTCAATTGGTCTTCATTTTTTTTTCATAGTTTGTGAATTATTTGCCTTTTTCCTCTAACTCTTTCCAGCTTTCAAAAGGGGGTCACTGACCCCATCTAAAAAACAAATGTTCTGTAAAGCTACAAATGTATTGTTATCGCTAGTTTTTATTCCATTTTTCTATTTAGAGCCTCTCCTATTCATATTCCAGTCTCGCAATCGAATCAATGCATGGTTGTTAGGGTGATGTGGACCCTAGCAACCTGATTACTGACACTGCGAACCGGAGAACTGCTGAATAAAAAGCTAAATAACTCAAAAACCACAAATAATAAAAAATGAAAACCAATTACAAATTGTCTCAGAATATCGCTCTCTACATAACACTTTGATTTATCAAAGGTCGAGGTGAATTTTGCTATGAAAAAAAATAGAATTTTGAGCTATTTTTTGTGTACTTCGACTAGGGAATAGTCCAAATTCGATTTGAATTTGAAAAAAATTCAAATAGCGAAATTTATCATGTACTGTCTCTTTAAAGTTTGACTTCAACCATTCACCATCTAAAACCTGCCTAATTGCTGTTTTAGCCTATGGGGGAACCTCCTAGAACCTATTTGGAGTCAATTGGTGGACTTTGAAAATTGGAAGTTTTTTTTGGGAAAAATTTCTAATCGAATTCTGTGGAAAGCTCTATTCCTTCCATTCGTACGATTCGGATTCGGCCAAATATGGACCTATTCGAAAACTGACCTATTTCACCAAAAAAAACCTTCAACTTAATTTTGGTTGGTCTTTTTGAATTCGAATTTCAAAGTTTTTTCAATTCGAAATTCATCCCTTGATAAATATGCCCCTTAAAGTTAACTCAAAAGTTAACAACCCCTTTAATGGGGAAATTCACCTTCAGGTTAACTTTTAAAGGGATTGTTCATCTTCGAGTTAACGTTTAGTAGGATGTAGAGAGTGATATTCTGATACAATTTGCAATTGGTTTTCATTTTTTATTATTTGTCTTTTTTTATTATTTTTTAGCTTTTTATTCAACAGCTCTGCAGTTGCAGTTTTAGCCATCTGGTTGCTAGGGTCCAAATGACCCTACTAACCTTGCATTGATTCGAATAAGAGACTGGCATATGAATAGGAGAGGGCCTGAATAGAAAAATAGGTAATAAAAAGTAGCAATAACAGTAAATTTGTAGCCTTACAGAGCATTTGTTTCTAGATGGTTAAATAATATGTAGGAAAGTATGCATGAGTGAAATAGAAAACGATAACATGATACAGACTCCTTATAATACACAAAGGATTATTACAAGTTCCAGGCTAAAGTCACAAAGACATGCTAGAGGTTTGCTGTTGAAAGCTGGAAAAACTCAGAAGAAGAAGACAAACAATTATAAAACTATAAAAAATAAATAATAATGAAGACCAATTGAAAAGTTGCTTAGAATTGGCCATTCTACAACATAATAAAAGTTAAGTTCCGCTCTTTTTTCGCAGTTTTGCAAATTTTTCGGTGAAGTGAAATGGAGAAATTCTAAATTCTCTCCAAAAAACTAAATTCATACTTAAAAAAAAATAGTTTTTTTATATGGTAGAAGTAAACATCAAAACATATTCAATAGTACTGGATATTCTCCTATGCACTTTAATTAATAAGTTTGGGTTTCTTCAGTTTTGTCTCATTTTATAACATCAGTGACTGCATTCTTGGCACGACTGGAACATTACTGTCACCAGGAATTGAACTGAGGCCTTCCCGATTCAGGCCAGCAAATAAACTTTTTAAAAAAAAGCCATTAAAGGTTCAAGGGTTACTAGTTGGCACGGTGCAATAGTGAAAAAAAAAGGATGCAAGTCTCCATGTTTTTTTGCACTTGCGCCCGCCCTGTTGCCATCAGCTACAGGTGCAGAACTGCGGACCATAAATCTGTAAATCTTTAATTCAGCGCAAGGTGCATAGCTATGCCCCACTGTGCTTAGTAATAGATCACTAAGGGCCACACTTCTTCCTGTTCCAGTTAGAGCTGCAGTATTTTTTGGTCAGTTGATTTCTCATACCATCACAAAAGGTAAGTTTCATTAACATGCCACTTAATATGATATAAAATATCTATTGCTTAGGTATTCATTTTGGGGATATAGTTTTTCTTTAATGGGGAGGTTCACCTTTAAAGGAGAAGGAAAGGTAAAAACGAAATAAGCCTTATCAGAAAGGTCCATCTAAATATACCAGTAAACCCCCAAAGTAATTCTGCTCTGAGTCCCCTGTCAAAAGAAACACTGCATTTCTTTCCTTCTATTGTGTACTCATGGGCTTCTGTATCAGACTTCCTGCCTTCAGCTTAAACCTCATTGCCCTGGGCAAGAGCATGCTCAGTTTGCTCCTCTTCCCCCCCCTTCTCTACTGTAATCTGAGCCCAGAGCAGGGAGAGACTCAGGCAGGAAGTGATGTCACACCACATTAATACTGCAGCTCATATCCTACAAAAACAGAGAGCTTCTAGAGCTTTTTACTCAGGTATGGTAAAACATTCTACAGTATAAATATAGCATTCTAACTTGCACTATTGCAGCTAATCTATTGCCAATAAAATGCCTCCGTAGCTTTCCTTCTCCTTTAAGGTAACTTTTTAGTGTGTTATAGAATGTCTGATTCTAAGTAACTCTTCAATTGGTTTTGATTATTTTTTTTTTTTATAGTTTTATAGTTATTCGCCTTTTTCTTCTGACTCTTTGCCGCTTTCAAATGGGCGCCGCTGACCCCTTCTAAAAAGCAAATGCTATGTAAGGCTACAAATGCATTGTTATTCCTAATTTTTATTACTCGTCTTTCTATTCAGGCCCTCTCCTATTCATATTCTAGTCTCGCATTCGAATCAATGCATGGTTGTTAGGGTGATGTGGACCCTAGCAACCTGATTACTGACACTGCGAACCGGAGAACTGCTGAATAAAAAACTCAAAAACTCAAAAACCACAAATAATAAAAAATGAAAACCAATTGCAAATTGTTTCAGAATATCACTCTCTATATCATACTAAAAGTTATTTCAAATGTGAACCACCCCTTTAAAGGAGAAGGAAAGGTAGCAAAGCAGTTTATTGCCAGTAGATTAGCCACAATAGTGCAAACTATAACACTTTTATTCTGTAGAATGCTTTACCATACCTAAGTAAACGGCTCTAGAAGCTCTCTATTTGTTTAGGATAGCAGCTGCCATATTTTCTTGGTGTGACATCACTTCCTGCCTGAGTTTCCCTGCTCACACATAGCTCTGGGCTCAGATTACAGCAGGGAAGTAGGAGGGAGAGGGGAAGAGGAGCAAACTGAGCATGCGCAAGCCCTGCCCTGGAGGTTTAAGATGAAAACAGGAAGTCTGATACAGAAGCCCATGTGTACACAACAGAAGGAAAGAAATGTGGTGTTTCTTTTAACAGAGGACTCAGAGCAACATTACTTTGATGGTTTACTGGTGTATTTATATAGACCTTTCTAATAAAATGTACTTAATTTTAGCCTTTCCTTCTCCTTTAAGCTGACTATTATGATTCTATCGTTGGCCAAGTGATCAGATTAGCCGAGGCATATCAGTGAAAGATTTGTATGCTTGGTGCACTCACCAACAAGCAGACCTTATAATGCATGGCCAGCATTATACTGTTTCAGATTGATATGTGACTCAGTAGTTTTCTTTTCTGTTTTAGCCAAATTACATTGGTGTATCCCGACCAAAGTAAATTCAGCCAAAAGACTCATTTGATGGCAGAACATATTTGGGCTATAAGCTACTTACTGCACAACAAAGTTATCATTAGCTACTTGTAAAGCATGTGTGTGGATAGGGTTGCCACCTTTTCCGGAAAAAAATACCGGCCTTTCTATATATATATTTTTTTACCTATTAATAATATTTTGATCGACTGTAATTTTTACTCGCCATGCCGGTAACATACTGGCCAGGTGGCAACCCTATGTGTGGATAGCACAGCTGCAGATAGCAAAATAAGTACCATATCTTCTTCATGTTGCTATTAAAGGACTAGAAACACTTACGCATAAGTGTTTCTTGTATGCGGGGGGTATGTTGTGACATTCACAGATATGTGTGCAAGTGTTTTTAAAATGTAACAGAACAAAATATATCTAATATTTTCAGTGCCATTTAGGGGCAGATTTATCAAGGGTCGAAGTGAATTAGAGGGAATTTTCAAAGTAAAAAAATTTGAAATTCGAAGTAATTTTTTGGATACTTTTGGACCATTGAATAGGATACTATGACTTTGAATTTACTTCGATTCGAAGTAAAAATCGTTCGACTATTCGACCATTCGATAATCGAAGTACTGTCTATTTAAAATAAAATTTGACTTCAATACTTCGCCAATTTAAACCTGCCGAATTGCTGTTTAGCCTATGGGAGACCTCCTGTGTGTTTTGCTAAGTTTTTTTTAAAGGATTTTCAAAGGATTTTTTGGGAAAGTACGATAAAATCATTCGAAACTTTGATTTGAAGTACGGTCGAGGTATGATCGTACGGTCGTACTACAATCGGAATACGATCCTACGATGTATAAAATCCTCCGACTTCAAATTCGAATGTCGGAGGATTCTATTCAATAGTCGAATTTCGAAGTTTTTTCTACTTCGACATTCGACCCTTGATAAATCTGCCCCTTAGGGGCCCATGTACTTAGCTCGAGTGAAGGAATAGAGGAAAAATAGTTCGAATTTCAAATGGTTCTTTTGGCTACTTCGACCATCGAATGGGCTACTTCGACCTTCGACTACGGCCTTCGACTTTGAATCAAACGATTCGAAGTAAAAATCGTTCGACTATTCGACCATTCGATAGTCGAAGTACTGTCTCTTTAAAAAATACTTCGACCCCCTAGTTCGCCACCTAAAACCTACTGAGGCCAATGTTAGCCTATGGGGAAGGTCCCCATAGGCTTCCTAACAATTTTCTGATCGAAGGAATATCCTTCGATCAATGGATTAAAATCCTTCAAATCGTTCAATTCGATCAAACGATTAATCCTTTGATCGTTCGATCGTAGGAATAGCGCTAAATCCTTAGACTTCGATATTCGAAGTCGAAGGATTTAACTTCGACAGTCGAATATCGAGGGTTATTTAACCCTCGATGTTCTACCCTAGGTAAATGTGCCCCTTAAGGTGGCCATACACGGATAGATCCGCTCGTTTGGCGATGTCGCCAAACGAGCGGATCTCCCTCCGATATGCCCACCTTGAGGTGGGCAATATCGGGCTGATCCGATCGTGGGCCCTAGGGCCCAACGATCGGATCCTAGCGTTCGCCAAACGGGCGGTCGGATCGCGGGACCGCATCAACGAACAGATGCGGCCGCGATCCGACGGGATTTTTAACCCCATCCGATCGAGATCTGGCCGACTTTCGGCCAGATCTCGATCGGGGAAGCCCGTCGGGGGCCCCCATACACGGGCCAATAAGCTGCCGACTTGGTCTGTCGGCAGCTTTTATCGGCCCGTGTATGGCCACCTTTAGGGTGTGTTTTTAGTCATAGCCATGAACCCCCCTCATTGTGATGACCTTTTCTAAATTGATTCCTATATGTACTTAATTCAACTATATAGACATACATTACACTATCTGAATGTGTTTTACTAGGCAACTGAGTGATTATAGAGAGCATGAACAGTATGTACATTGTAACAGTTATATAGGCATCTCCCACACTTGGAAGAATATTTACATTCACACTACCTGTACAGTATATTCGTAATTACTATTACAAGCAATAAATAAGCATTTTCTTGAATTCCTGTGAAAGGGATGTATTTATTTGGCTAAAACTAGGGCTAGGCAAATAAAATAAACATAAAGAAGAAGAGCTGAAATTACAATGTCAATTTTCCAAGATCAGACAGTAGAATGGGTTCGCTAATGAAGAATATAAAACTACATAGAGCATCCCAACACTTAGGGGCAGATTTATCAAAGGTCGAGGTGAATTTTCTAATTCAAACAATTCAAATTTCAAGCTATTTTTCGTGTACTTCAGCTAGGGAATAGTCCAAATTCGATTTGAATTTGAAAAAAATTAGAAAATTCAAATATCTAAATTTATCATATACTGTCTCTTTAAAAATTCGACTTCGATTATTCGCCATCTAAAACCTGCCGAATTGCTGTTTTAGCCTGTGGGGGACCTCCTAGAACCTACTTGGAGTCAATTGGTGGACTTTAAAAAATCAACGTTTTCTTTGGGAAAAACTTAGATCCGAATTCGATCGATTGCGCTATTACTTCGAATCGCACAATTCGAATTGGGTCGAATACAGACCTATTTGATTGAAAACTTTGACTTCATTTCAATTGGTCTTTTTGAATTCGAATTTCAACGTTTTCCAAATTCAAAATTCGACCCTTGATAAATATGCTCCTTAGTGTGTTAGTACTGTAATATAGTCCAGTCATATGAAAAAGTTTGGGAACCCCTATTAATTCTTTGGAGTTTTGTTTATTATTGGCTGAGCTTTCAAAGTAACAACTTCCTTTTAATATATAACATGCCTTATGTAAACAGTAGTAGTTCAGCCGTGACATAAAGTTTATAACAGAAAATATGCAATATGCATCGTAACAAAATAAGACAGGTTCATAAATGTGGGCACCCCAACAGAGATATTACATCAGTACTTAGTTGAGCCTCCTTTTGCAAATGTAACCGTCTCTAGACGCCTCCTATAGCCTTTGATGAGTGTCTGGATGGCAGTATTTTTGACCATTCGTCCATACAAAATCTCTCCAGTTCAGTTAAATTTGATGGCTGCCGAGCATGGACAGCCTGCTTCAAATCATCCCATAGATTTTCAATGATATTCAAGTCGGGGGACTGTGACGGCCATTCCATTGTATTTCTCCCTTTGCATAAACGCCTTTGTAGATTTTGAATTGTGTTTAGGGTCGTTGTCTTGTTGGAATATGAGTTTTTTTTATAAAAATTTGAATTTGATTTTCAAGATTTATCATACTCTGACCCTTTAAGAACTCAAATTTGACTATTCGACACCTAAAACCTGCCGAATTGCTGTTGCTGGGAGAGGTTCAGGGATCAATTTTGAATTGAATATGAATTTTGGGCAAACAGTAGAAAACGGGAATATTGGAAGTTTTCTTATATAAGTATTCATAGCAACCATGCCACTCAGTTGACTATTCGCTTACATATCTATAGGACATTGAGTTGTTGAGTCTGTAGGTAGGATAGCTGGCATGTTCTACCTAAAAAGAAAGCTTCAAAAATGTATATTAACCTCGGGGGATCTTTGGTCTGATCTTCTGGTAGTGATATTAGTACTGGGGCCATAATATGTCACTAAAGCTTCCACTCTATGGTGCTGCTCCTTAAAATGTTGCTGAGCTGCTATACATTCAGGGGCATATTTATCAAGGGTCGAATTTCCTTTGAATTTGAAAAACTTCTAATTCAGCCCAACCGAAGGTTTTTTTTTGGCCGAATAGGTCTGTATTTTTAAAGAGACAGTACACGATAAATTTCGATATTTGAATTTTGCGATTTTTTTTCAAATTCAAAATGAATTTGGACTATTTCCTAGTCGAAGTACACAAAAAATTTCGTAAATTTACGTCGACCTTTGATAAATCTACCCCTCACTCTAGTGAAAGAAACTGAAACATTGCACACGTTAACCCCCCCAAGTCATTCTAGTTACATAAGTGCTCCAAAGAGGTTACATAACATGCAGTAGGCATAAATAAAATAGAAAACGATAACATGATACAGACACCTTATAATAATCTAAGGATTTTTACAAGTTCCAGGCCCGAGTCACATACATGCTAGAGATTTGCTGTCAATTTGAAAAGAGGAATTGGGGCAGCACTGTAAACCTAAGAATCTAAATTGAGCCAGGCAAGGAAGTTCAGTCAGCTGTACCTCCTGAAAATCCTTTTTTAGATCATATCAATGTCAGCAACTTGATATTGGGTCCGAGATAGAGGAAGCATGTTTCCCTTTAAAGGAGAACTATACCCTAAAAATGAATATGGCTAAAAATGCCATATTTTCTAAACTGAATTTATTGCACCAGCTTAAAGTTTCAGCTTGTCAATAGCAGCAATGATCCAGGACTTGTCACAGGAGGTCACCATCTTGGAAAGTGTCTGTGACACTCACATGCTCAGTGGGCTCTGAGCAGCTGTTGAGAAGCTAAGCTTAGGGGTCGTTACTAATTATCCAGAAGAAAATGAGGTTAGTCTGTAATATAAGCTGATGCTACAAGGCTGGTTTTTAAATTCTGATGCTAGTTGCACTGGTTTCTGTTCTGCCATGTAGTAATTATCTGTAATAATTACTAATCAGCCTTATATTGTGACATTTCTATTCTATGTGTACTTTATATTGTGAGTTGGTCCCTAAGCTCAGTAAGTGACAGCAGCACAGAGCATGTGCAGTGAATCAGCAGAAAAGAAGACGGGTAGCTACTGGGGCATCTTTGGAGACACAGATCATTACTGGCCTGTAGATGTCACTGTGCTCAGACTTATACTGTGCTCAGACTTATACTGAACAGCTTAAAAGTGAAAAGTGAAAGTTACTGTTGTGTAATGCCTGCATGAGTCTCTGCTAATAAAGCACTGTTTTGCTCTTCTCATCCTCGGCTACCCAAAACATAACAAATTGACAATGAGGTGGCTCTTCTACCTCAACAGCAGCCTGGACCTTTTCTTCTAAACCCTGGTGAGCCTACCATACCTTTTACTGCTTGGATCCGTATGTTTGAAAATTACATTGTTGCTGCTGACCAAGGAGAGATTTATGCTGCTAGAAAGCATGCTTTACTTATTCACTGCCTGGGAGCAGAGGGAAAACATATATTCTATACATTACCTCTATACATTACCATTACCTGATGATACTTATGAAACTGCTCTTACTGCTATAAAGAACTTTTTCATGACAAGAATAAATGTGGTTGCTGAAAGATATAAATTCCGCCAACGTGGACAGTATAATGGCTAATCCACAGAACAATTTGTAGCAGCTTTGAGAGAGCTGGTTGTTACCTGTGAGTTTGGGAATCTAACCGATGAAATGCTAAGAGACCAAATAGTGGAAAAAACAAACTCACCTCGCATTAGAGAGAGACTGCTCCTAGAGCAGGATTTAACCCTTGCAAAGTCTATTACAGTTGCTAGCCAAATTGAAACAGCAGTGGCAGAGGCTAAAACTCTCAGTCAGGGAACTGCTGGGAATGTACAGACTGTGAATTCAGCACTGTGGCCTAATAATGCACAGTCACAGGCAAAATACAGTGCTAAGGAAAGGGATTCACCTACACTGCAAAACAGTGCAGCAAATACAAATAAAAAAATACTGCTTTCGCTGTGGTTCAACACAACACACTGCAAATTATGTTACATGTCCTGCAAAAGCTGTACGGTGCCGCAAATGCAAAAAGGTAGGACGTTTTGCTAAGATCTGCCGTAGTTCTGCTAAAGATGTTCATGCAGTCACTACTACACTTTATCCAGTATTAAGTGTGGATAAAGCTGGTACATTTATTCCAGACAAGTTTATATGCACTGTCAGTGTCAATACTGCTTCTGTTGACAAAGGACACTCCATTAACTGATGCTTGATACAGGTTCAGCTGTTTCTATACTACCAAAAGATATTTTCTTGAAATACTTTGCAGCCTTATATTGTGACATTTCTATTCTATGTGTACTTTATATTGTGAGTTGGTCCCTAAGCTCAGTAAGTGACAGCAGCACAGAGCATGTGCAGTGAATCAGCAGAAAAGAAGACGGGTAGCTACTGGGGCATCTTTGGAGACACAGATCATTACTGGCCTGTAGATGTCACTGTGCTCAGACTTATACTGTGCTCAGACTTATACTGAACAGCTTAAAAGTGAAAGTTTCTGTTGTGTAATGCCTGCATGAGTCTCTGCTAATAAAGCACTGTTTTGCTCTACTCATCCTCGGCTACCCAAAACATAACAAATTGACAATGAGGTGGCTCTTCTACCTCAACAGCAGCCTGGACCTTTTCTTCTAAACCCTGGTGAGCCTACCATACCTTTTACTGCTTGGATCCGTATGTTTGAAAATTACATTGTTGCTGCTGACCAAGGAGAGATTTCTGCTGCTAGAAAGCATGCTTTACTTATTCACTGCCTGGGAGCAGAGGGAAAACATATATTCTATACATTACCTCTATACATTACCATTACCTGATGATACTTATGAAACTGCTCTTACTGCTATAAAGAACTTTTTCATGACAAGAATAAATGTGGTTGCTGAAAGATATAAATTCCGCCAACGTGGACAGTATAATGGCTAATCCACAGAACAATTTGTAGCAGCTTTGAGAGAGCTGGTTGTTACCTGTGAGTTTGGGAATCTAACCGATGAAATGCTAAGAGACCATATAGTGGAAAAAACAAACTCACCTCGCATTAGAGAGAGACTGCTCCTAGAGCAGGATTTAACCCTTGCAAAGTCTATTACAGTTGCTAGCCAAATTGAAACAGCAGTGGCAGAGGCTAAAACTCTCAGTCAGGGAACTGCTGGGAATGTACAGACTGTGAATTCAGCACTGTGGCCATTTGCAAAAGATCCGCTTGTTGCACCTGCCCTGAAACTGGGCAGTTACTTAAAGGATCCAATCCCTGTGCTTGGTTGCTTGCCAGTGAATCAAATACTGCAAAATGTGACTTTTACATTGTGAATAAGGGTACTACTATACTTGGAAGGGATCTCTTTGCTGCATTAAACCTACAATTAGTTGATGGTCTCATTACTACAGCACCAGTGCCTGCCACACAGCCAGTGTCTAAAATCTGACCACAAAGCAACACTTCACTGGGTGGCAAAGAACTTTGTACACAAAGTTAAGTTGAGACCAGATGTAAAACCAGTACCATTTCCTGATTCAGCATGTGAAAAACTATATTGTCGGTCCTTTTACAGATGCTCCTATAGACTGTAGATTTGCTATAACCTTGATAGACTATTACAGTAAATGGCCTGAAATTGCATTTGTTTCTCATATAACATCAGCTACAGTAACATTTTTGTCTACAGTCTTCAGCAGAGAAGTTAATTCAAAGGAGTCAATATCAGACAACGGACCACAGTTTGTCTCATCCGAGTTTGAATTCTTTCTGAGAGAGAGGAATATTGTGCATAGGAAATCTTCAGTGTATTACCCACAAGTAAATGGAGAAATCGAGCGATTCAACAGAAGTCTGAAAGAAGCACTACAGACTGCAAATCTTACTGGGAAATCTTGGAAAGTATTTACAACAGAGTTCCTACATAACTACAGAGCAACGTGCCATACAACAACCCAATCATCTCCAGCTGAATTATTACATGGCAGACAGATGTGCACTAAGTTACATGTTGCAGACATCAAACTTCCACAAAATACTTTGCCTACAAAATCATCTACTGCTGACATTGTGAAACGTCAACAAGCCAAATGCAAGGCTTATACTGACAGAAAATGTGGTGCAAGAAAAGTGCGCTTTCAGCCTGGATCTTTAGTCAGAATTAAAAAACCAGGAATAATGAAACAAGGACAATCTAAATTTACTACACCACATGAAGTGAGACGCCAGCGAGGACCATACACATATGAACTGTCTGATGGACGCATATGGAATGCAAGTCGTCTTGCTCCGGTTAGATATGACTTTGGAGAAGCTCCATTTGATGAAGGACATTTTCCTACTCCTGATGTCAACTGCAATAGGCCTGAAGAAAGTGAACCTATAAGGCTTACTGAGAGAATCAGAAAACTACCTGCATGGACCAAGGACTTTGTGATGTGAAGAATGTATAATATTTTTTTAAAATGCATACTGTTTCATTGCTGCTGTTATTATAGTTGTCCAAATGCTTTCCTACTATAGGGGGAATGTGTGGTGTTTATACAAATGTCCTGTAGATGTCACTGTGCTCAGACTTATACTGTGCATACTTCCTGGACAGCTTAAAAGTGGAAGTGAAAGTTACTGTTGTGTAATGGCTGCATGAGAGCCTGCTAATAAAGCACTGTTATACTCTACTCATCCTCGGCTACCCAAAACATAATACTGTGGTTGCCTTGGGCTTGTACAGAAGCCAAAAACATAATATACAATTTCTAACTTCTTTAGTTAGGCTTTAGTTCTCCTTTAAGAAAACAGTAAAGCCAGAGGGAATACATGGGTGGCAGATTCCTCTGCATGTTTGCACTTAAACACATTGGGCTTCAATTGAAGCCTTTGTATTCCTTGCATAAGTTGCTGAGTTCTACATAGATTGCCATAAGAATATAGATTGCTGTAAGAATATTGATTGCAGTTAGAATAGATGTTTTGTTTTTTGGGTTTGGCTATAAATAATATTCCCTTTTCAGAAAGCAGTATTTTAGCTCTCACTTATATAGAAAGTTCTGTGCTCAAAAACAGGCAATGCAATTCTAGTTTAGTCTGTATGCAGGAAACCCATTTTACACTGAGGATATTTTTTCTTTAAATTTGCTAAAAATATGCATTCAAGACACAAAACAAAGCAGATTTTCAAAATTACTTTTTTATTTAACAAGGCCAATGTTTGCATTTGGATTCAACTTACACAACAATGAATTAAAGAGCAATGAATGGGCAGTTCCATTTGTTAGTTACAGTCAGTGCAGGGGGGGGCATGAGGAGGGCATACACAGGCACATTTCAAACCTAATAGCAATACGTTAGGATAATTGGAGTGCAGAAGATAAGGGTCTAATGTAATAGAAATTGTACTGAATCTTATTTCCAGCGGCCACCAACACGTCCTTTTCCCGCTCCCTTTTTGCTGTGGGAATAAAAAGATATTTTTAAAATGTGCAGCAAAATAACAGCAAAAATTGCAAGCCACGATGCAAAAGAAGCTAGATATAACCATTATAAGATAGCTAATTGGGGCTTGTATAGGAATTAATCAAGAGTATTATTAAATAGCATTGCCTCATGTAATGGATGGGCGGGAAAATTAACAAAATGGGAGATGTGATGGTTTGACTTTGGCTGGAAGCAAGAAGAAAGCAACAATTTGGAGGATGCAAACTTAATATCCACCAGTTACATTTATACGCAAGCTGTCTGCGATTGCCTTGGAACTAGTAATAGGAATTAGGGCACAATTCACTTAGGTGCCTCTGAGAGGACGAAGTGGTAGCAACACAATTCCTTTGGCATATCAGTCAAATTAGCTTGACTTGTTAATGGTGGTGTGATACATTTACAGGTATTGGCTCCAACGTTTATTAATCAAACCAAGATCACATTTCTCCTATCACCTCCGTATATACAGTATACTCTGGGTATAAAAGTTGATGTTCAAGAGGGTTGTTCGGTTTGATATTAGGATCTGGGGGGATTAATTTATTCATTTACTGCTACTAAGCAAGATCCCTTACCACCAAAACTGGATTAATACATCATTCATTTTAATTGTTTTTAACCCATGAACTAGATGCTCTTTTTTATTTAATTGATGAATTAAATGTTATGTTTTAATCGCTCTATAGCACATGACTGCTGCTGAACATTAATTTTTTAAGGAGCTATTTAGATGAATTATACAAGGCACTTTATTCACTTTAAGCATTTTTATATTTAACTAACCAATGAAATTACAAGCATTGATCATGGTATCAATGAGGCACACACATGATGAATTTAAATGTATTTATTGTAACTGATACACAATGAACTTTTTGATGATCACAAATTAATTTTTGTATATAACCACACACATTCAACTTTCTCTAATTACATTTTTTTCACGGTTTATAGATGGTGCGACGCACTATAACTCTTCTAATAGCTCTCTTTCTGGATACATTTAATAATGGAGTTGTCTGCACATCCATTACCAGTTGATACTTTTTCATAATTTGGCAGTGATGGTTTGCTAGGAGGTGCGGATAAACAGTTATTGATAGACTGTGAATGACCAACTGAGTTGTAAAATTAGGTTTTCCGGATAATGGATCTTTCTGACATTTGGATCTTCATACCTTAAGTCTACTTGAAAATAACTATATATTAAAACCAATGAGTAATTTCTGCTTCCAATAAGGATTAATTATATCTTAGTTTGGATCAAGTACAATGTACTGTTTTATTACTACAGAGAAAAAGGAAATACTTTTTAAAACTCTGAATTGTTTGATAATAACGGAGTCTATCAGAGATGGCCTTTCTGTAATTCATAAGATTCTGGATAATGGGTTTCTGGATAATGGATTCCATACCTGTAGGAACAATACACAATATACAATACTGCATCTCTGAAAAGCTTTCAGGTTATTTTTTTTTTCATCTTTGAATGTTTATACCCTTTTACACAGCTTGGTTAATAAAAAGGAGTTATGTACTTACAATTTCTGTGCATGACTGATGCGGTTATAGAGCACATTAATCTGTAGAGTAAAACAAGGCATTAGGGCCAATCTCTTATGAGATGGGATGTATATGAGTTTAGTAATAACCTACAATTTCCTGGTACATTGCAGTACCAAGCTGCCTAAGCAAACAGCTTTGTATATAAGAACACATATAACTATCAGAAAGCAGAGATCTGTCTCTCCTCTTGGACAGATAACCTCCACAGCCATGTAATCACTTTATAAGAGGAGAATTTCAGTTTTTTTTTTTTAAAGTAAGTTTTCTTTGCGATCATAGAAGTTACTGTGTTTCATATGAAAATATTTTAGGATCCCCTCCCCAAACCTTGGAGAAGCTTATCTTCAGCTGTCAGGCGGATGCTGGAGGTTAGAGAGCAACATCAACAGAACTACTCATTATCCACTAGAAACCAAATATTCTCCGGGGGCCCAGCACAAGTGCAACAAATGGGTAGCTGTTACATACTGAATCATGGTAAATGTTGTTGTTTTTAAAGTCCCGGTAATGACAATGTCCTCTACAGTTGTAACCTCTGTGTCCTTTGATGTCTGCCTTTCCCATTCCATCCCATATAAGCAGAAATTTATAGTCCTCTATAACTTAGTATCAGTATTAAATACATTTATATATGGGGCACAGAGAAAGGCTGGTTTACAGTATAGTAACATTTGTCTATCCATTCATGGCTATCCTGGCATCATACATACGAGTTTGTGAAAAAAACTGAAGGCCTGTACTGTACCTCATATTTTTGTGTTTTGAGTTTTTCGATCAAGTCAAACTTCTGTGACTCCAACTCATACATCCAGTCTGTAAGTTCTTTGGCTTTCTCCCTGTAGAAGAAATTTTATAGAAAAATGATTTTGTAGATGTAATAAGTAGCATTATCCTCATTAGTAACTCAATAATACAATAGTAACGAAGAGTAACTCAATAATACAATAGATATGGGCAGAATCTGTGTTCTGTACCCATTCCCGTAATGCCTTGTAGAGGCCTCCACATGCTTCAAGAAGAGCATTCTACCTGTATCCACAACCTATAGACCTGCATATTTGCCTGTACCTGCAACCACTTTACCTTGCCCCATGGATCATGGAAGTAAAATCATATATGGGAGGTGGCATGATGAATGAAGAATGGGTTAAAGAAAGAAAGGTAGTTAATAGGGCTAAATTGGAAAATGGGGAGCAGAATGTTTTGCTATACTTCTCCTACCTTTGTAATGCACTCTGTGCCATGTATACTTTTCTACAGTGCTCTGATGCACAACTTACCTTAGCTGGCTTTCATTCATGTACTCAGTGCTCAGAGGTTTGCGTCTGTCAGCTAGTACCTTCCTCTTCGTTTCACGCCCTGTCTGTTTTTTCCCTCTTTTCTGCTCTGCCTAAAATAGAGGAGAAGACCCTGCAAAGTTTCTACATCTTAAAACATATAAGGTGTGTATATTGTAGTATATTTCCATGTTTTATTTGTTGTTCAACCAAACATACTTGTGCTTTGAGTGCAAATATATTTTATTACTGTCATTATTATAATCATTATTATTTACCTTTGCAAGATATCCTCCAAAGTGGGCTCCCATATTGGACAGAACTTTTTTCTTCTTGGCATCATCGTCTGCTCTTTTTTTAGCCTCTTCTTCCTCTTTCCTTATTTTGTCCTCCTAAAAGATGCTTGTTTTATGATAATATCTGTTTAGGTCACACACCCATACTTGGTTCTTTCTCTTTTGTTTCCCTATAGCTCTCCATCCCCACTATTCTCTATAGACAGGGTTAGAGTGGAGGGAATGGGACCCACCAAGAAATCTTAGAAACAGACAAAATTCATTCAAAAACCTCTGAAAAAGGGCTGTTAAATTAATATCTTCAAATGGTTCAATGGACCTCTGCTCCTACATGACCTAAACAGGTTTTAGATGGTGTATTTCGGATTCAAGCTATTTCCAGTGTTGGGGTATAATAAATCTTGTAAAATTCTAGTTTTTTTTTTTAACTGAAAGTTTGAGTTTTGACCAAAAAAAAAACAAGAAAACTCAAATTTTCATGGAAAACACAACTTAAACCTTAAAAATACCCCCCTCAGTGTGAAAATTTGGTGCAGAAGTCCAAGCAAGTGCCAATTGAGGTGCCTGCATACATAGGCAACCACAGAGGAGCAAGAGGGATGGGGGTGTTATTCAGTCAAACTCAGATTTGACATTTTCCAGGGGACTGGGAAAAAAGGTAAAATGGGGTAGGTAAAATCAGGGTTCGACTGTATGTAAAATATATGTTCCTAATTAAACGCTTAAACATATGTACAGTGTCTTTAAAGTGATTTTCACTTACAGCCATCCTTGTTTGTCTTTCACGCTCTTTCTCTGTCCTGAAGCGCTGTTGTTCTGCTCGTTCAGCTCTGCGACGCTCCTAAAATATTCAGAAGAAAGATAATTCTCTGTTTTTATTGCTTCATATTGTTAAGTATATTTTTAATGAACCACTAATGGGTGACATTCACCATCAGATTCATTGTAGCCTTTAAATAAAAATATCTCCTTTTTATAACAGATCTTCCATTCGTCTTCTCGTAAACAGTATGTTATTAGCGTTTAGGGAAACATCAGCTGAGTTAAATCTACAAATTACTTCTTATAAATGTTCAGTTAAAAAATACAAATGCAGTTTATTTACTGCATTCTTAACACTTACTGGATAAGAGCCCTTTGCTCTGCCGACAGAAAATGAAATATCTCTTGTGATCGTAAATCAATAGTGCTATTACTGCAAATGTATTGGGAGATATTTAAGTTTTAGCATAGCTAGGGTAAACAGTTTGATATAAATGTGTGTGTGTGTGAATATAAGAAATGTTCTGTGTACATACTATAGTGTTCCCTTGTACCTACCAAAATGGTCAGGCCAGAAACAAAATAGATAAAGATGAAGGCAAGCGAGTGATAAGGTTGAGCTCAATGAAGGTGCATCTGAGTCTATGATGGGGAGAAAATGTTTCCCCTGTAGCTGTTCACCAAATAAATTCTTCCACTAAACAAATTCACATGAACAATATTCAATGATGTATATTAATAAACGGAAGGAGTATGGTTGTCTAATATACAAAGACATGCTCACTTGTGCTAGCCTACAGGGAACAATAGCTACAGGGAACAATGTTATCCCATAATGCATCTGTTTGGGCTAAAGGTGATAAAACATACTAATCGCTGAAGCATTGCAGCAGTTTATTTTATGGATATGCATGCATGCAAATTTTATAAATCAGTTGTAATTAGTGTTTAAGAATATGAACATGTGCTTACTATTCTATCCTTTAGTCCAATTAATTCTTCTTCTTCCTTCTTACGTTGTTCAAAGTGTACATCGATCAGTGTCTGAAGCTCCAGAAGATCCTTTTCCATTCGTTTCCTATGGATGTCCTGCCATGCAAGGATTGGCAAAAAGCAAAAATGGAAGTAAGTGTTTATTTGGTCTATTCTAAATGAAACATTTTTTTCTGTGTTTGGTTATATCTTGAATAGTCTATGCATTTAATTACATTTCATCAAGCATGTGC
Source organism: Xenopus laevis (assembly GCF_017654675.1). Taxonomy (NCBI): domain Eukaryota; kingdom Metazoa; phylum Chordata; class Amphibia; order Anura; family Pipidae; genus Xenopus; species Xenopus laevis. The sequence goes on along the minus strand of NC_054383.1, from coordinate 109,693,416 downwards.
AATTCTTATATTTTATGTTTTGCCTGCGTTCCACGTATAGTCTTCTCTAACGTCGGGGAACACTGAGCTCAGAAAGATAGGAAGTTCTGTTGTTTCAACACCGTTTTGCTTCCCTTGTGTATAAACTAGTCCCACCATAGATATTGCTTCAGAGAAAGGCAAAAGGATAATTGGAAGCCTTCAAAGGCACAGCAAGTCTTTTGACCTGTTCAGCTTAGGTTGGTAGGGTTTAGCTGACCCTTTATACTTCAGTCTCCACCCTCATTGGTGAGAGCAGAAGCTGCATTCTAGGATATAGAAGTAGGTTAACAGTACTTCACAGTGTTTCATATTAATAGTTTCCATTTTATTAATAGTTTTCCATAACATTTTCAATAAAATAATCTAAATCTGATCCATCAATTATTATAGGTTTTTGAAGTTTTTGGGTGATTTTGTAGCAAATTTTCTTTTCACACCTTAAACTTAAAGCCCAGGGAAGGCTTGGGTTCATTCCCATGATCACTGCTTCACTGGGCTAGCCACTGTGTGATATTGACGTGTTACATCTGGGAATCCACTCTGGGCCAACATTCATTTAATTCTCTGATAATAACCTAAGGCATTCAGAGAATTGTAGTTTAATCATCAGCTTCTACAGAAAAGCCACAGGCTTAGCAAATAATGTAATAACAAGGATTGTTATTGAATGTAATTGGCAGAGATGTCTGATTCCTACACTGTCAAGCTCAATGTGTTTTAAAAAAGATGATTTGTTTGTGAACAGCTGTGTTGCTGTCTCTAACTAAAGGATTCTATTTGGGTCAAAACATGCCATAGTTATACCTTGCACCACATTGATGGTTAAGTGCACTTTGTTTAATAGGGTGCAAAGAACAGGAGGCACTAATGCAATAGAGCCCTGGAATTACCATTTTGCGTATTGTACCAACTTATGCAACTGCTTTGCATGTTTACCCCTTTTCCAGCAGTGGAAATGGAGCAATTCACATCCATACTGATGCAACAGAACCATGACAGCATCTTGTAACTATTAACCAATGCAGATGCAAATTAATTTGGGAAATAATGTAAATAAAGTCTAAAATAGAATAAGGCTAGAAATGCTGTATTTTGTATACTAAATATAAACATGAACTTACTGCGCCACAAGCCTAATCTAACAAATAATTTATGCTTTCAAAATTGGCTACAGGGGGTCACCATCTTGTAACTTTGTTAACCATCTTTGCAAGACTGAGAATGTGCACATGCTTGGTGTGGTCTGGGCTGCTTAGGGATCGTCATAAACAAAGCTGCTTGAGTTCTGCATGGCTGGGAAGGCGGGGGGGCTCCCCCTGCTGTTTATAAGTATGATTGTTTCCCTGCTCAGCAGTTAGGAACCATCTGACAATTCCTATCCACAGTATATGAAGGGAGAATTTCACTGCATAAGTCAGGTTTCTTATAAAAACGGTACACATTTTTTAATTGAAGTATATTGGAGATAGATTTCTTTTTCATTAAAGAAAGTAAAAATGGGATTTTATTTTTTTGCCTTTACATGCCCTTTAAATAAGCCCTAATAAGTGTATGTCTCATGATTTCTATTCTATCCATATAATTCCTTATAATATGGGACTGTAAATATTTCAGCACAGGCCAGCATAATACATTTTTTTCACAATCTCCCAGCATCTCAGGCACCCAACTTACGATTCTAGCAAGCAGGATACTAATAAGTAGTAGCATATGAGGATATGTTTGTACATATTTGCATATATGTTATCGAACAACACAAGATAACACTTTGTACATGTTATTACTGTCTTATTATATATTGAACAGAGCTATAGAAATCAGAAAACAATTATATTAGAGAAATAGTAGAAATCAGTAGTGTCATTGCGTAGAATACTCAGAGCAAGAATACTTACATCAAAATCAACCCTCTCTCCTTCAGGGATTTTAGGAGGGGCAAGTTGTGGTATCGTCGGTCTGTTGATACAATACAGTTCATTGACATAAGAGAAAAGGGCAGAATTACTAGAACCCCTACAGGCACCATAGCTGTAGCAATGGTATTTTCCACATTAGTAACTAAGACCCATGTACTATGCCCACATATTTCAGTGCTATACCCCAGAGTATATTTAATGCATTTTTTTCCTTACTAAATCCTACCACAACATTTTTTCAAATGTTGTCACCTTTTCTTTTTCTTACCTTGGCCTTGGGCGCTCCTCCTCTGTAAACAAAGAAAACCACATTATTGCTTTATATCAAAGTGTTGTGAATAATACTTTACACCAGCTGATTTTTCAAAACACGACTTTAGAGCTTAATAAATAAAAACTCACTTGTGTTCTATTCATTCCTATGGGATTTTTAGACCTGTATGAAAAGGTGAGTTCTAACATTCACATGTTATATGATAAATACAATTCTAAAAATCCCATAAGAATAAATAGAATGTGAGTAAGTTTTTATTTAGTAGCTCTAAACTCACATTTTGATAAATCTGCTCCTTAGAGTCCAGGGGCAGATTCACTAATCGGTGAAAGTCGCCAGCGACTGCTTCGCACCCATCGCTACATGAAAATTCGCTCAGACAACGCTCATTCACTAAAATGCGGAGTTCTGTCGTGGGCGGCGAATGCTGGCAACTTTTCTATTGCGTTACTTCCACCTAGCGCAAATTCACTAGAGGTCTTGCGCTCAGGTTAATTTGCATACAGCGGGAAATTTAAAGTTGAATGGATGTCTTTGTTATATGTTGCAGCAAATACATTACATTTCCACTGTTAATTACACATGAAACCTTAATAAAGACATTAGAGTTAATATAATGCCCTACACATGAACCCACTGTATAGTTAATGTTCCGTATGTTAGAAAATGTATGGGGCAAACCGATTACCCAAAAAAAATTGTTAAGGACTTTTGCAGGCTATCACTCTGAAAAAGGCAAAGACACCAGCGTTTTGTGATGCTTTTTCCACTTAGAATATGATGTAACAGAAGACTGAGGAAGAGCTATGCACTGCAGTGCACTTCACCTCGTCTGAGCTGGCGAAGGCAAGGTAACGTTCAGTGAAATCAGCATTTCAGTGAATTTGCGGAGTAATGTCCATTCACCAGAGCAAATTGTCACCTGGCGATAGAGTGTGAATGAGCGCTAGTGCCTATCTCTTTCACTAGCGAATTAGCGCCTGTGCCCGTTCGTAAATCGACAATGTCCATGCGGGCGGTAACACTGGCGAATTGTCACCAGCGTTTGCCACTTTGCCCTTAGTAAATCTGCCCCCATGTGCCTAGCACAGAGTAAAAATCTGTTAACCACTTTTATGTTGTTTTTACCAAACTATTTATTTTGGCAAATGTAAATAACCCTCAAACCAACAAGGCTACTTTACTTTTTCTTTATGCTCAGTAGCGTCAGTCCTGACATTGCTTTCCTGACATTTTTCGGAAATGTTTCACATTTGTGAAACAATTAAGAAGCAGCTAAACATAAAAGTGCAAAATGTTCAAAGTTCCATTACTCATATGTAGTATAAGGAACAAGATGCACAATCATTTTGATGGCTTTGCTGACAAAAATAGATTCTAATCCAACTTTTTTTTTTTTACAATTACTGTAGTGTTTTTTTTCAATCAGTACACTAGTGTATTTGATTTTATAATAAAGTAGACTGGTACAATAGAAATTGCAGAAAAGAGGCTCACAGATGGTAACTGGAAAATAATGAAAATACTCGATGCCCACAGATAAGTTAACAAGGATGAATGAATTAAGAAAGAACTGGGCTGAGTCATAAAAATGGCTGAAGCACAAGCATTATGGCAGTTTCCACTGGACCATATATGATTGTTGTGGGCCACATAAGTTAGAACTGGGTATTCACTCTGTACTGTGTAAAGAAGGGTGAATGATTTTTATATCTTGTGTTTGATAAGGGGGAATCCTGACCCAAATTTGCATACAAAGTGGGGCTTGAACTCAAGAAATCTAAAAGTAATTTCAATAATAATAAAATAAACTGTTAATAATCAATAATAATAAAATCAGTTTTAATGTTCAATTTCAGGGTGCATGATGATATAGAAAAATAATGCTCTCTTAATTACGTTGTTCATTTGCATAACCGCAGCCTCATTTCTCTAATTATGTAGGAAACTGGTTATTCCAGCCCTTTATTTCACAAATGTAGCCATGTCTAGAGCAGTAGTTCCCAAACTGTGGGCAGAGCAGTGACGAGGAGGACCCAGCCTAAAAAACACTTAGATTGAGATTAGAGGGGGGGAATGAATGTTTTTGCTCTCTTCTAGAAGTCCAGCTTGAAGGTTAATCATGGTGACATTTGTTGAGACGGATTTATTTGCTATAATGAATATTCTTGGAACTATAACTGAATGGTTAAACTGGAAAGATTTCCATACATACCCAACCTTGCTATGTGCTAAAAGAGGGGCTCTGACTAAAAGTTGGATGAAAAAAAGGGACATGAACCCAAAAAAATCTGAAAACCACTGCACTATAAGGGGACATCTGTGCTTGAATTTACAAAACAGAGATGTCTTTACTTAAATAGTACATTTCCATCCTCTGTGTCCTACATGCCCGTAAATCCCAGTGCTTATGAATCATACCTCACAGAGCAGTATGCGAGAAACTTGACAGGTTTCTTTTCCCTTCTATGATTATTAAGGATTACAATTTCTTAATCCCAAAATGCCCAGTCTAAAGTACTAATGACTCAGTAAGCTGGTAGATGCTGTTCACAAAAAACAGGATGTGAAAATTGTATCCCTCCAGTTCTCCTCATACTGGGAGCAGCTGGCAATTGTGTTCAGTGACTTATGTTATTCAGTGAGTGAATGATAAAGTCCTGTGGAATATGTTGCAACTATAAATGAATAATAATAATTACAGACTGACATCTGATAACATCATAAATAAGCAAGATCAGTCACCAAAAGGTAGAAGTTGGCACAATTATATCACCAAAGGAGTCCATAAGGGCAGAGCAGATTGGGGCAGGATTCCTGCATTGCTCAGATCCACCTCCAGCCTAACTACTCAAAATCAGATGAAACCCCAAATAATCTAAACTAATGTTTATAAATACAGACTCAAGTAAGTGGCAGTTAATTCACAAACACATCTACAGAACATGCAGAAAAACAGATACCCCCATCCTTCCAGCATCTGTGAGCTTAATGACCACAATGCAAAGACAATTTGAATGCACTATATACTGCAAACTGTTTTCTCTGTTTGCATTGTGTTACAATCCACATTTTATTGAATAAACGCTTGGGATAAGATATTTTCATTACATGTATTGAAACTGCAGTCATTGTCCCATGCGGCTCTTTATACTTCCTGGGCCCTCCTGCAATCTGTTTGTTCTTTTTCCCTAAATATATACATATTCATGATTTATACTCCCTACTTAAACAGGCCCCCACAGTTATACAATTATGTAAGCTGTTAGTGGCTTTATGGGCTTTGCAAATACATGGACTTCCTACAAACTTGGCACCTAGTTATTTTTTAAGGGCTAGTCTCTGAAAAATAGGTTGTCTCTGCTTAATGAAAATTTTCTGCAGACGTCCATGTGCGTTTGTATCTGCATTTTCCCTGTGGTGGTACAATTACTAAATGCATGCTGCAGGGCTGCACTGGTTGCATGTAAATACAATTACAATCAGGGCAGCATTTCCAGTTGGATTTGCTAGACTTGTCCCTAAATTTTCAAGGTGTCTGGTAACCCTGCAGTAGAAACAGGCAAAAAATTCGAAAAGAACGGCCATAATCTCACAGGCTAAGATTACATGTGTGTTTTTGTTTTATTACTGAGCCTAAAGTCATTGCTAGGGACTGTCTTGCTTTTTGTAGTAAGTCCCAATCTGCTACTTCATAGGTCATAGTTATAGCCCTGTCTATAGATTGTTGCAACTGATGATCCCTTCAATAGCTCAGTGGCGGGGCGAGGATAATAAAGGTTGACAGAAATCATGAGGTTGCTGGTTTGATTCTAGCTTGATCGCCATTGTTCTTTTTTCCACCAAGTGCAAAAATAATGCCACCCTGGCTAATAAAAATGATGCTTGATGCCAATGTAATTAACAAGGAGGAAAGATAATCATATAGGAAGGCCAGTATTTTTTCCCAGCAAGTTGGGAACCCTAGCCCTTGCGTTTGCATGGTCGTCCTTAAAGGAAAACTATACCCCCACAATGAACACTTAAGCAACTGATAGTTTATATCATATTAAGTGGCATATTAAAGAATCTTACCAAACTGGAATATATATTTAAGTAAATATTGGCCTTTTACATCTCTTGCCTTGAGCCACCATTTTGTGATGGTCTGTGTGCTGCCTCAGAGATCACCTGACCAGAAATACTACAACTCTAACTGTAACAGGAAGAAGTGTGGAAGCAAAAGACACAACTCTGTCTGTTAATTGGCTCATGTGACCTAATATGTATGGTTTGTTGGCATGTTTGTGAGTACAGTGAATCCTACGATCCCAGGGGGCGGCCCTTATTTTTTAAAATGGCAATTTTCTATTTATGATTACCCAATGGCACATTCTACTAGAAAAGTATATTATTATGAAAATGGTTTATTTACATGAAGCAGGATTTTACATATGAGCTGTTTAATGCAATATCTTTTTATAGAGACCTACATTGTTTGGGGGGTATAGTTTTCCTTTAAATAGGGGCAAAGCTCACAGCCCTCCGTCCCAAATCGCTGTTTAAATGGCCCATGTTGCCCTGCTTGTCTTGGTTCTTATCAGCTCTCTGCTTCTAGAGAAAAAAAAAATCCAAGATGGCCGCACATTCCTCTGTGGAACACACAACACTAATCTTGGATTTTTTACAGGTGCCAAGCAGAGAGAGTGACAAGCAGTGCAGGAACAGCAGGAAAGAATAACTTTAGTATTGATATTCTGCCTGTGCAAGTGTATGTAACATAGTAACATAATAAGTTTGTTTGAAAAAAGACACACTTCCATCAAGCTCAATCTTTTAACCTATATATATATATATATATAGATATATATATATATATATATATATATATATATATATATATATATATATATATATATATACTGGTAGTAGGTGAGGAAATGCTTTCATTCTATATCCATTTCTGCATTCATCATACTGGAATGTCTAAAGTTAATGGAATGCTCGTTGGCCACTTTTCAGTGATTGCACTGGTTTGTTTTGGATTAAAGGAGTGCATATTGGCCATTTCTACGGTGATTAAACTGGCACGTCTTTGGTTATTATGCAGATTATCCAATTTCCGTAGTAATCATACTGGCTCTTCTGTGGATAATATTCAGATTATACATTTTATGTAGCAATTATACTGACACATCTCGAGTTAATACGCTGATTATTCATTTTCCGTAGCCATTTTACTGGCACATCTTGGGTTAATATGCAGATTGTCCATTTTCCATAGTAACTATATTAGTACATCTCAGATTAAAATGCCCATTATCTATTTTATTTAGTGATTATACTTGCTTACCTGGGGTTAATATGCTCGATATCCCTTTTCTGTAGTAATTATAATGGCAGGCCAGGGTTTATGCTATAAAGCATTCATAGCTATTGTAAGCTCATTTAAACATCTAAGCTGTCAATCAAATATTGTCTGCCCCTCCTCTATGCCCTGGGCATAGAGGCGGGGCAGACAATTACTTTCACTTTCCATTCACTTCCTAGATGTCACTGCTCTCCCCACATTCCCCCATTCTCTTCACTATTTAATTGTGTAGCCAGGGCATGGGGATTGATCTTAGGTCCCCCATTCTGGTGCACAAACAAGATTCTGAGATGATACAAGGCTTGTCTTAATAACAGTGTCCACAAAATGGCTGCTGCCTGCTTGCTATAATTATGAGTTCCCAGACTGAAGGAAACAAGATTCAAATAATTTATATAGTGTAATTAAAGTTAATTTTGCTTGATCGATTTGATAAAATAGGATCATGAATAATTTTTTGGGTGACAGGTCCCCTTTAACAGCTCTCCTAGTTATACAATTATGTAAGTCGTGAGGGACTTTATTGGCTTTGCCAGTACATTTCCTACAAACTTGGCACCTAGTTATTGTATACAGGCTTTGTCTTACAGGTTGATTTTGCTTGATGACTTTGCACCCCCCAGGAATATTTTCTACGGACGCCCATGTCTCGGTAAAGCTGTGGAAGGCTTTTGACTACATACAGATCTGTTGAACCTTAACAGAACCAGGAAATAGCTGCTTTATATTTCCTATTTCTGACTATCTGCTCAGATCATGCTTGAGGGCACAGACCACATGCAGCACTTGAGCTCAACATCCGCAGTCCTGGGGAGCTGTCACATATAGTTGGTTTTCACTGGGGAAGCAGTAAGATCCTTGCTGGAACCTTTCAGAGCAGGCAGTAATTAAACAAGCATAGTCTGAAACACAGTGCTAATTTACATGTCACTACTTTAATTATAACTCTTGGTACACGTGTAGAACCTTTTAGAATATCAGATATTTTCATTAGAGATGAACCCCATACTTTTAGGTCATAAACATTTTATGGCCGCCTACTGAATCTGTTTGCACAAAGAACCTTACTGTCTTGAATACAGTCTTGTCATTGAAGGGGTGGTTACATTTTTAGTATGATGTAGTGAGTGATATGCTGAGACACTTTGCAATTGGTTTTCATGTTTTATTATTTGTGGTTTTTTTGAGTTATTTAGGTATTTATTCAGCAGCTCTCCAGTTTGCAGCTTTAGCAATCTGGTTGCTAGGGTCCCTATCACCCCATACACTGATTTGAACGAGTGACTGGACTATGATTAGGAGAGAACCGGAATAGAAAGATGAGTAATAAAAAGTAGCAATAAAATAAATTTGTAGCCAGACAGAGCATTTGTTTTTTAGATGGGGTCAGTGACCCCCATTTGAAAGCTGGAAAGAGTCAGAAGAAGTAGGCAAAAAATTAAAGGAGAATTCAACCCTTTAACAAAAAAAAAAACAGTCCTCCCCACCCCACGTAGACCCCCCTTCCTCTTCCCCCCCCAACCTAACTGTCCCCCAGGGAAATGCTCCTAACTTTTTACTTACCCCTCAGCGCAGATTCAGGCTTCAGAGTTCACCGCACCCATCTTCCAGGTCTTCGTGTCTTGTTCTGGCGCTTTCCGTTCATTCCGGTGCATGCGCAGTTGTCGCAAACCGGTAAGTTGCTCCAAATGCGCATGTGCCGCTTCACTGGTCTCCATCTAAGCTTACCGAAGACCTGGAAGATGGCTGCATGGAACTCCGATGTGGATGTCACTGTGCACAGGACTTGTACTGTACATACACAGGACTTTCTGTACAGCTTGAGAGTGTTATAGTTTAAGCTTACTGTTGTGTAATGCCTGCATGCCTCTGCTAATAAAGCACTGTTATACTCTACTCATCCTCGGCTACCCAAAACATAACAGAAAGTTGCTTAGAAATGGCCATTCTATAACATACCAAAAGTTAACATAGAGGTGAACCACCCCTTTAACACATTCACGTTTGCCAAATCAATGAAACCTGGTCTATGTACCATTTCCAAACATGAATGTATCACATGGTACCGTGATGTGATTCAGTATTATCAGTTTCAAAGCCAACCATTCATGCATAAATATTGTTGGTAAATAAGAGAAGATCTGCTAACACAAACAGTGGTCATATCAGGATGTCCAGTGATCTGATCATTTGAGGGGCCAATGAGCAGCTGATTTTGTTAAATATAGTCAGGTTGGCATCCAATATCAACTCACCTAAAGCAAATACATGACTTTATAATAGCAATAAGGACACTCCTATGCGTTAAGAGCTTATAAGTAAAACAGTCATAAATGGTTGGCAGTTTGCAGTTCAGCTCACAAACAGCCAATGCCATCTCCTGTATTGAGTAAGAACTCAGACGTGGCTTGCTTCTACCCAGAGAAAATGGGATGGCACAATGACTACGAAAGATAAGCATATTTATAACAACCTTTCACAGAGACAAAACTCCATTTATTATTCATATTTCACCAACATACTGAATTACAGTATATTTCCATAATAGTTCCATAATTTCATTTGAATATTTGTACATTTTGGAAACACCTTCCTAAACTAGTTCAGGTGCCACAGGCCACTTGCTTGCAGGAAATAACTCCTTGAAAGGCCACAAAACAATAGGGATGCACCGAATCCAGGCCTTTTTCAGCAGGATTTGGATTCGGCCAAATCCTTCTGACTGGCCGAACCGAATCCAAACCCCAATTTGCATATGCTAATTAGGGGCGGGACTTTTTGTCACAAAACGTAAAAAAAGGTTTTCCCCTTTCCCCCCCTAATTTGCATATGCAAATTAGGTTTCGGATTGATATGCGGCTGAATCTTTCGTGAAGGATTCGGGGGTTCAGCCGAATCCAAAATAGTGGATTCGGTGCATCCCTACAAAACAATGCTAAATATATTGCTTTGTATAGCCCTAAAAATTAAGGGGTGCTGTACAGTAGTGCCTTTATGCAGCCATACAACATCTAGTAAAGATAGGCTTGGATTACCTTTTGAAAATAGATCTGTCCCACCTTTGAAGAAAAAATAATGAATTCTTTTGTACAGGCAATTCTCTGTAATCCCTGTGCGACCGGTGTAGGGTGGGGTCATAATGAATAATATCAAGATAATAGGATATAAAAATACAATACAATGTAACCAGCCCAAGCATGTCAGCTTACATATGTGTATATATTCAATAGGAAAGTTTAAGTAAACAGGGGGCGTTATATAAAGAATGTTAACTCTTTCAACAGTACCTAGCTGCCTGTGTGTGATTTATATAGGTCGCTCTCATGAGACTCTGACATCAGACTCCAGCAGGTCCAACCTGGCCATACCCAAAATTTTGGACGATTGAAACCAGATAATCAGGCAGGTTTAAAAATATGATCTGCCAATGCACTAATTATGTTAGTCAGACTCCTGGATTAAGCCAGAGGTATGGGACTTGCCCACAAAGGTAGGGTAATGCAGAAAATGGGTATACCCAACTGCGGACCAGTTAAGGGGGTATTTCACCTTTAAATACTTTTAGGGGCAGATTTATCAATGGTCGAGGTGAATTTTCGAATTGAAAAAAAAATCAAATTTCTAGCTATTTTTGTGTATTTCGACAAGGGAATAGTCCAAATTCAATTTGAATATCAAAATTCATCATATACTGTCTCATTAAAAATTAGACGTCGACCATTTGCCATCTAAAACCTGCCGAATTGCTGTTTTAGCCTATGGGGGACCTCCTAGAACTTATTCTGGTCAATTGGTGGACTTTGAAAAATCTACGTTTTTTTGGAAAAATTCAGCCAAATACGGACCTATTCGATCGAAAACTGACCTATTTGACCCAAAAAAAGTTTGACTTAATTTCGGCTGGCCTTTTTGAATTTGAATTTCTGAGTTTTTTCAATTTGAAATTCATGGAATCAGTATTGAGAGACAGCGCACTCCTGGGTCTTTTCTCACAAATCGCTCAGCTCCAGATTATAGGTAAAAAATCCATCAACAGATTTGTTCAATCAATTGTTTTTAACTATTTAATTGAATTGGGGTATGTGTTGTATTTTAATTGTATAATTGATTGGTTAAATATGCAAAATGGGTGGTTACGTTTAAATTCTGGGTAATGTGAAGGGAAGTGAGGTCTCTGAGGAAGTGTGGAAACACGAAACGCGTCAGACCTCAGACGCTGTTTATAATCTTTTGTATGTTCAAATAAAGTATATGGATTTTTTACTTATAATCTGGAGCTAAGCGATTTGTGAGAAAAGACCCAGGAATGCGCGGTCTCTCAATACTGATTCGCTGACAACGTTCCCCCTAGTGACGGACTTGGGGCGACAGCACCCGGGTCATGATGGGCATGGGGTAAGAGCTGAAGTTTGTTTTATTTTACATACATGTGATTGATGGTCCGTGTGGGGAGTTAGTGGTGAGAATACCGACTCCATTCAATAAGCATTTGGTTCGGGGCTTTGGCACCCAGACCACTTCATACCAAGGATGAGTGACACACACACAGAAACTATAACTCTCAGCTTGTTTGATGAAATTTACGTATAACCCATTACCCGTATATATAATTAATTTACTGTAGTGGAATCCAAGAATAGTGCTGGGCATTTTGTCTCGAAAATTTAAATTCAACCCGTGATAAATATACCCCTTAGTATGATGTTTACAGTGATATTCTGATACAATTTGCAATTGGGATGCATTTTGTATATTTTGTAACCATGCATTGGTTTGAAAAACAATCATAAAGGTGAACAGAGTATTTATTCCCTCTGCAAACTTGTTGAGCAAGGGTGAATGTTAATATATAATAATTAATATTATATAATATTCAGTAAGGGGGTTGACCACATTTAAGGGCTTGAACCAACTGAACCGATTAAAAAAATGCTGGTTACTTGCTGGGTTTCACTGTACAGGGGCAGAATTGCTATGTGAATAAATAACTGGCATATGCAACCTGTTTCCCTTCAGCTGGTGCAATACTTAAACTCCCATCATCCTCTGCCAGCATTCAGTTTTGTTTTGTTTCAATGCTCCATATTGGGCAGCATGATATTGGCATCAATGATCCATAATTACAGGGGTGGTTTACCTTTAAGTTAACTTTTCGTATGTTATAGAATTGCCAGTTCTAAGAAATAATGAAATTGGTTTTCATTATTTGTGTTTTAGTTTGTAGTTTTATAATAATTACTTGCCTTCTTATTCTAACTCTTTGTAGCTTTAAAATGGGGGTGCCTGACCCCATCTAAAAACAAATGCTCTGTAAGGCTACACATCTATTAATATTACTACTTTTTATTAATTATCTTTCTTTTCAGACCCTCCACTATTCATATTCCAATCTCTCATACAAATCGTTGCATGGTTGCTAGGGTCATGTGGAACCTAGCAACTAGATTGCTGACATTGTAAAAATAAAAAGGTATTATAATTCAAAAACCACAAAAAAAATGAAAACCAATTGCAAATTGTCTCAGAATGTCATCATACTAAAAGTTAAGTAACAACCCCTTTAAGCGGGCCATACATGGGGTGTTAAAACCAAAAGATCCCCAAATAAGTGGCCAGCTTCATTCTATAAGGAATGTGGGGGCTGCCACCAGTGTAAAGATACAATGAAGCATTTCAATTTTATTGCAAACGCTATTAAAGGGTAAATAGGGACGTGTCACGTGTGTGTGACAATGGATACTGTTTTTAGCATCCTACAGGAAATACATGTTTACCCAGTGCTATATGACAGCAAAGTTACAGACTGAATGACTGAGCCTGAGACATACTGATACCTAGTTATGGGTATTATCATGGTATCATGACATTGGCACTTTGCTTCAAAGACTATGATGTCTCACTGGGGCTGTTTATTAAGGAGTTTCAGAAATGCAGACAGATACAGTATGTAAGCCCTGTGTGCATAAATGCGCCCCATTCTTATGAATATTAATCTTACTCCTCACTGATAGATGTATTGGGGGCAGGGTGGGAGAGTATGGCTGGGTCTTTTTCTGCCTTAGGGCAGAGACACGCAACTATTTAGGGAGATTAGTCATCCAGAGACAAAACGCTTCTTCTTCGGGTGACTTATCTCCCCGAACTGCCTTCCCGCTGGCTAGAATGTAAATCGCCAGCAGGGTGGCACTCAGAACGCTTCGTTTTCAGAAGTCGCCCGAAGTTGCCTCACGAGAAAATTTCGGGCGACTTCGGAAAGCCGAAGCGACCCGAGTGCCATCCGACCTGGCGGAAAGGCAGTTCGGGGTGATTAGTCGCCCGAAGAAAAAGTGATTTGTCCCTGGACGACTAATCTCCTAAAATAACAGCATGCGTCTCTGCCCTTATGGATCCAGAGAGCAGCAAGGAGATAAATACTGTATATGTTGACTGGGGATTAGATAGATACAGAGGGGACAAGATTAGAGAGATAATTTCTCTTCCTCCTGTTGCAACTATAGGCACCATCTGTCCCCAATATACCTGCTATCCCACAGTCACAGTCCCTTCTCAGAGACTATTATCCCACTGCTACGATACCAACTCTCCCTACTATACCTGCTATGCCACCACCACAGTACCTTCCCAGAAACTATTATCCCACTGTTACTATAGGCACAATCTCTCCCTACTATACCTGCTATCCCACAGCCCTAGTCCCTTCCCAGAGACTATTATCCCACTGTTACTATAGGCACCGTCTCTCCCTACTATACCTGTTATGTCACAGTCCCTTCCCAGAGGCTATTATCCCCACTGCTACCAGGCCCGGATTTGTGGCGAGGCCACATAGGCCCGGGCCTAGGGCGGCAAAATTTTAGGGGCAGCATGCCGCCCTGCCGCATCCAAACGAGCGTTTGGTGCTCCGATACTGAATAGCGCACTCCCGTGCACACAGGGGCTGACGCTAGGAACATGCGGCTGGCGCTAGGACCACACAGCCACGGGACAGCGCACATGCAAAGCGTCCGGGAGCTGGCCTTGGGCGCCGCTTCCATAAATCCGGCCCTGACTGCTACTATAGGCACCATCTCTCCCTACTATAACTGCTATCCCACAGCCACAGTCCCTTCCCAGAGACTATTATCCCACTGCTACTATAGGCACTCTCTCTCTCGCTATACTGTACCTTCTGTCTCACAGCCACAGTCCCTTCTCAGAAACTATTATCCCCACTGCTACTATAGACACCAACGCTCCCTACTATACATGCTATGCCACAGCCACAGTCCCTTCCCAGAGACTATTATCCCACTGCTACTATAGGCACCATCTCTCCCTACTATACCTGTTATGTCACACTCCCTTCCCAGAGACTATTATCCCACTGTTACTATAGGCACCATCTCTCCCTACTATACCTACTATCCCACAGTCACACTCCCTTCCCAAAGACTATTATCCACTGTTACTATAGGCACATCTCTCTCTACTATACCTGCTATCTCACAGCCACAGTCCCTTCCCAGAGACTATTATCCCCACTACTAGTTTAGGCACCATCTCTTCTTACTATCCCTGCTTTCCCACAGCCACAGTCACTTCCCATAGGCTATTATCCCCACTGCTACCCTCCGGCCATAGTCCACTCCCTCCTCGGTCCATGTCCCCTTCCCCGTCAACCTCCCCATTGCTGTGCGTGAATAGGGTGAGCATTTTTTTTTAAAGGCAATTCTGCTGATTGGAATTCGATTGTATCTACTGATGATATTAAAGAGAATGGGGTCCTAATGTACATAAATATACTTTTTGATTTTTTTGTTAAATTGCATTGTTCATATTTGTTTTGAGCCATTACAAACCATTACGCCCTGCCTACATTCTCAATGACAGTAATTAATCATAAATATTCACAGCAAGCTGCCCATATTTCACATTAGCAGAGCAATACTTCATCTCAATTTCCTTAGAAACAGAAAAATGTGTTACCTTCCTCTATGTGTTCTCCAAACTCCTCTGCAGTTACAGCAGCAGCAGGATTGCGCAAGGAAAGCAACATGGGACGGGAAGGGGAGAAAGAGAAGACAAGCACAAGCTGAAGTTTAACAAAAGCAACAAAGCTGTTAGAACATTTCAAGTCCTTGCACTACCACAGCATATTTTAAGGCTGTCCAGTTTTAGATTGTAAGCTCTTTTGGGTAGCCACTCTTCCCCTTGTATAGGTTATTGGTTGTTCTGTGTATGTTCTGTGTATGTAATCTGTATGTTTAGTGTATACATGTATATGTGTATGCAGTGCTTTATAAATAGTGTTAAAATAATAATTCTCAAATTGCAACTCCCTGCATCTTCTCACAGTTATAACTCAAGGGCCATTGGTGGAGATCCCTATCTCAACACTGTATTTTTTTTAATACATAGACAATATATATTATAATGTATGGCACAGCTTATATCTAAACTGCCATATCTTAATAAATGCCTTGTAATGTGGGGCAACATTATCTTTTGTTGTCACTAAAGCATTGCCTATAAATAGCAATGGTACATAACCATTTGTTTATAACCACCTGATGGCACTAATACATACTATGACTTTAAAAAAAGCAAGCAATATGGCAGCTTCTACTCATGCATAGACTGAAGTATGCAGTAATTGATAGATTTTCCTGTACATTTTATTGCCTGTGTCTGTGGCACTCTTGGGGCATTCTGATCGCTGTTAGGTCGCAGTTCATAGAGATGCACAGGCAATTGCATTCAGTCTTGCCTACAAATTCAATAAATATGGGCCTGGTGAGACCGTTTTGATCACCTCTATTCGAGAAAATCCATGTGTTATTTTCTGTCCTTTTATGTTCCTCTGAATAATAGTGTTAATACAAAAAATATAAATAAATACACACACAAATAAGGGCTTCATGTTTTGTATCATTTAGTTATGTGTAGCTGCGCAGGCTTGCGGATACTATGTGTGTGTAAACACTACTATTTAACAAAACCTAAAAAGGCAGAAATATCTGATGGCTGACCCGTCATAATGATTAACAACGCATAACCTCTGTACTGACAGCCACAAGGAAAGCTATAGCCAATACATTACATGAAATGCAACAGGAAAGGGGATCATTTATTGATGGGCAATACCCATTAGCAAACAGCTGCATCTACAAGAACAAATGGATTTTCCCGCAAAGTGACAGCTATTGCTTTGTAATAAATGATTCCACTCTCCTGTTTATGGCAGAAGGCATTAACATAGCTCGAAGAAGCCTGGACACTAGTTGAAAAGCCAATTAATTCTGTCCTCCACTGAATTAATTACCCTGGCCTATGTTTATTCCTGCTCTGTATACATATACAGTATAAGGAAGAGTCAGATGCTGGCTGAAGCTTATTAGTTAGACTTCTTTACCTTCTGTGGCTTCTTCTGCAGGTTCCTCTGAGAAGCAGAACAGTGCAGCGGCAACAGCAGAGCAGCCAAGCAGAGCAGGGAAAAGGAAAAAGCAGCAGATTAACAGAAACTAACATAATAATTCTATCGTATTCACTATAGGCAATACATACACCTAACCAAAAGCCTGTATCTGCCAAAATCAGAAGCCAATAGGCCACCATAGCAGCAGAAATCAGTAGGCAGCAAGTGACCCATATGTACAGTATTCACATCCAAATAAAGGTACAGTATGGGATCCATTATCTGGAAACCCGTTATCCAGAAAGCTCCAAATTACAGAATGCCCATCTCCCATACACTCTATTTTATCTAAATAATCCAATTTTTTAAAAATGATTTCCCTTTTCTCTGTAATAATAAAACAGTACCTTGTACTTGAACCCACCTAAGATATAATTAATCCTTATTGGAAGCAAAACCAGCCTATTGGTTTTATTTAATGTCTAAATGATTTTCTAGTAGACTTAAGGTATGGAGATCAAAATTACAGAAAGATCCATTAACCCTGAAAACCCCAGTTCCCATACCTGTACTACTTTACCTTGCATTCTTACTGGTCTTAAGAGTCTACTTGTTCTTACACCCCAACTAAAATATACTGTAGGTATGTAATCTGTTATCCAGAATGCTCAGGAACCTGAGGGTTTCCAGATAATGTATCTTTTCATAATTTGGATTTTCACACCATAAGTCTACTAAAAAATAATGTGAAAATTAAATAAACCCAATAGGCTGGTTTTGCCTCCAATAAGGATTAATTATATCTCAGTTGGGATCAAGTACAAGGTACTGTTTAATCGCTACAGAGAAAAATAATTTTTACGAATTTTAATTATTTGGATAAAAGAGAGTCTATGGGAGATGGCCTTTATGTAATGGATCCCATATCTGTATATGAAAGTATAATATGTTAAATGACAAGGACTTGTATCAGCAGCTTTTCATTGTGAAATGCAACATGTTATCCAGATGTCCCCCATTCACACTTGACAAAGGCGGGAACCCAGATATGCATTATGTAGCTAAGCTAATAAATGCATTTATTACTGGTATGAGTTCTTGCTCTTCAAATCTGAGCTAGCCATTCATATTCCATAGCTTGAGTAAATTGACTCAGACTGTGTCAGGTTCAACTCTGTCGACTGGATGGAGCACAGGCAGCTAAGTTCTTTGGTATGCTGCTGTAATTTTGGATATTTTAATGCTCTAAATAAATTTTGACTTTTTTACTATTTTTAAAGCCTCTGGATGTCCGGTAAGTGCTCCCACTAAAATCTTTGCGCTAGACGTGGCTAGCTGTGCTCTGAACTGTGGCCCAGTCTTTAAAGGTCCATTAATATCCCCAAGCAGAAGTACAAGATCGCAGGCAGAAAGGACATTATTGTGGCCTGTATCCTCTTCTGCTTCCCAACTGGTGCTCCTACATGCCTCCTTCCACCCTCTACTCATTAATACAACACTCTGTTCTTAAACACAGAAACCTGCCTATACCCCCATAAGTATACCAGGCAAGTCCAATCAGCAGGAGGAAGGCATTGTGCAAGGTGCAAAAAATATTGTATTGCAGCCATTTTCTGAACTTTGCAAACTGCCTACTGCGCTGTAAATGACCCCTGCTATGTCTTTAAGCTTTGGCTCATTCACTATGGGAGAAAATATAACGTAATAAATTTTATGTGTATGTATGTATGTATATATATATATATATATATATTTAATTATAGCTATTTACTTTTTGCAAATTATATTTGCAAATATGGCTTGAGGAATTTATATTATTGAAGTGAAGACTTCAGTAGAGACTTTAATCATTTCAGATATTGAGGGATTGGGTGATTTTATTGTAATTCATTGGCGGGAGTTGTTATTCCTGGCCAACCATAATTTCTACAGTCAGTGAAAGCCTTGAAGAAGGAGGCAGCAGCAGAGTGAATTTGGCCCGAGCACAAAAGCTGCACATTAAACTCTAAATTTAGCAAGCAGGAAATCCAGCCCTTTGAAAGGAAGCGCAAGACACTACTTTTATTTCCCATCAAGTACATGCTGCTGTCTGCAGTACCTTAGTCTAGAAAGAGTTTTGGGATCTTAAAAGCTTAAGCTTAAAATGATGGCAAGGCTAGTGGGCAACTAGGTAATTCTTCCTTGTCTCCCTGGTCTGTTTCAACATCTTCTCATTCATCCATTCCCACTTTGCCTCACATCTTCCTTACCAGTTCTACCCCCGATTTCTTTCCTTTCTGTCTATCCAGTCCACTGTTGCTATGCCACTTTCTCCCATACACAACTTTCTTTTTTACCCACCCTATCTTCCCCCCCACACTCGTTTCTTTCCTTGCCCACTATCTCTACTTTCCCTTTGCCAGCCAACTCTTTCTCTTGATTCAGTTTATCTTTTTTCATTTGCATTTCAAATCTATCCTCACAGCCTAACTTGTTAGATGTTATGTAAAAGAGTTTAAATATATACAGGAATGCGATCTGTTATCCGGAAACCCATTATCCAGAAAACTCCGAATTATGGAATGGCCATCTCCCATAGACTTAAATTTTAATCAGATAAATTCAAATGTTCAAAATCAACTGATTTCCTTTTTCACTGTAATAGTAAAACAGTAGCTTGTACTTGATCCAAACTAAGATATAATTAATCCGTATTGAAGGCAAAACAATCCTATTGGGTTTAGTAGTCTCAGAGTCACAACTTGATTGGTTTCTAATTTAAGAAAAAACTCAAATGGAAAAAACTTGAATCAGCGAGTTGAGGGTTAACAAACAAAAAACTCTAATGGCTCAAATTGATCGCATCATAAAGGCTATTAACATCTTCTAATGGTTCAAGGGACCTCTGTCATTGACTCCTACATGACCTCGACAGGTTTTAGCTGGAGTATTTTTAGATTCAAGCTATTTTCAGGGTCAGGTATAATACATGTTGAAAAATATGAGGTTTTTTTAAATCGATTCTTGACCAAAAAATAACCTTGAAAACTCAAATTTTTCATTCACGACACAACTTGACCTTTGATAAATAACCCCCTTATATGTATGGAGACCCAAATTACAGAAAGATCCCTTATCTGGAAAACCCCAGGTCCCGAACATTCTGGATAACAGGTTCCACATCTGTATACAATTTGTATTCAATAATATGAAAAAACATCAACCCCTATCGTAGCGTCTGCCATGGGGACATGATAATTAAATAATATAGTTTGTGTTTGCAGCTGAAACTATTGTAATATAGTCAAATGACTGTGAACATAAAATGGTTTTGGAAAACTATTGGGCTTACCAGGTTAAGACAGTAGGAGTTCTGCCTTGCTCTCGGTCTTTATAGCAGAGCATTCAGCTTTTCATGTTCAGAGATACAGAATCGAATGTACTAACAGCGCAATTGAAATTCACTAGTGGATTAAATCATTGGGCTACTTTATAAAAATCAGCAACAGGGGCAGTGGTGTATTATGTCAGTGCACCCTCATTTGCAACAAGTATCCCAGCCCCTGCATGTACGCTTTGGATAATTTTTGGCAACCAGAAAGGAAGCGGAGTCCATACAGCATAACTCAGGGATACTGCACTTTATCACATGGTTAACTTTGAAGTGGCCTCGTTGTCTTCTTTATGCGGGGAAGAGGGTCCATAAAATAAAGGCTAACTTCTCCCAACAAAATAATCCATTAAAATTGGACATACCAATACCAGTACCAAAACATTTTGCCAAATAAGCTCACTCCTTTACACAACTATATATTCAGCCAACGAGTGAGGTTGTTCCACAGCCTCATTGTGGAGGTGACTGTGGTCCTGAAATGCTCATCTAAATGATGTATACTCTTAGGGGTACAAACAAAAAACATATTCTAGTTTGGGTGTACATGTGTCCATATTACTTTAACTGTTTATTGTCTTTCTACTCTGCAAAGCCAAGTACAGCAAGTGACCCCTATGGGACCATGCAGTGTATTTATCAATAATTTTGTGGATATGGGTTAAATGCACAGAACAAGGATTTGAGCTCATATGTAATATTAAAAAGTGAATTTAGTTTGAACTAAATCAGCACTTTTAATATTAGGCATAAATGTATCGGTATTCTCATTAGCATAAGCGTAAATGTTTTAAGAAAAAATCAGCATCTAAAATATAAGCAGGCAAAGCATTAATACCTGGGACCTCCTCAGGGGCAGGTTCTTCTGTTACTGTGTAGCATAAATGGAAAAGCAACCAAAAGAGAAATAAACAGCCGTTAGAAGTGTTACAATATAATAGCGGTGGTTGGCAAGGAGAGAGAGAGAGATACCAAGGGGTAGTGTACATCCTCGGGTGGGAGCCTTGGGACAGGAAACTCAAGAAAAGCCCAAGTTCAGATAAGGGGACCTCATGGATGAGGACTAAAGCTTGGTATTGGGTCCATGCAGTGTATTTATCAATAATTTTGTTTATATTTGGGTTAAATACATAGAACAAGGATTTGAGATCCTGTATAATATTAAAAAGATGAATTTAGATTAAACTAAATCAGCACTAAAATCAGCATCTAAAATATAAACAGGCAAAGCATTAATACCTGGTACCTCCTCAGGGGCAGGTTCCTCTGTTACTGTGTGGCATAAATGGAAATGGTAAAGCAACCAAAAGAGAAATAAACAGCCGTTAGAAGTGTTACAATATAATAGCGGTGGTTGGCAAGGAGAGAGAGAGATACCAAGGGGTAGTGTAGATCCTCTGGTGGGAGCTTTGGGACAGGAAACTCAAGAAAAGCCCAAGTTCAGATAAGGGGACCTCATGGATGAGGACTAAAGCTTGGTATTGGGTCCATGCAGTGTATTTATCAATAATTTTGTTTATATTTGGGTTAAATACACAGAACAAGGATTTCAGATCCTGTATAATATTAAAAAATGAATTTAGTTTGAACTAAATCAGCACTTTCAATATTAGGCATAAATGCTTCTCTTCATTCTACTCCACAAAGAAAAGTAAAACAATTAACTCCTATGGGACCATGCAATGTATTTATCAATAATTTTTTGTATATGGGTTAAATGCACAGAACAAGGATTTGAGCTCCTGTATAATAATCAAAAGATGAATTTAGATTAAACTAAATCAGCACTAAAATCAGCATCTAAAATACAAACAGGCAAAGCATTAATACCTGGTACCTCCTCAGGGGCAGGTTCCTCTGTTACTGTGTGGCATAAATGGAAATGGTAAAGCAACCAAAAGAGAAACAAACAGCCGTTAGAAGTGTTACAATATAATAGTGGTGGTGGGCAGGGAGAGAGAGAAACCAGGGGATAGTGTAGATCCTCGGGTGGGAGCCTTGGGACAGGAAAAACAAAGTTCAGGTAAGGGGACCTCATGGATGAGGACTAAATTTGGTGATGGTTTAATTCTATGTTCTGGCGCTGTATGAAATGATTGATTCGAATGTGTAGTGGCATAATTAGAAAGTAATAGTGCTATAAAAGGACACCAGCAGTTGTATTTCAACAACAAAGCTGTTCAGCTGTTGCTTAAAAATCTCCCACATTTTTTTAAGATGTTCCTATTCATATGAGGGTAAAAAAAAATGCCCTGCGCACCCTGCTTAGACTCTGACACCTGAAACTAAAACATTTTTACATCATGGTATTGGCTTTGTTTGCTACTTAAAAAGTAGTTTTTTAGCATCAGTATCACTTTAATCTATCACTTTATTTTATATGGTTCCCTGAACCAAGCCACAATATTATCAGTGTCAGTAATATGTTTCCAGAGAAACAACATTAACTATATTAATAATGTATTATTCTAAAAGCAAACACATCAACAAAAGACTGAGACATATGGGCCCATGTAGGCTTGCATTTGTTTTCCTAAAATTCAGTATTGCACCTGGTGTATTAAAACACACTAGAGGGTTATCAGATCAATAATTAACCACGTGCTCTCCTTTAGGAAGTAATGCCTGAAAAAATTGCTGTTGCATTACAATGTTGAAATTTGATTGTCACTACTTTTACAGCTGATGGCTCAGCACTGCTTCCTATTGAGTTTAAGCTGATATTAGCAACATTTCAGTTGGTCTTCACATTTTATATTTATAGTTTTACATTATTTGCTTTCCTCTTCACTTTCCAACTTTCAAATGGGAATCACTGACAACAGAAGCCAAAAAACCTACTACCCTGTGAGGCTATCATTTTATTATTTTTACCTGTACTTTGTATTACTTATCTTACTATTCTGGCCCTATTTGTATTATCTTCCATTCAAACTGCTGCCTTGATTCTAGACAAACTAAACAAAAAGCTGAAAAATTTTTAAAAAATGAAGACCAATAGCAAATTGTCTCTTCATATCACTGTCTACATCATGTTAAGTGGTAATATAAAGGGGAACTGACCCTTTAATTATATTAAAATTGCAAGAGCCATCCTTGGCTAGAACTGTGCCACTATGCATATAAATTGTGAGCTGTGTGTTGCACAAAAACTGTGTTTTATTTCTATACTGTGTCAAATTGTCATAAACATATGAGATGGGCACTCCATCCTTAAAAAAAAAAAAAGAGTAAAACATTTTTTAAAACAGCAGTTAAAGTAAGTGAAGCATGATAAAATATAGTACTTTATTTAGATCATGTGATTTAAAGACAGACATTTCCTGGACCCTTTCTCACCTTCCTCTTCTGGCTCTTCCTCTTCTTATTGGTAAACAGAGGGGAAAGAAAAAGGTTCATTTTAGCAGCATCCATACCAAAAAAACAACATGCAAAGGCTCTGCAATCAAAACTGCTAGAAAGATGGATTTGTGTCCCTTAAACTTGCAGCATTTTCAAAAAAAATCTGTAACCTCTTAATGGGAAAGTACTTGTAGATAAAAAGAGGTAGAAGAATATTCATATGTATTTAAAAAGCAAATGCACATTATAGGCTTAGCTTTGGCGGGTTACATGTTAGCAAGAACACTGCAACGTGAGCAGCCATCTTGTATCATACCTGCAGCAGCTTCCTCTTCTTGTTCTGCCATAGCAAAGACAATAGCATTGTTAAACACTGAGCCTGCCAGAAGCATAGCCAAACTAGATATGATTTAATAACAATTTGTATTGTGAGCTATAATGCAAGGCCAAGTGGAGCAGAGCTTTGAAGCCCAGAGACAGCTACAGCATAATGCATGTTAAACATTGACCTGATCTGGCAGCAATAGCACCTGTGTTCATTCCTGTGGAGGTTTTCACACTTTTTTTTAACTTTTTCAGCCAAAGGCAAAACATACCATGTTTAAAAAAAAAATTGTATTGATTAAAAAAAAAATCATACTCAATCTAGTTGATATCAAGTTATCTAAGTTATCAAATTACAGATACAGTATGTCCGTAATAAAGTCATTTTGCAATAAATTTCAGTTCCCCAGAAAAATGTCTACAGATTTCACAAAAAGGCCAGGTTGTATTGTCCCAAACGACAGAATGCAGTGGTGGTTCCCATAGACAATACTTAAAGTTTCATTATTTTAACGATGAGATCAAAACTTGGTTTCTTAATTGCCATGGAGGCTTTCCTGTGTTCATTTAAGAAGAAGGTGTCCCCTTTGTTTTGAATTGTAGCCTGGCCTCACAAGCACTTAGAAGTCAAGATTTGCCGTTGGGAATGGGTCTCCTTTGCAAGTTAGGCAATGCCAAACAATTTCAAAGAGAGAGTCTAAATCAGAGTTTTTCAGTTCATGGTTCAAGCTCCTTTGAGGTTCAAAATTTGGTCTGGGACCCCTTATTTCATAAGTTACATAAATGATTCTTATCATCATTATTATTACTACTATTTTAGTAACTGAGCCTTCGTTACAATCTCATCCTAACTGACCTTTAAGCTGGTCTTCCAGGTGTATTTTTGATGAGCCAATACTCATTCTCTACATATATCTTTCCCTAACTGAACGTCAGTCTTGGCCCCCAGTTATGTTGAAGGCCAGCTTATGGGGGGGACTACATGCACAAAAAAGGACATTCCTTAGCAGCAGCTTTATACAAAGTACATACTAGTAATTGAAAGGAATTTGGATCAAGACGTTTTACTGAAATAGCTAAGACAACTGGCTTGTTATCACATAATTTATTTATTTTGCATCATTTCCTTCTCAGTTGTGACCATCTGTTTAGTGTTTTCAGGTATTCTGAAGGTTGCCATGGGGAAGTATGAAGCACTGCAAGTTGGACATCTCTACTTTTTCCCTCCCTAGCCTTAAAGCAGTGCCCATAGCACCTTAATCACAATTCCCAGTTCTGCACATATCTGTCTTTACATATTACACTCTCTCTGGCAAAAGCTAGTGCATTGCTTCCCACATTAATGTTATAGATCCAGATTCCCAGGTTGGATATCCCTGTGTATTAATATTTTAGAATGACAGTGCATGAAGGCAGAGCTCCACATACTGTATAACTGCCTTCCTGTAACATTATTCAGAATAAGATATATTTTGGGCATCATGTAAGTCTGAAAATGTCTGAATGCCTAACAATATCTATGTATGAAATATTCAGAGCCAATATATTGTCACTTCCCTACTGCTAGGGACTGACTAGCAACCTGGACAACTGTAGTACTGTAATGAATCTGGATGGGTCAGGTCATGGGTGGGATTGGGCATTATGTCATTATGATTCCATGACAGGAGAGAGAAACAACATGTGTATTCTTGCAGTTAAAGGATACTAGGTGCAAATTATTATTGCTGGTAAATAGCACCAGTACAGTAACACATAGCTATAAGTTTAATTTTATATTTTGCACCAAAAGAAATGGAGGCAATACACTGATCAACCGTTCAAGGAATCAGTATGGATTACTGTACAACACATAGAAGAACAAATTATATTGTTTTTTGTATTTACTGCCAGACAGGGCCTCCAATGGCCCACAAGAGAATCTGACATCCAGGGCCCTCTCTCTTGGACGGGGACAGTGCCAAATTGTATAGAGGCTTTACAGACTTATGGAGGAAATACAGTATGTCCCACATTTGGCCCCTCTAGGGCCTGGGATGATCCAAATCCTAAAGATTTGTACAAATCCAAACACTGTAAAAAATGCTTCAGTTTGCCAAATCCCAAAACAAGTCCTGGATTTGGTGCATCACTAATACTTATAGTATAGTCTAGGGTTAAAGGGCATATGTTCGTTCTCCATAACAAGTGCATTTCACCTGCTGGCAGGGACATAACTACAGAGGAAGCAGACCCTGTGGTTGCAGGGGGCCCGGGAGTGTAGATGGCCCTAATTAATCGGCAGTTCCAATGAATCTTGGTAGAATAGGTTAATCTTGGTAGAATAGGGGCCCGAGATGGAATTTGCTGAGGGGTCCAGCAACTCCTATTTATGCCACTGCCTGCTGGTCTGTATGATGATGGAAGGAAAAAAACTAATGTAAGGAAAGGATTAAATCTTACCTTCTTGCTGCTCTCTGAAATAGGTGCAGAATATAGGGTGAAACAAGAGAAAAAAAAACTTGAGAAAAGAACAGAATATAATATGCTAGCTCAGTTAAAGGACAAAAAAACATTTACATAAACATATCTCCTAAGTTTTACAGGTCACTCATGGCTATTATATAATAAATGCACATTACTGGCCAGATGGAAAACATGACAAGGATGTCCAGATATTAAGAGGTACTGATCTGTGTAACTATTGGAATATGCTTAATGGCCGAGGCCCAATAATGCCCCACAAACACCGAATGAAATAAAGAGTTACTCTTGCAACCACCTACAACACCTTACACTTTTGTTATACAAACTAATGTTCTTTAGGAACATTCCAAGTAAAAGGAGCAGATCTAGGGGTAGGTAGGGCCGGCACGTGTTTACCGAGCAGTTGGCAGGGAGGAAGTAAGTGAATGACTGCTTTGTGAGTGTGTGTGTATGTGGGGGGTGTTAGTGACAACGGAGATGGCATCAGGGGGTTAGGTGGTTGCTGGTGCACGCAGGCAAGGGGGTGAGCTGGCTGGGCAACATGCTAAATAGCAGTGTCTGACTGGGGGGTCCAGGGCGCCCTAGGCCTGCAGCCTCAGGTGCCCACTACAGCATCCCCCTAGCCAAAAGTCCTCTCTGCTGCCAACCTTCCCCTACCCGCCTGAGTGCACTCGCTTGCTTGTATCCTTTTCCGACTGGGGTGAGGGAGGGAGGTAAGGAGAGGAGGTGAAGGTAGCGGGTCTTAAAAGAGCTGGGGCCCACCGGGTGCCCAGCAGGCCCAGTCCGACCCTGCTAAATAGTATTGCCTTAGGCGGTCAAGTAATATATTACTACAGTGTATACCATCAGGGAAATGTTTCTGAATTAAAGGTAAGCTGTGGTATGTTCTACTGTAGGTCAGTAGGCTCTGAGCAATGGCATATGTGGTGTTTAGTCCACTGCAGTTATACTCGCAGTTATACCACCTGTCACAACGATCCATTGATAAGAATAGCAGCCCATAAGAAATGCACTGCCATTCCAAATACTGTCAGAGACAATTGAGCACCAATCAGAAGTTCATGCTTCTGCGTTTTTTTAATTGGTGCCAATGTTCCCTCTAAGGTGTGTGCTCGTGAGCACACGAAAATTTTGAGGGCCGTGCACATAACAAATTGGGGTGTGCACAAAGAATTTTGTGTGAAAAAACAAAATTTTGTATTCATTTTCACCTTAGCACTTTTTAAAAACTGCGCACAAAAGTTTACAATGTGAGCACAAAATAAATTTTTTGCCCACATAGCCAAGAAGGAATTAGAGAGAACATCGGTGGTACCCAGGCCTGGACTGGGAGTCCAAATAGGCCCTGTCATTTCAAGTATACAGAGGCCCAAACATCCTCCTACCAGCCCACTATATGTTAACTTTCTATGGAGCCATACAGCAGCCCCTCTGGCATTTGCCAGAACCCACAGATTGCCATTCCGGGCCTGGTGGTACCCACCTGTTACTGCTGGTGCCTGCCTCCAGCAAAACATATTCAATGAGTGACAGTGACAGGCTATTAAGGGCATTTTGACTGCTGTATATTTAAGAAGATCACTGCAAACTTGAATAACACTCATTAGTTATATTTCTCAGGTATAGATAAATCTGTGCATGCCAATAAATGGGTCTAAATCAGAAAATGAATAGACTTACTCATAATCCAGTTCTTCTGTATCAGACATAGCGGCAGTTGCGCAGCTCACCTTTAGGGGAAAACAAAGATACAGATTAATATTGTGTGTAGAAACAACCCCCAGATTGCAGTACATTAATTCTGGCCAAAATGCAAGAGATTTAGGGGGTTATTTACTAAAACTCAAATTTGTCTCATATATTTATTTAACCAAGCTCGACTAAACTCACATCCACGATTTTATCTTATTTATCAAAAAAAAACCTTGAAAAAGTCAGGTTTGGGATAAAATCGATTATTGCCCAAAAACCCTGAATTCTTCCGAATATTGGATGAAACCCAGCGCAGATAAAAAAGTTTTAGGTTTAGTATATAACCTCTTAATGTTCTTTGGGTCTTTTAATTGTCGGCCTTTCTAATGGTTTGACTGGAGGGTTTCGTGTCTATGAATGGTAATTACTATTAGGGTACCCGACAAAGCAATATTGATTAACCCAAAGCGCGTCTAGATTTAATGCGACTTTATGATGTTAAAAGTAGCTTCCTGGATCAAGGGATCATTGTTTCAGCAGAAAAGAATGCAAGTTTAAGCTGGGCCGGATTCTCATTTCTCCACTTTAGGACATAGAATGGCAATGACGAGGCAAGCGGCCTCCCTCGCAGTGCAATTCATACATTGTCTCAAGCTATTTT
Organism: Xenopus laevis; assembly: GCF_017654675.1. NCBI lineage: Eukaryota > Metazoa > Chordata > Amphibia > Anura > Pipidae > Xenopus > Xenopus laevis. The sequence continues at coordinate 109,664,606 of NC_054383.1, read as the reverse complement.
AATGAAGCTCTGGTTACTAACAATATCTTGGCATGGAAAGTAGAACAGATGGTACAAAAGAATGAAACTGGATTACACGATACTGTTGGGTGACTAAACCCTTTGATGTCAGACAACAATGCCATGAGGATGAAATTATCATTATTGTTATTAGCTTTTATTCTTATACTGCACTAATAATTGTACTGTTTGTAGCACTGTAAATAGAGTGATTCGAGCATATTAACGCCCTTGAGCAGTGAGCAGCCTTAAATTGTTGATTGCCTTGAAGATCTGCTCATTTCATGAGGTCCCCAGATGAGTGGATCTTTGCCAGATTTGGCAAGTCAGTCAGATCCTATCATTTTGTCTCTAGCCAATAATCAGAATACACATGGTTCCCTTGCAGACCCATCCACTAATTACTACCTCTGTAGCCTGCCCAGCCTGATTAAAATCAAAATCCAACTTGGTCAAGAGCTAGCAGCCTGTGTATAGGGGTTTTAACGTTTAGAACATGGCACACAGAGAGATCGGAGGTGGGGCAGAGATATAAAGGGTAAAAAAATACAAGCCTTTCTGTCCCCAGCAGTGGCATATTCACAATATAATCATAAGGGAATGTACGGTATATTGCAGCTACTTTGCAATATATTTATCAAAAGTCGAGGCTTGTGAAGTTTTTTTTATACCTCGAATGAACTCACAACTCAAATGTACCTCAAATTAACTCACTCGAATATTTTCCGATTTAAGAAAAAACTTGAATCGGTGAATTCAGGGTGAACAACCCGAAAACTCCAATTAATAGAGTTAATGCGAAAAAAAAACCTCAATTGCTCAAATTAAATGAGTTTTTGAGTGAAACTCACATAAAAACCCCTGAACATCATGAAGGCGACAAACATCTTCAAACGTTTGAAGGGACCTCTGCCATTGACTTCTACATGACCTCAACAGGTTTTAGCTGGTGTATTTTCAATTCAAACTATTTCCAGCTTTGGGGTATAGTAAATCTTAAAAAATCTGAGTTGTTTTTTTTTTACCCGAAAATCCGAGTTTTGACTGAAAAATACCCTTGAAAACTAAAATTTTTCGGGTTATATACAACTCGACCTATAATAAATCTGCCACTTTGTGACTTGCCCAAAGCCACTTTGATTGCCCTGCCTAGGGGCAGTCAATTACTTTCACTTTCCACTCTGCACATTCTAGTAGCCTTTGCATGGGCATTATGTTCCCCATTCTGGTACATATAGTAAATATGATTATGGGGTCGTACAATACTTGCCTTTGTGTCAACAAAATGACCCCTGCCTGTATGATTTAATTGTGAATTCGAAGAATGAAGGGAACAAAATTCATATAATTTATATAGTGTAAGTAAAGTTTATTTTGTTCAACTAACATGATAGAAAATGATTTAGAATTATTTCTTAGGGTGATGGGTCCCCTTTAATAAGACTATTGGAAATATAATTTATGTATTTCAGAGTTTTCTGGGTAACAAATTTATATTTGGATGAACATTTTATTACATCTGATTAATGGAAAATACCCAGAAAAGGCGTTTCTCTATTATGTAACATAATCCCCTTACTTGTATTAAAGGTATGAGTAGCATGCATATTTGTGGGCTTTAGCCTTACGTATTTATTTATTTTTTTAAAAATCCCATTTTCATACTGATGTAGGCAATTTCTCAGATTCCTCTGCTAACATGATACATTGTTCTTCTACATTTTTATAGACTCCATTATAATAAAATAATTCAAATTTTTAAAAAATATTTCCTTTTTCTCTGTAATAATAAAACAGTACCTTGTACTTGATCCCAACTAAGATATAATTAATCCTTATTGGAAGCAAACCCAGCTTATTGGGTTTATTTCATGTTTATATGGTTTTCTAGTAGACTTATGGGATGAAGATCCAAATTACAGAAAGATGCTTTATCCAGAAACCCCCAGGTCCCGAGCATTCTGGATAACAGGTCCCATACCTGTACTCTGCGTTTAATGCCAGCTTCAAAGCACTTATAATGCAGAATTTATTTATATAGCACCAACACATTTTACAGAAATTGTTCATCATTCAGATCAGTCCCTGCCGCAGTGGAGCTTTCAATCTAAAGTTCCTATCATGTTCACACACAGTTTTATCAGGAGCCAATGAACCTGCCTGTATGTTTTTGGAGCGTGGGGATAAACCCATACAGACATGGGAGGAACATACAACCTCCTTGAATCAAATTCAGAAGCCTCTCCCAAGCCCCATCTGCCAGTTTAAAGGGATGGTTCACCTTCACATTAACTTTCAGTTATAGAATGGCTACTTCTAAATGACTTTTTAATTGACATTCATTTGTTTATAGTTTTGAATTATTCGCCTTCTTCTGATTCTTTCCATCTTTCAAACGGGGGTCACTGACCCCATCTAAAAAACAAATGCTCTTTAAAGCTACAGACTTATTGTTATTGCTACTTTTTATTACTCATCTTTCTATTCAGGCCTCTCCGATTCATATTCCAGTCTCTTATTCAAATCAAGGCATGGTTGCTAGGGTAATCTGGTAACCAGCTGCATTGAGCTCCTCACATTGGGTCTCCCTAAATTTCTTTTGTGGGGGGATAGTAGTTACACAACTGAATGGAAATATTAAAGCACAAGGAAATTCACGTGGGGTGGTGCGCAAATGTGTTGGACTTCTCCTTTAAAAGTCATCGCTGACCTTAGACACCTCTGCCTCTAACCACTGAAAGTGCACTGTCCCGCGGTGCTGCTCCTTCCGTGCCGTAATTTTCCCTTTGTCTTTTAAAAACTGGGTCATTGTGTGACAACTGTATCTGTTTAATAAGTCTTCCATTAGTAGCTCAATCTTTATTAACATCAGTGTAATCTAAATGCTAAATGTCGGCAAAGCCCCAGAACTTAATTGATTACGCCCACAAATTCTTAGAATTCCTATTATTTTTAGGCAGGGCCAGTATTTTTAATTGTCTATCTCATGTATGCAATGGGAGACATCTGCAGTCATTTTTAGAAGAAGCAACACCCAGAAACAACACCCATTAATTGACTCATTTGTAAGGTGGCAGATCTTATCTGTACAAACATTATTTATCATCTATTTAGATATATCTACATATATATATCTACATTTGTATATAGATATATATGTTATATTGGGCCTTTCTAAAAGCAGATTTATGTATGCATGTGCCCTCTTGCACTAGAAGAGGCAAATTTCTGGTTTAGAAACTGGAAATGCAGCTCTTAAAAGTTTCCAGAAACGGCTTTTTGTTGTCATGTTCAGTTTTTCAGAGCTGTAAAGTCCCTCAAGTGTTTGATTTTTATTAGATTTAAGGTTACCACATTTTTGGGCTGATCTTACCAGCCTGTGGACAGAGGGTGCAGAAGGGGAAATCACAGGAATTGGGAATGGGCAGATCAAGGGAGGGGAATGGATGGATGAGGGAGCTGCATATGATGGGTGTGGGGGCTTTAAAGCCTTGGCTGACTTTGGCCATAAAACTTTTGTTATAAAACTCTGTAGAAGTCACAGTTGCATCCAATATGGCTGATTTGTTTGCACTACAGTATGAAATGATTCCTCTTCAACATTTATCTTTTTTTTCTAAAGTTTTCTTTTTAATACTTTGTTGTTATTAATAGGGATGCACTGAATCCAGGATTCGGCCTTTTTCAGCAGGATTTGGATTCGGCTGAATCTTTCTCCCTGGCCGAACCGAAATCCTAATTTACATATGCAAATTAGGGTAAAGGAGGGAAATCTTGTGACTTGTCACAAAACAAGGAAGTTAAAAATTGTTTTCCCCTTCCCACCCCTAATTTGCATATGTAAATTAGGATTCGGTTCAGTTTCGCAAAGGATTCAGGGGTTCGGCCGAATCCAAAATAGTCGATTCGGTGCATCCCTAGTTATAAACAAATCTGGCAGCCTCTCGCCTAATAAAGTCAAAATATTTTCCTTTTTAACCATTTTGTAACATTTCCACTGCTCTGTATTTGTGACCAGTGCTCAGCTGCACTAGAGCTGAAATGCAAGATGGGAAATGCAGATGCAAAACGTAGCAACTGGGAAAGTTTATTATGAAAACAGAGGAGAAATGTCCTTCTGTCCCACTGCTTAATCTCAGTGGGGTACCTAGCTCCAACAAAAACAAACAACCACTCTATATTTAATCATTCCCAGTAGATCTCACAGGCTCTTATTTATTGCCAGGACTTATTAGGAAAGGGATCTGTGCTTGTCATTAAAAAAAAGGATCTCAGGGAATGGTCATTGTTTGCATGCAGAAAGATGAGCGAGACAGCTGCACTAAATGTCAGCTTCATTGTGATGTATGTGGCCGTGAAGTCTACATTGGCTCTCGTCCTATATCCTTTTGTAATAGTCATTCCTTTAAATAAATCACAATCAGTTCACACTAGGCTTGTATTGATGCCAGTGACCTTCATTCTGAGAATAGTAGGATTTACAGTACCTTATTTTATCTCTCATGCAAAATCCCCAACACTTAGGGGCCAATTCATTAACTTCGAGTGAAGGGATAGAAGAAAAATACTTCGGATTTCGAAGTGTTTTTTTGGCTACTTCGACCATCGAATGGGCTACTTTGACCTTCAACTACGACTTCGAATCAAAGGATTCGAACTAAAAATCGTTAGACCATTCGATAGTCGAAGTACTGTCTCTTTAAGAAAAAACTTCAACCCCCTAGTTCGCCACCTAAAAGCTACCGAACCCAATGTTAGCCTATGGGGAAGGTCCCCATAGGCTTGGCTAAGTTTTTTCGGTCGAAGGATAATCCTTCGATCGTTGGATTAAAATCCTTCGAATCGTCAGATTCGAAGGATTTAATCGTTCGATCGAACGATTATTCCTTCGATCGTTCAATTTCAGTATTTGCGCAAAATCCTTCGACTTCGATATTCGAAGGCAAAGGATTTTCATTCCCAGTCGAATATTGAGGGTTAATTATCCCTCGATATTCGACCCTTGATGAATTTGCCACTTAGAGTGCACTGTTGGCATTCATTAACCTGTATTTCTTGCTTTTTCTATTCTTTTCATAAATCATTTTAATACTGGACATTTTAATGACTGGCTGATTTTGACAGTTTGGTATTGCATTTCTAATTGATGCAAAAGTGGCATGCCCCAAACCTAATATTCTGTTAAAATGTATGTATTTTCAGAGCTGACGACCTACAGAGCACTTCAGGCAGTCTCTCTAGAATTTGTATACTGATGTATCATTATAGTTTTTAAGGAGAACTAAAGCCCAACTTAAGAAATAGGCTAGAAATGTTGTACATTATGTTATGAGTTTCTATACCAGCCCAAGGCAACCACAGCCCTGCAGCAGTAAAGATCTGTGTCTCCAAAGATGCCCCAGTAGCTCCCCATCTTCTTTTCTGCTGATTCACTGCACATGCTCTGTGCTGCTGTCACTTACTGAGCTTAGGGATCAACTCACAATATACTGTATATACAGAATAAAAATGTCCCAATATAAGGCTGATTAGTAATTAATACAGATAATTACTATATGACAGCTCAGAAACCAGTGTAACTAGTATCAGAATTTAATAATCAGCCCTGTAGCATCAGCTTATATTACAGACCAACCTCATTTTCTGCTTGATAATTTGCGACAACCCCTAAGCTTAGCTTCTCAACAGCTGCTCAGAGCCCACTGAGCATGTGAGTGTCACAGACACTTTCCAAGATGGTGACCCCTGTGACAAGTTTGAAGTCCTGGATCATTGCTGCTATTGACAAGCTGAAACTTAAGGCTGGTGCAATAAGTTCGGCATATAAAATATGGCATTTTTAACCATATTAATTTTTAGGGTTTAGTTCTCCTTTAAGGGACTTTAACAGTAAAGGAAATGTGAATGTTCAAAACATGTGATGTTGCTCTTCTTAGAAGTGACCAGAGAAACACCAGGTGACCATAACCCAGGGATCGTAACCCAGGAAAATGAAATAGATAATTAAAAGCAGACTTGGCCCAACAGTAAAACTGTCTATGTTCTGTCTATGTACATCCTGTATTCAGTTAACCTTTGGGTTGTTGATTTGAGTCAAAAATGTGTTTAGCTGATAAAATTAATTATTTAAAAAGCTTCATTGAGCAATATTACTGTAAGACTATGATGCTGCTAGACTACAATTCCCAGTGTTCCTTAAGCTTAATTAGTTGCAGAGACAGAACTTGGGGTAGGTAAAAAAGGCACGTGCCTAGGGTGTAACACTGGGAGGCACCCTCATCTCTCTCTCTCACCCCTATATTAGGCATTTGTTACCCCCCACTGTCCGATAATCATATTCGCTTGTCCCCACGTCAGCACACTCACAAGCACTCTTTCTCACAAGGTCGCGTGGGTGCGAGGTGGTCGGCCCATGATCGGGTCAGCCAATTTCACCCACCTCAAGGTGGGCATATTGGGGAGAGATCTGCTCGTTTGTCGATGTTGCAGATCTCCATATGTATGGCCAGCTTTGCTTTTAGGAACTAGGGGTAGGTAAAAGTGGCAGCTGCATAGGACACAATGGGGTGGGAGGAACAACCAGTGTGGGGGGGCGGCGGCTGTGAGCTAGTAACTGGTGTGAGAGGTAAACAGGGTCGGACTGGGGGACCCGAGGCCCACTGGGACTGCTGTCCAGGGCCCCCTCCCGCCCCCCCAGGTGCCAATTTTTTTTTGTCCCATTCCAATATCGGCAGAGGGGTCTGGCCCGGCGGGGCCCCATGAGGGTCGGGGCCCACCAGGTTTTTTGCCAGGCCAGTCCAACCCTGGAGGTGAAGAGCCAATGACTGGTGATGGAGAGATTGAGCAAGCCAGCAACCGTCGATGCTTTAAGGTAGAGCCAAGCCAGTCAAAAGACCCATCTCCACCTGTAATCATTACCAATTCAAATGAATGGGAAATCCTGTAGGGCTGTCAGACATAAATCATTCCTAGGTGAAGCAACTGCAGGCTGGGTGTTTTGACAATAGGGATCCTGTCTCTTTTAATGGATTTGCCCTTATGACAGAATTAAAATCAGTTTTAGCATACTGTAGACAGTAACAGTCTTTGACAACCTGCAATTTGTCCATTGTACTTTCTGTGTTTTATTTTTATTATATTGTTCTTCAGCTCTCATGAGTCTATATGACAATTTCTCCAGCAGCCAGGCAGCAGTTTCCATGACAAACCGAAAGATAATTAGGGGACTGCTTGAGCAAAAAATGCAAATAACAAAAAATAGCAATAAAACTCTTGTCTCAGAATGACTCCAGTTAGTAGTGGCTTGGCATTGCTGATGCCAGTCAGCCAGAACTGGCAGGAAAAAAAGACCAGTTTTCATGGTGAACATGTATCCACTAGAATAATATATATACTACTGTATAACTCTGGTTGCAATTTGCAAGATACCTTCATTAGTTTTCATTTTACTATGACAGTTTCAAGATGTTATGTTGTGATATTAGCAACTTTACACTGGGTAGTAGGAGCACCCCCTGCTGTTTGTCTGGCCTCCTGCAAAAGGAATGTAAACTTCTGACATTCTATCCAGCTAGTTAGACATAACATTAGTGGCCATTGCTGTTACAGAGTCATTATATTAGTACTGTAAAACTACTTGACATAAAATAACTACTATTTAGGTGGACCTTTCTGATAAGGCTTACTTAGTTTTAACCTTTTCTTTTCTTTTAATAGGTACATTGAAATTTAGTTGTTTTTTTTTAATTTCTCAGTGACCATGTAACTTTATTTTATTTTGTTTACCCAATGCTTCCTTTTCTTGTTGAATGTTTTACTAGCATGGCTTTTGGCTTGCAGAGGGTAAGGGTGGAAATCTGTGCCAGTGGTAGTTGGACTGATTAATTGTCTAGGCCACTTTGTTGCACTTCAGAGGTTGGTGGATGTAAGTTCAAAGGTTGGCAGTACACATTAAATGATGAAAAACGAAGGAATCTTACACAAAACTTTTCTGTCTGCGGTGGAATCCTTGGGGTAAAATGCATGAAAAGTCTACAGCAGGGGAACGTAGGGAGAAACGCTTGTGTGTAAGGTAATTGCAGATCTGCTCATATGCTTCTTGGATGTGCCTGCACTGGATACGTTACATTTGCCAGAATGCAGGCCCACACAGTGGATTTAGGCACCAAAATGTAAACTGTTGTGTTTCAGCAGGGTCGGACTGGGGGGCTTGGGGCCCACCAGGGCTACTCCCCAGGGCCCCCATCGCCGCTCTGGAGCACCGCCTAACTTTTGTCCATACGCGCGCAATGCCGGGTTTGTAAGTATGTGCGCAGCGTGACGTCAGTGAGCATGAGCGCGTCGCCCCGTCAGTGCACGCGCGCAAAAATTTTTACTACGACCCCTGACAAAGAGGGGTCGCGCCGCTAAGAAGAGGATCTGGCCTGGTGGGGCCCACAAGAGCACAGGGCCCACTGGGTTTTTTCCCAGTTTCCCGCCGGCCCAGTCCGACGCTGCGTTTCAGCTCTGAAATCTGCTTTGTGTGCCTGTACCTGGGCTGTTGTAATGTATCCAGGTGCAGATACATCAAGAAGCTTTAGGAGTGGATTCTCGGCCTGTGTTTCTCCGCAGACCAAAATCCACTACGTCTGGCATTAGCCTTAAATTGGCCATATATGTGCAGATTATTAGGCTATATCGGTCCGATCCAATGTTCCGACCTGCAACTAACCAGATTAATATGAAGTAGTAAAGAGAACAAATCACACAATGCTCGGGCCATTTATTGACAGACAGCAATCGTATGAAAGGGATTTTCCGAGAAAATAGTATTGACAGTCACCCATTGATATCGTCAATGATAGGCAACACACGGAGGTATTATCGGTAGACAATATAAATCTTTTAACCTGTCCATCCAACTGAACGACCGGTTGCCACGATCCGAATCTTTGTTTCCTACAATAGTATCTTTGCGTCTATGGCCAGCATATGAATCCTCAGGAGGACAGGAATAAAAGTAGTCGATTTTTGCAAATGATAGGGATGTGAGCCTTTAACCAACTGAGGATAAATTAAGGCAAAATGACGACTAAAGTGCACCACCTGCTGTCTGTGAACTGCATTGTCCATGGTTGCTGCACGAACCCAGCAAGGATGGGCTCTGAAAGGGTTCACATTTGGGTTAAATTTTTGTATGTTGTATTTTCCTTATTTATTTTCTATAGTTTTTGAATTATTTGCCTTCTTCTTCTGACTCTTTTCAGCTTTCAAAAGGGGTCACTGACCCCCATCTAGAAAACAAATGCTCTGTAAGGCTACAAATGAATTGTTATTGCTACTTTTTATTACTCATCTTTCTATTCAGGCATCTCCTATTCATATTCAAATCTCTTATTTATATCAATGCATGGTTACTTGAACAATTTGGACCCTAGCAACCAGATTGCCTTAATTGCAAATTGGAGAGCTGCTGAATAAAAAGTAAAATAATGCAAAAACCACAAATAATAAAAAAAGAAAACTTTGTGCATTACAAAAGTGCTTAGAATAGCACCCTCATCAATTTTATATTCACTTAGTTTTAAGGTTTACTTATCCTTTAAAGGTTGTTTACCCAAGTTAACTTTATATGTAATGCAATAGTAATATTCTAAGATGGTTTGCACTTGGTTTTCATTTTATTGTGGGTTTTTTTTTTAATTATTGAGCTTTTTGAGCAGCAGCTTTCCAGTTCGGAATTTTAGCTGCCATCTAGTTTCTAGGGACCAATTTATCCCAGGCTAAATGACACAGCAACAACTAGGATTTTAAACTGGAAAAGGGTAGCAATGGTACTTTTAGGTGGATCTCACTAAAGTGAATGTGGGACAGCAGGGGTTTGTTTCTGTCAAAAAAATGATAAAAGCTGCTAAATTAAAGGAGACATTTTTTTAAAACTGCAATGGTCTATATACAAGAGCATTCTGATCCTTGAAAAGGAACCAGTACATACATAGGCATACAACATGCATTATGCTGGTGAAGAAAAACTCTTTGGGGGAATAAAAAAACATAATTGGAACATATAAACTCCGAAAAAACATGCTGCTTTTGAACAAATTGTTACATCGATTTTAAACTAAATGTAGCCAGAAGAGATGCAAACGTCGCATTAAATAGCTAATGATACAAAATTTAATTCTATGCACAGAAAGACAAATTATATTCCCAGGCTAACAACAAGCTGTTGTTTTAATATGCTTAATTATAAATATGAAAAGAGCGATTCAGCTATACAATTTTATGCACATCTGCCTTTTCCCCCCCAATGTTGCAGCTCACTTACCTGGAGCACTTATCAGTGTGAGAGCCGGGGGAGGTTATAATGGAGTGACAGCCAAATGGCTTTTTCATATGCCCTTTATAATGGGGCTGTCCCAAGCCTGTGCTGGAACTTTGCTTTTAGAAACCAGACACCACAGTGTGGCCCTGATCTATTGTATTGCGCAGGGGGCAGAAAGGGGGGACTATCCAAAATATAAGGAAAAGAGCAGCAATCACTCGCTTTAAAGGAACAATAACACCAAAAAATGAAAGTGTTTTAAAAGAATGACAAAATAATGTAGTGTTTCCCTGTACTGGTAAAACTGGTGTGTTTGCTTCCAAAACTCTACTGTAGTTTATATAAACAAGCTGCTGAATATGTATGTATATGTGAATTACATATATATATATATATATATATATATATATATATACCATTGTATCATAATATGAAGCACTATTTTGATTAAAAATCATAAAAAAAGCTTTGGAATTCTATGCAGGTTGTTGGTACACGGTGGGTTCATATTGAATGGGATGATGAAATAAACAGCATTTCATTTAAATGGGTGGTTCACACTTAATTTAACTTAAACAAACTTTTAGTATGTTATAGAATGGTCAATTCTAAGCAACATTTCAATTGGTCTTCATTATTTATTTTTAATAGTTTTTTTATTTATTTACGACTTCTTCTTCCCATCTAAGCAGATGCTCTGTAAGGCTACAAATGTATTGTTATAGCTACTTTTATTACACACCTTTCTGTTCAGGCCTCTCCTATTCATATCCCAGTCCCTTATTAAAATCTGTGCATGGTTGCTAGGGTAATTTTGACCCTGGCAACCAGATAACTGAAATTGCAAGCTGCAGAGCTGCTTAATAAAAAGGCAAATAACTCAAAAAACAGAAATAATAAAAACCAATTGCAAATTGTCTCAGAATCACTGTCTGCATCATATTAAAAGTTCATTACATGAACGATTCAGGCGCGATCCGTCGCGCTGAGACAAAACGCATGTGACACGACTGTCGGATGCAGAGTCTGCATCCGACAGTTGTGTTGCGTCAGATCAACGCTGCGACACTTCTATCTCTTACCTTGTTTTTGTCGCATGCGTCGGATCGCGCTAGAATCATTCATGTAGTCCTAGCCTAAAGGTGAACAACCTCTTTAAAGGGGCAGATTTAATAAAGAGCAAAGTGTGTTTTTTTAGCGAAAAATTTGCCAGAATTTCAATTCACAGGGACATCAGCAATTTAGCAAAAGATAAGTAAAATACTTCGCTAGTGAAAAACCTCAGCGCTGGAGAAGTTTTGCTCCATTTTGCCGATGAATTAGTGTGTTGCAGAAATGACTTTTTTAGTTGGACTTAATTTTTTCTTTTATAGTTTTTTAATTATTTGCCTTTTTCTGAAAATTCCAATAGACTTAAAGGGGTGTTTCACCTTTGAGTTAACTTTTAGTATGTTATTGAATGGCCGATTCTATACAACTTTTCAAAAATCTGATTTCTTCTGACTCTTTCCAGCTTTCAAATGGGGGGTCACTGACCTCATTTAATAACAAATGCTCTGTAAGGCTACACATTTATAGTTATTGCTACTTTTTATTACTCATCTTACTATTCAGGCCTCTCCTATTCATATTCCAGTCCAACTTACCATAGTAACCAGATTGCTGACTGGAGAGCTGCTGAATAAAAAGCTAAATAACTAAAAAAAAAAAACACACATAAAAAATTAAAACCAAATGCAAATTCTCTCCGAATATCACTCTCTACATCTGTTAGGAATTTAATGTCACAATATGGTGAATCCTGTACTGAAGCAGCAAGAAAACATATATATAAATGAGAACTGGTAACAAAAGATTCCTCAGGGATCCCAGGGGAAGCTGACCCACATGCTGACAGAAGAGTGGCCTGAGTTTCCAGGAAAGTACAGCTGTAGCGGGAAGATAATTCCGACAGGAGTTATGTGGTTTTAAGGATGACCTCTTCCTACAGGTACTTGGAGAAATGGATCCTTCACAAGGTGAACCGCCTTACGGGAAGGGATGGGGTTAATCCAAACAGCTGAGAAGAACAATGATTCTCACAGAGGTAATCATGGATCGTTGGAAACTTGGGTAAGTATACAGTCCCGGATTTAGGAGCAAATCAGTGATGTTAGCCCCCCACTTAGGTAGATAATCATGCAGGCAATATAGAATAATGCAGTAATAAGCTAAGCCAGGCAACATAGACAAGCAAGGGTTAACAGCACAGTCTTTACCGGGAATAAGTTGCTTTGCAGGGAAAACAAGCGTAGCACAGCTGACAAGGGTTAATGGCACCATCTTGACTAAGCTGATACGGGCTTGAAACAGTTAATCACAGTCTTGCAATATAAATAATAAAGTTTGTTTGAGCTTGCAAGGGTTAATACACAGTCTGGGAGTGAATGCACCAGTGCTATCCCTTGCTTTTAGAAATGAAAGTTTCAGGCAGAAAATAAATGCAGGTTGGTGCTGCAATAGTCATTCACGGATAGAAAGGACCAAGGCAGAGCCGTTGCTAAGGAGCACCATCCAGGAAACAGAGCCGTGAGGAATGAGCGTAGCCAAAGTCAGGAACATGTCGGGTCAAGCCAGAAGACCCGTCCCACCAATGCTGAAGTGCCAAGGGAGAAGAACTGAGCCAAAAATGAGCCAAAGTCAGGAACCATGAGAATCACGGAGAGTGCAGACGCTGAAGTTACTTCTGGGTAGACGTAAGTATAACTGCGCAGCGAAACTGCATATGCGCCGCCCCTAAAATAGCCGGAGGAAGGCAATAGTAAGCTCCGGCATAGAGCTGCGGTGCCTTACAACATCATACTAAAAGTTGATTTAAAGCTGAACAACCCCTTTAAAGTATAAGTAAACCTTTAAAATAAGTGAATGTAAAATTGATTGCTTTTCTAAGCACTTTTTGTTCCAACAGCGCCACCTGTCTGACCACCAAATAGTCAAGAAAGTTGTCAGGAGAAAGAAAGAGGCTGCTCTGGTGTTCTTCTGCATAGGGAAACAATTAGAAACCTTTCTCAAATCTTTTCTAAGCAGAAGAACATCAGAGCCTCCTGACAAGTTCCTTGACTACTTGGTGGTCAGACTGGTCAGAAACTGACCAGCAGGTGTCACTGTTGGAACAAAATTCATTCATATTAACAGTACATGTATCCCTTAATATCTTGGAATTAAAAATAAATAATGAATGTAAATGATAAAAGTGCTTAGAATAGTCAATTTTAAAGGTTTACTTATCCTTTAAGGCTAAGGGCAGTGTATTAGCATCATGGTTAGCATTACAGTGTTGGGGTCCTGAGCACAATATGTGGCCAGATATTGACTAGGCATGCCATTGGCCACGGACCAGTAAGATATTGATTCATTCTAGCAGCCAAGGTAGTAGTTTATTTGTAAAATTTGTGTATTATAATAAATAAAGTACCCCCTCTTGTTAAATATAAGGATATTATAAGTTACCGAGGAGTTTCATGACCAAATAAAAACACGAGGCTGAAGGCCGAGTGTTTTTATACAGGTCATGGAACTCCGTGAAGATCTCAGCTTCAGCTCAACTGTGTGCTTGTTTTCAACAAAAACGTTGTATTTTTTTGTTGTCATAACTTTGTTCTGCATCCCCTGCCAGTTGTTGAGCCCCTTGCTCTGCAAATTACAGTTAACCCTTAAAGGGGAACTATTGTGAAAATGAAAATTTCATATAAGCTTCATCATACTGGAATAAGAAACCTTGTAATTACAATCAATTAAATATTCTGTATTGTTTCTGAAAACAATCAAGATTATGTTCACTTACCCTCTCTCAGCATCTGTTTCTTTTCATTCTTTCTTCTTGCAGCAGTTGGGTGTCAGATTGACAGTTAGATCCAATATATCTTATAGGGGGGCTTCCTTTCCTAACAGATGTATTAGAGCTCACTCAAATAACTGATTCCAGTACAAAGAAAATCTAACAAAATCACTGCCTTTTGCACAAATTCTGCATGGAGAGAGACATGATGTCTGGTGATTTTAATAGAGTGAGCTCTAATACATCTTCTAGGCAAAAGGAGCCCCCCCTATAAGATATATTGGATCTAACTGTCAATTAATATCTTACACCCAACTCCTGCATGAAGAGAGAATGAAGAGAAAAAGATGAGGAATAATGAAGATAAACTGGATTATTTCAGAAAGGTTCAGAATATTTAATTGATTGTATTTAGAAAGTTTCTTATTTCAGTATGCTGAAGCTTATATTACATTTTCATTGTTGCCATAGTTCCCCTTTAAACCATCCTCTGAATAGTTTATTGCAATTTCTTTATGTGATGTGACATTAGAGACAAGGACACAGCCCCAGTGATTGACAGTAAATGGTTTTCTTCATAACATGGTTGAACCTTTATTGCAATCTGAGCTTAAAGGTCTCCGGTAATGTAAAAACCTCTTTCAAGAGAACTAACATTAATCACGTCTGTGTTCCGTCTGCTTGCATTGTCACACTGACAGAAAGGCGACAGGCTCCGTCAGCTACAATTGTCTAAAGAGAACTGATATAAGAATCCCAACAGCTGTTTGGGAGAGGATAATTTTAACTTCTGCAGTGGAATCTGATCACATTGGGGGATTAAATAAATCTGTGTGGCACAATCCCACTGAATCCCACCTGGCAAATCTGCAAATATTTACAATACATTTACACACATGCTCGGCTTTGTTACTGTGGCCGGTCATGAACTGCCCCCCAAAATTGAAAATCATGGCATTTAGGAATGAACAACTTGTATCATCATCTGTTGTATCAAGGGGAAAGCAATCCCATTATTTCACTTTGCTTCAGTTGGTGTGGCAGCCAGTTATTAATCACAGGGTTGCCATGAGAAATCTTGGGGCTTCATACAGATAAATAAGTATAGTATAAATAAGCCCAACATCAATAACACTATTAACATGTGATCCACTGCATATACGTGCTGAACACACTAAGGTGTCATACAGGCTGTGGTTTTTATAGCCATAAAATAAAATCTAACACTCTAAGTGCTCCAGCACATCATAAAAAATTATAGCAAGTTGCTCAAACTGTGTATGAAGATTAATAATAGGGTTAAGTGTAGTGATAGGCAAATAAATTCGGCAGGCGCGAATTTGCGGCGAATAAATTCGCAAAACTGCCACAAAAGTTTGCGAAACTGCCACGAAATTTCGAAATCGTCACTAAAATTTTGGATGCACGTCGGAAAAGTCACTCACGTCAAAACCGTCACATGTCAACATTATTCGGACGCCCATTGACTTTAACGCTGGCCGCAAAATTGATGCAATCGTCAAAATTCGTGTTTCGCAAATGTTTCGCCGCATTATTCAGCAAAGAGAAACGGGACAAATTCGCCGATCACTAGTTAAGAGTTGTAACGGTTTCAAGGCAGAGTATGGCCTTTAAGACACTCTATTTTAGGGTCCCGGTTGTATTATTTTTCCCCTTAGAGGTGGTCACCCCTATGAAACCAACTGAAGATACGTAATAATATTGTGTACATTTCTAATAATGTATATATCTGTCTGAAATAGTATAGAACTGACAATCAGCATAAATTACCTTTATGTGTTTCTAGAACTTCTGGCCCAAATCATTCTGAGGATTGATGTTTGTGTTGGATGTTGTTTTCCCTGTACAAGTATAAATATATCTCTTTACATTGCATATGCTGAACTTAATCATGCTATATGAGCATGGCAACAAAAGTGTTAACTCTGGATTTTTTAGGGAGGCAGTGTGGGAATTTAAGGGTGCTGTGTAATTGTAAATGTAAACTCCTCTTTCCCTACTTAATGCTGGGTATTCATGTCAGCACTGCACACTCCTGCCAGGCAACTGAAAAGATCAGACAATAAAAAGTCCATGCTATAGTTAAGATCCGAAATGGAAATGGTTGACACTGTGGTTGCCAGTGGTGGGCAACGTGTAAGATTTCAGACATGGCCACTGACTACTTAAAAAGTTCCACTGACCCTGGAGCCAAACCAGGGTCGGACTGGGCCAGCAGGACACCAGGAATAAACCAGTGGGCCCCGGCCCAGACCTGCTGCCCCAGAAAAGTAAGTTAATGCTGCGGCGCATCCTTTGCGCGCGTTCGTTACAGCTGCCAAGAAAAGAAAATGAATGCCCCGTCTTTTCTTCGTATTTGTGGAGGTCGGGCAAGGGAGGGAGTCCAACCCTGGGCCAATCGATTTGATTATCAAATTTGGCCCACCACCAAATAATGTAGGTCTCTATAAAAAGATATTGCATAAAACAGCTCATATGTAAAAACCCTGCTTCGTGTAAATAAACCATTTTGATAATACTATGCGGTTTATTTGTATGTGCCATTGGCTAATCTTAAATAGAAAATGCCCATTTTCAGTACTAAGCGCCGCCCCCCTGGGATCCTACGATTCATGGTGCACAAAAAACTAACCAAAACCAAACATGTTAGGTCACATGAGTTGATTAATGAACAAAGTTCTGTCTTTTGCTAAGGTGCATAGATAGAGGGTATATTTTTCCTTGCCAAGTTGGTTATATTTAGCAGAGCCAAGGGATAAACCTGTAATTGGCACCCGGAGGAACCCCACGCAGACAGTGCCCGGGTCAGAATAAAACTCAGGGTGGGTATCGCAAGGAGCATTCTGCGTAAATCTTATTAGTGGGCAGTAATTCTCTAACTGTGCTTTCCATTTATAAATGTGCTTTGCTGCCAGCTGAGACAATAGTTTTAGACAGGGAAAGTGTTGTGAGCACCAGACAATGACTGGTATGTGGGTGGCACAATGAGAACTTTCAGCACCTGATGTCAAGCTTTTCATGGTTAGAGGAGTTAATGCAAAGCCAAAATAAATCTATGAACATCATTATCATGGAATGAAGAACACGGCTATTGATGTCACTGCAATAACTTTCCTGAACAAAACTCCACTAGATTAAGCGAGTCTCCACTTACAGGACCACATATCCGCAAACAGAGCACAGGTTGCTGTGAAACTGTGAGCCCTTAACTCCCCTTGGCCTCAGCACAGCACTGAAGTGGTTACATGTGGGATTCTGGGGATTACATCTGATTAAGGAGTAACAGGGAGCTTTGCAATATGAAGTGGACTTTCATGGAACAGTTAAATAGGGATGATAAATGTGTGGGCTTCCGGAAGCTGTAGACTACAGGGGTCAAAGTATAAAAGAATCTGCTTGTTTTTTTTCACTTTGCACAATATATTCTGCTCTCTACAAATTGCCACAGGCCTCCATTTTTGAAGCACAGAGTCCTGTGGCTAGCATCGGACTGGGGGGGTCGGGCCCAGGGCGCACCATGGCCACTGACCACCCTCTGCCACCTCCACGGCCTCACACTGCAGCCACAAACCACTTCTGCCCCCCTCAGCCACCCACCAGAGAGTACATGCCCATTTCTGTTATCGATCAGGGAGGGGGGTGGTCCTGGAGCAGAGCAGCTGTGGGTAGTACGTCTGTCCGACAGGGCCCACCAGGTTTTTTCACAATGTCCTACCAGCCCAGTCTGACCCTGTCTGTGGCTAGACCCTTGAGTATGGACTCACTATTAGGCAATGCACTATCCATGAAAGCCAAGAAGAAGCCGGCAAATAACTGCCCCATACCCTATCCATCTCCTAATTTGCGTCTCATTCAGATGTGCAAATTAGAGAGTGTTGGCAACATACAGGATGCCACATGGATGTCATAAACCGCAAATCACAAAGAAAAAAGGCAACACAATCTTATGGTATAGAATATTATACATTTATTTACAGTAAGTTGAAATAAATAATGATCCTATAATAGACACAACATTAATTGTGGTGCAAGCAGGGCTGTGCAAGGGCTAAACAACCTAGAATTCTGCTCCTAATGTTACCAGGGGTGACTTTTTGCCTCCCCCTACTAAATTACCTTGAAGAAAGTTTTTCAGCTTTTCTCATGGCAAAAATGTCACTATATGTTGGGCTAGTGCCCTTGTTCTTTTAGGTCTTTATATCTTCACGCCACCATTCTTAGAATTGATCTCAGAGCTTTGGTTCTGTACATTTCCACTGCAATTGCATGGTTTTTCTTGTGTCTAGCCGGCTCTGCATCTGAAAAGAATGATATATTTTTAGATTGTGGAAGGTATAGTACATGCTGTTTCAGCTCTTAGTAATATGCTAGCCTCGGTCCTACTGGCAATGACAGCCTGTCTGACGTTTTGTTACCCTGGATTAATCTTAGTTACAAGTGGGCAACAAATGTCCCTTGTTTTTTATCCAGCGGCTAACATGCGTATCACCACTGGGGAAACATACACGTAGCAATGTTGTAGACAAGGGGCATTTTGCTGCCGCTGTATTTGAGATTCATTGTGGGTGACAAAGCTTCCCATTTATCATTGCTCTAAATGTCTCAGGCCAAGGGTTACATGTCGAAAGACTTAGGTAATTAGTAAATACCTACCTTCTACTGAACTGGTGCATGTGGTTCTGTGCCGGATAATCACAATAACCATTCGTGTGCACCTGATCATTCCCACTCAGTTTATTGGGGCTTCTCTGCAGCTGCAGCTAAGAATTTGGTTGGGGTGCACTGCCCTCCTGGCGCACAAATGATAATCCGGTTAAGGATTTTCCCTGGCTTGGTGTAACGTGACCACATGGTTCAAGTAATTCATCCATTGGCGGCTAAAAACAGAAGTGATACAGAGCAAGTTGTAAGAACTGCTGAGAGGAAGACACTAAAACATCACTTTCATGTAAATACAGGGCTCCCTTCATCAGCTTTGTGCTTTGCCCTGAATTCTCAGTCTGGCTGAAAGTGCAGAGCATTGTTTGCATTTACAATGGTCACAGGTGCAAGTGTTTTCTGCATGGGCTCTAAGTGCTTCATGTTCATGCCCCTTAGCACTGTATTACTTGCCCCCCTGCCCATAGTACATGATCCTTAATATGAACACAGTGATTTCATAAAATATGCATCAGTTTATTCAAGATATAATATACCAGACCTAAAACCACCAATGAAGGCTCAAGTACTTTCTGGTATAAAAAGGGGATCAATTTCCCCAGCTTCCAGTGCCACCCAGGCAATTGACATTAAGAATGGATGGTCCTTGATACATTGAACAAATTCTCGCCTTATGCCAGGATATTTACACAGGAGCTGTAAAAAGAGAAACCACCATTGGGTTTCACATTATGTATTTTACAGTGCTACAATTGCTCTGTTTTTTCCATACTCACCTTCTTTATAATGTCCCTTGACTAATGGTTGAAGCTCTCTGGACACTGCACATTTCCTGACCACCAGGAGAATTTGGGTTTTTTTCTTAGTAAGCATCTCATAAATTGTCACTCCTAGGGGCAGATTTATCAAGGGTCGAAATTCGAGTTCATGGGTAAAAAAGGCAGAATCTTGGCCGAATCCTGAAGCGAATCCTGGATTCGGTTCATCCAGGGCTGCCATCAGGGGGGGACGAGGGTAAGGGAGGCCCGGCCACGCCGCACTTACTTGATTAGCCGGGCCCCCCTGCTTTCTGAGAGCTGCCACCTTCGGGAAGGCAGGGCAGGAGCACAAGGGGAGGTATCTTCTGTCTGTGGTCCCTGTTGTGTGGTGGGGCCCTGGGCACCAATTTTTTTTTAAACTTCTGGGGGGGCAAGTTTGTTATAATCCGTTTAAGGGGGGCCCTGGCCACCAATGTTCTCATAACGTGGGTGGGGCCTTGGCCACAATTTTTTTTTTTTTTTACCATGTGGGGTCCTAGCCACCAATATTTTTTAATGGGGGGCCCTGACCACAAATATTTTTTTTATGGGGGGCCCTGACCACAAATGTTTTTTTATGGGGGGCCCTGACCACCAATATTTTTTTATTAACATGTGGGAACCCTAACCACCAATGTTTTTTTTTTACTGTGTGGTGGGGAGTGGACCTGTGGGGTGGGGAGGGTGGACTTGTAGGTGGGGCTTGTAGTGGGCGCAGCCCAGGGAGACAAGGAAATCTTGTCATATGGGGCCCTGCGATTTCTGATGGCGGCCTCGGGTGCATCCCTACTTAATACTATCATAATAGGATACTAGCATCCATAGGATGTGTGTATATGTCCCAAGACCCATTTACTTACTTGGGAACAAGCAGCATAAGAATGAAATATACACTATTAAAAATTCACACTTGGAGCAGACCCTTTTTTTTCCTGCGATTCATGAAAATTAAGAAAAAAACTTGAATGTATTTGAATTTTTCAAACAGAAAAATCTTCAAAATGTTAATTAATACGATTTGCCAATAAAATCTTTCAGAGATGTCAGTGGGAAGTTATGCTTTTGATTTTTGTTTTGAGTTTCTTACAGGCTGTTTGAAAATTAATTCAACAATGCAATTTACACTTTCCTTTGTCTTTTTTTCTGTGGTTATTATTATTATTTATAAAGTGTCAACATATTCTGCATAGCGACCAATAACCGATACAAGAGCAGAAGAGGGCCCTGCCCAAGAAAGCTTGCAATCCGTGATTTAAAAATCCCAGTTAAATGCATTGTAATTCCATTTTGCAACACAAGAATATGTGGAAAAGTTCAAGGTGGTGATTACTTATAAAAGGGACTGTATCTGGTTGCAGGCTGGGCCCATACATTGCTTTGGCCTTCCATGGGCTCACACTCTGGTATGACTGTTCCAGCTGTAGAGCATTTTCTTTAACTATAAACATGCCATATATGGTACAGTTCCACCAGGAATCACATAATACTCCAGTTATTAGCACGTTGATCACCTGGGTAGATGACCCTGATAACCAGGAGAATGTGGCCTCAGTAGAAAAAAAATCTCACATTCACGGGCACATCCCTGATCCACCCTGGTCATGCTCATGTGCAGAAAAGCCACCCA
Organism: Xenopus laevis; assembly: GCF_017654675.1. Taxonomy (NCBI): domain Eukaryota; kingdom Metazoa; phylum Chordata; class Amphibia; order Anura; family Pipidae; genus Xenopus; species Xenopus laevis. Next base: position 109,643,382 of record NC_054383.1, on the reverse strand, counting down.
TAATCCTGCCAAACCCATCTCACTGCTGTCCGCATGAATTCTACATGAAAACATGAAAGTATGCATTTCTGCACTAAAATCTGCTCTGTGTGTGTGCACTGACAGTTAGGGAGGAAGGCAGTGGACCAGTGTTTTACCAGTGAAGAAAATGTCTTATGTGACACTGGCATGGGAAGATTTGAGCTGCCAATTCTGCCCCTCTAAAACAAGCTGCCAGCTGATCTGCCCATTAATGATGTGAGGGTCCAGATTTTTAGGACCCACACCCGACCATAACCACCCTCACCCAATCCTAACCCGCACCCGACCTTGCTCCTCCATTTAAATGAGAAAGAAAGGCTAAAATTAAATAAGCTTTATCAGAAAAGTCTATATAAATACACCAGTAAACCCTCAGTAATGCTGTTCTGAGTTCTCTGTCAAAAGAAACACCACATTTCTTTCCTTCTATTGTGTACACATGGGCTTCTGCATCAGACTTCCTGTTTTCAACTTAAACCTCCAGGGCTAGGGCTTGAGCATGCTCAGTTTGCTCCTCCCTCTCTTTCCCCCCTTCCTCCACCCCTCCCTGCTGTAATTAGAGCTATGAGTGAGCAGGGAAAGACACAAGCAGGAAATTATGTCACAAGAAGTTTATATGGCAGCTCCTATCCTAAACAAACAGAGAGAGTTTCTAGAATTCTTTACTCAGGTAATGTAAAGTATTCTACAGAATAAATATAGTCTTATAGCTTGCACTATTGTGGCTAATCTATTGGCAATAAGCTGATTCGGTAGCTTTCCTTCTCCTTTAAAGATCCGCACCCGAACCTCCGCACAGTGACATCACGAAAGGGGCGGGGCAGGCACAAATCTATAAATGGAGGAGCTAGAAGCCGGCAGTGTTAGGTCGTGGGCGGGGAGAGCAGAAGAAACTGACCCAAACATTTAATGGGGCAGCCGGCCCGCACATCACTGTATGGGCTCGGCCTGACTGTCTACCTAACAGATATTTGGCTGAAAATCATCCAGGCATGACTCCATGGGGTGCATCGATGTGGTCCTCTTGAGACAGGCTTGCACCTTGCAAAAGAAATGTTCATTTTTGAGACAATGCTTAGGGAGGCAAGGATAGTTATAAACTATATCATTTAATGAAGTCACTGAACACTAATTAGCTGCACATGAAACAGAAATATATAACTCTGCCAATACTTTGATAAAACAGTGAAGATTCAGACGACAGATACAGACAGCAATGATATTCTTTGTCAGGATGATGTATTGGGTTTCAGAGTAACGGCCTTCGAACACAAACAAAGAGGAATTTTTCCGATTTCAGTCCAGAAGTAATTGCTTTCCATCCATCAGAAATCTCCCCTAAAAAAGAATGACAATACGCATATGAATTCCATGTGTAGCACACCCTTGAGTGTACTTTTGCTGTGTATTAAGGCTGTGTGTGACCAGGCTAACACTGCTTGTAGTGTGCCCCAGACCCCCAGTGTACCCGTGCAACTCCCTGCAACTCCCGGTACCTGGAGTAGATCAATTCAGCAGGATATTCAGCCAGACAGTTTCTTTGCAGTAAACTATAACTTGTTTATTAACAGAGAACAGGGGCAAGGTTGTAGTTCACAAGCACTTCGATGTTCACAGTAATTATAGAGTAGCTTCAAACAGTAGTATTCCCTCCAGGGAGGCAAGGTGCAGCAGATGGCTAATATAATATCATAATATATATCAAAGTTACAGCAACAGTAGACTTGGGGAATAGTTACCACTCTCACTGGGCACTATCCCTTTGGTGAAGCACTAAGGCATGGGTTTCTCAGCCTGAGGTCTTGTATCTTGGCACCGGACTTGATCCTCACCTCACCCACTGTATTCAGCCTGGGATCTTGGGTCTTGGTATCCTATCTGGTCCTCAACTCACCCACTGTAGTCCCTGCACTAGTGGTTCAAATACCACGGGGTCCTAACCCCACTATTTCTCCTCGTTGGAGCCACATCTGCTCACTAGCTACCCTGTGCTGACTTTCACTCCTAGAGCGACTCTTACTGTAATACTATCACTATCTTACACTTAACTAACTTTCCTGGCAGACCTGGACCTGTAGTACCTCACACTGAGGCAAAGTCCCAGGACAGACCCAGACCGCATGGTGCTAAACCCTTTTATATTATCAAACAGTGCCATCTAGTGGACAATCCCCAGGTACTAGTGTGGACCCAGCTAGGGACATAGCTGCCTGAGTTAACTAAAGAACCCTTAGGTGTCCAAATACTAAAGAGGAATGCCTGAGATAAATACACCCAAATCTCAGGGTCTCTACATTCTCCCCCCACTTAGAAACGTCAACGTCCCCGTTGACAAACTAAACAGTTACTTTCAAGTGCACAATAAATCACATTTTAAATAACATTTACTATTTGTACATCACGCTTCAACAGCCTCTCCAGAGGACTGCCCATGGTACAATGGATCCTGTAAACAAAATATTGCAAACATGCATTTTTCCTGAGCACTGTATCAATACTTAAAATGCAACCTCATACTGGGTCCACGGCCGTGGCCCTAAATCCTATTACCTCGGGATTAACCCTTCTATTACCAACACTGTACTTAAATCATGTATTCACATTTCTTTTATTTATGCACTTAGGAGGGAAAAAGGGAATTGGGATTTTGGGACAAGTGTCCCTTAACTATTTACAGTCTCTGGGTTGTTTGCCAAAGTCCTCCTTCCAGGTGGGTGCGATTCACCCCTAGAGTGGCTAAAAATAAAGAACCCACTACAGAGTCCAACATGGTTTCAGTCATGCTGCAGGTCAAACCTGAGTCTCTGTTCTTTAAAAGTCCTGACTCCAGGGGAAGCCTCCCCAACTTGAAGTGTCTCAACCCAGAGGTTAATAACAAAAATACAGCTCCATTCCTTGAAGTCAATTGAAAATATGGTAAAGCAATAAACAAAATTCAACCAAAAGACCTCCAGTGGTCAACTTCAACTTAAGCTGGGGGTGGTTACTTCACCCTCCCCCCACAACAGAAAAACAGCACCCTCCTGGGTGTGGCTCCTAGCACGAGGCTACAAATGACAAGTCCCACAGATGCCGGCTTAAATCATGTAGGTGAACCGCATCTTAGTGTCCTCGTAACTTATATAATATTTTGGGTGCGGCTTCTCCACGGTGCCCCCTTCTGGAACTGGAACATCCACACTGAAATAACGTGGGGTAGGGTTTTTCTTCCCACAGCTGTGGACAGCATGGCGCAAAATGGTGCGTCCCCACCACCACACATTCTCCAGAGACCGCACAAAGCTCCAGGCAGCTGCACGCCTGGCTTGATCAGGGTGGGAGAGAGTATTTCCAATTGTCTTTTCTTTTGCCACAATCTCCTCCACCACCCACTCATCCAGATTTTCCTCCACCTGCTCGTAACCCACAGCAGTGCGTAGGGCATATAATACCCCATTTCCTGTACACACGGAAGTTTATGACCCGCTGTACCCGGGAAACCCTGCAGAAAATCTCAGGATTGGCTCGGCCGGGTACTACCCAGAAGTGTTTCTCTCAGCCCGGGTAATTTTCTTAGGGGCCCAGAAACTATGGGGCAATTTGAACAGAGGCCGGTCGGTGGCTCCATCATCTTCCGCCTCATCCACTGTTCCCTCCATGCCGCTTGACGCACCCTGAGTGACCCCTCTGCTTGGCATATCTGCTCCCTTTGCGGGCCCATCCCTCTTTGCTGCTAGCCTCGGGGTATGGGGGGGGTCCTTCCCTCACGGGTGGCTCTTGGGGGCCCCGGCTGGGGATATTAACACTTACCCCCTCTGGGCGGTTGGAGCGGCGGGAAGGTGGGCGTTGTTCCTCGCGGGTGGCATCCTCCACTTCCTGGGAACCTCTAGAGTGGATCTCCGGCTGAGGCACTTCCTCCGGTTTGCTTTTCACTGGCACCATAATGCTCTCCGCAGCCGCGGGCAGAACTGGTGCTGTTTCAGGTGGGACGGAGGCCTCCGCCACTGCTGGACCCTGCGGGGTGCTGCCCTCCAGGGGGGTCTCTTCCGCTGGACGGTCGGTGATAGTCAGGAGGGCGGTTCTCGCTGTCAGCTCTCGGCGAGGGTTAACCCCCTCTGGATCGGTCGATTCAGACTGAGGGCAATCAGTCCTAGGACAGCCTGGGGTGATCCTTGGATCTTGTCATCCACATACGGCCCAATCCAGCAGCTTTGCTGGCAATGGGGGCATCGACCCCTGACATCATGGAAAGCTGGGTAGGCTTCATGTCGGCAGCGGCCGCAGACGGGAACCATCACGGAATCACCCGAGTCGCTCACCTTTTGAGCGAACACGCCACCCCAGGTATAACGGCGGCTTGTGTCTTTTAGCACGCCAAGAGGCATCACTGCTGAGGTAGATCGGAAGCTACCCTGGTCACTGTCAGACATACTGGACCCTTCTGACGCTCGCTGGATTTGCAATTGCAAGGCTCGCTGCATGCGTCTTCTCCTCTGACCAGCTACTCTCGCACTCAGTCGCAAAATGGCCGCCATGACGTCAGTATAACAGGGGCTCCTCCCTGTTCCCTTTTGGCGCCAAATTCCGCACTTCTGATTGGCTGTTATCCCACCTCCTGGTGTCAGAGGAGGTTGGGCTAAACAGGGTGGTACTGCAGACAATTAGGCCCACGTCACTCACACTTGTTTCGCGCCTTTCTCTGGCGCCAATACACACGATCCTGATTGGTTCTCCCCACCAATCTGGAAAGGTGGCCACAAAACTTTCCAGTCAGCCCTCTCCTTCAGGCAACAGTAAATTTAGGGCGGTCGGAACTCAGGCTGCAAGCTGCGCTAGGCCAAGATGCCTTTTTCCTCTCTGGTCCGGCACTGCAGCGCCTGTCACACTTTTCTCTCACAGCAATGAGTTCAATAAAATGATCCCGGACGAGCCCCCAAATGTAGCACACCCTTGAGTGTACTTTTGCTGTGTATTAAGGCTGTGTGTGACCAGGCTAACACTGCTTGTAGTGTGCCCCAGACCCCCAGTGTACCCGTGCAACTCCCTGCAACTCCCGGTACCTGGAGTAGATCAATTCAGCAGGATATTCAGCCAGACAGTTTCTTTGCAGTAAACTATAACTTGTTTATTAACAGAGAACAGGGGCAAGGTTGTAGTTCACAAGCACTTCGATGTTCACAGTAATTATAGAGTAGCTTCAAACAGTAGTATTCCCTCCAGGGAGGCAAGGTGCAGCAGATGGCTAATATAATATCATAATATATATCAAAGTTACAGCAACAGTAGACTTGGGGAATAGTTACCACTCTCACTGGGCACTATCCCTTTGGTGAAGCACTAAGGCATGGGTTTCTCAGCCTGAGGTCTTGTATCTTGGCACCGGACTTGATCCTCACCTCACCCACTGTATTCAGCCTGGGATCTTGGGTCTTGGTATCCTATCTGGTCCTCAACTCACCCACTGTAGTCCCTGCACTAGTGGTTCAAATACCACGGGGTCCTAACCCCACTATTTCTCCTCGTTGGAGCCACATCTGCTCACTAGCTACCCTGTGCTGACTTTCACTCCTAGAGCGACTCTTACTGTAATACTATCACTATCTTACACTTAACTAACTTTCCTGGCAGATCTGGACCTGTAGTACCTCACACTGAGGCAAAGTCCCAGGACAGACCCAGACCGCATGGTGCTAAACCCTTTTATATTATCAAACAGTGCCATCTAGTGGACAATCCCCAGGTACTAGTGTGGACCCAGCTAGGGACATAGCTGCCTGAGTTAACTAAAGAACCCTTAGGTGTCCAAATACTAAAGAGGAATGCCTGAGATAAATACACCCAAATCTCAGGGTCTCTACACATGTCTTCCTGTAGTCTGGGTTGTATGACAAGCTACACAAGTCTGAATGTCAAGGGTAAGCCAGATGGAGCTTTAAAGGGGTTGTTCATCATTTTTAGTATGAAGTAGAGAGTATTACAGTTTGCAATTGGTTTTCATTTTTCATTATTTGTGTTTTTTTAATTGTTTAGCTTTTTATTCAGCAGCTCTCCAGTTTGCAGTTTCAGCAATCTGGTTGCTATGGTCCAAATTACCCTAGCAACTATGATTGATTTGAATAAGACACTGTAATATGAATAGGAGAGGCCTGAATAGAAAGATGAGTAATAAAAATCAGTAGTGATGGGCGAATTTGCCCCGCTTTCGCGAAATTCAAGAAATGGCGAAAAATTCATGAAATGGCGCCGGCGTCTTGTTTTTGACGCCGGCATCAGTTTTTTTGGTGAAAATGCGCCAGTGTCTAAAAAACAGATGCCGACGTCCATTCTTTTTGACACCGGCGAATTTTCACCATCGAATTTTCGCGAACATTTCGCTAATTTATTTGCCTGCGGCGAATCACGCAAATTCGCCACTAATTCGCGCCTGGCTAATAAATTTGTCCATCACTAAAAATCAGCAATAACAATCAGTGTATAGCCTTACAGAGCATTTGTTTTTTTTTAGTCACCCCCCATTTAAAAGCTGGAAAAAGTCAGAAGTAGGCAAATTATTCAAAACCTATAAAAAATAAATAATGAAGACTAATTGAAAACTTCCTTAGAATTGTCCAATGTATAATATAATGAAAGTTAAGAGTCAGACACAAGGAAGTGAGTTTCCCAAGATGTAATGATCTGTAGACACTTTAGGGAACATATATTGCCAACTAAATGTACTAGTAATATATAGTACAGTTATGTGACCTGTTATCCAGAATGCTTAGGACCGGGGCTTTTCTGGATAAGGGATTTTTTCTGTAATTTGGAACTTCATATTTAAGTCTGCTAAAAATAATTTAAACATAAAATAAGCCCAATAGGATTGTTTTGCCTTCAATAAGGATTAATTATATCTTATTTGGGATCAAGTGCAAGTTACTGTTTTATTATTGCAAAGAAAAGGTTGTAAAATGGTGATTAATTTAATTAACATTAACGGGCAGATTTATCAAGGTTCGAATTCGAATTTTCACGTCTTTTTCTGGTCAAAACTGTCAAATTCAACTGGGGGATTGTTAAAATTCGATTAGAGTTTTTTAAAAAATTGAATTCGATTTGTATCATACTCTGGCCCTTTAAGAACTCAAATTCGACTATTCGCCACCTAAAACCTGCCGAATTGGTGTTTTAATCAATGGGAGACATCCTGGGATTAATTTGGAGTTGTTTGCTGCCTTCCTGACATTCGAGTTTTTTTCATCGAAAAAACTAGAATCGAGTTTTTAAACTCTAATCAAACTCAATTTGAATTCCATTCAAGTTTTCGGGTCAATCCTATTCACCCGCGTTTGGAAAATTGGATTTTTTTAATAAATTTCGACGACGGTTGAATTTCGAGTTCATGGGAGTTTATGGGAGTTTTAAAAAACTATAAATTTGAACTTCCACCCTTGATAAATCTGCCCCTAAGTCTGTGGGAGGTGACCTTCAGTTAATTCGGAGCTTTCTGGATAATGGGTTTCCTGATAACAGATCACATACCTGTACTAGCATATTATATAGTATAGTAGCAGTATTATGATATAGAAATATAATAAGTAATACCTACTTAAACTGCAACAGCCCCAGTGGATTCAAACTTCTTCTTCCTGCCCTCCATACCACTCAGTGCATCAACATTCTTCCTCCAGTCACCTACTTCTCTTATATCCTAAAACACAGGATAAATATAGTATGATAGCACCTATCAATCCAGTAAAAAAGTCTGCTGTATAGAATTTACAGAGACAACGACAGCTCCAGTGATGTCACATAACTTACCTTGTCTACATCTTCCTTTTTGGTTTGCTTGACCTGTTTGAGACTGGCCCGTAGGTCCATGGAGACTTTGTGCTTGGTGCCCAACAGCGCCCGCATCATGGCGTCGGCAGAGAGGCGCACCCTCCTGAGGTTTGGCTTTTTGAACTTGCCACGGAGGTCAAAGATCTTTAGATTCAAGTCTTCGATCTGAAATTAAAGCAAATTGCTTGAGCAATAATGTAAATAATGTTAAACCTATGTCCAGAGTTTCCAGGTACACAATAGAGCCCAGCCTGGTGACATATATGGATATTACATGTGTGGCCCCATATGTTGTGCTGTCACAGTGACACAAGGTTCAATCACAACCCTTTAGGACTGTAGGACTACTAGGAAGAAGAGCATTAGGTCACAATAAACTCTCCCTTCCTTAGCTAAATGGGTCTGGTAGGACAGGCTCCTTTGGGAAAATATGGGGCATCCTTCTGGGAACATTGCTCAATTTGTATCTACACCCAAGTCTCCACCCAAGGACCAACTGGCCTTCTGGGATACTACCTGGTGGTCACCAGTCTCAGTAGCCTCTCTGCCTCTGAGCCTCATGTTATTAACCACCAGCTCAGCACTCTGTACCTATTAGTAGACTCATTTACAATCACTGCCCCATCAGCCATTTTTCTTTGTTGTTGGAGAGCATGTCAGCTGGAGCTTGGCAGGGTTACACTAAATGTTAAATGAATAAAGAAGCTGCCATAGCAGTTTGTCCTCCTACCCAGGGCATGCTATAATAAAAGTATTTTTATTTTTTGTACTGGCAAAGGTGCTAAGCCTCTGACTAAATCTTTAAGCATTGACAAAGAACTAGAGATGATCTGAGTGAAATGCAGATATGAATGTATAGTTCCATTATACACAGTTATTAGTGGGGCCTTGGTATCAGTTTCTATAATGGGTCTCTCACGTCCACATCTTCCATCATCTTCACTGTTGTCTCACAGCCCAGACCCATCAGCAAAGCCCATACCCATCAGCTCAGACCCATCAGCAAAGCCCAGACCCATCAACAAAGCCCAGACCCATCAACAAAGCCCAGACCCATCAGCTCAGACCCATCAGCAAAGCCCAGACCCATCAACAAAGCCCAGACCCATCAACAAAGCCCAGACCCATCAGCTCAGACCCATCAGCAAAGCCCAGACCCATCAACAAAGCCCAGACCCATCAACAAAGCCCAGACCCATCAGCTCAGACCCATCAGCAAAGCCCAGACCCATCAACAAAGCCCAGACCCATCAACAAAGCCCAGACCCATCAGCTCAAACCCATCAGCTCAAACCCATCAGCAAAGCCCAGACCCACTTATACCTACAGTAGGGAGGGCAACAGAAAGGACATATCTATTGCAAAACACAGCACAGAAATCAGTAAATCAATATGATGTACCTAGTGAGGGCTACCTGCCTTGCCCTTGCTCTTCTAAATGTACAATAGGGCAGCAGCCTGTAACTCCCATTTTTAAAGGGCTTGTTCATCTTTAAGTTAACTTTTAGTATAATGTAGGAATTGATATTCTGAGACAATTTCCAAATGGTTTCCATTTTTTTATCGTTTGTAGTTTTTGAGATTTTTGACTTTTTAGTCAGCAGCTGTCTAGTTTGTATTTGCAGCAATCGTGTTGCTGGGGTCCAAATTAACCTAGCAACCATACATTCATTTTTCGATAAGAGACTGGAATATGAATAGGAGAGGCCTGAATAGAAAGATGAGTAATAAAAAGTAGCCATACAGCAGCCTTACAGAGCATTTGTTTTTTTCGATGGGGTCAGTTCTATAACCTACTAAAAGTTAAAGTAAAGGTGAACCATCCATTTAAATCTTAATATCTCAAAAAGTATTTGAGGATAAATCTAAATGACAAATGCTTAAAACATAGAATGTAATATAAAGCCTACATATAACATTTTCTTGGATGAATGCAGTTAAGGTGTTATAATACTGGGCTGGGGCACCATCTAGTGGGTATTCCATGATTTACAAAGCATAATAAGCAAACAAGGGACGTCTAGGATTATTTTCTATTTCCTCGGGTTTGAGTGCTTGAGGTCACTTAAAATATGGTACAATGAAAAGAGCACAGCGTCAGGAGAGGCAGGCAAGCCTTGTCTTTACAGTAAGGACAGGACACCATTGCATCCACCGTGTCCACCGAGATACCAGGAAAACTCCCAGTGGGCCCAGATGTCTGTGGTCTTGCTTCTCACCATTTGGTCTATTTCATGGTCATTCCCTATTTCTTTATGGGAACAAAGAGGCTTAAAAATATAGGAATAGAGTATAGTATTTAGAGAAAAGAGAGAGGAGGTCTAATCGTTTGGAAAGTGGGCCCTCAGTCTAAAGTTTTCTGGTGGGCCCCTGGTATACTAGTCCGACACTGCCTGTGCCTCCTGCTGCTCCCTAACTTGTGCATTTGAATGATATGCCAGCCAGTTATGGGGTGGCAGAGAGACAGCACTCTATTCAAGGGGCTTTGCACTCTGAAATGGAGCACAGAGGTCTGTGGCTGGTCGTGATGGCAGAACGCAGTGTGCAGAAAAATGCCTGGCTGCGGTCTTTATGGAACACTGCATTCTGCCTTGAAAATAATCCCAGTTTTGTATCTACTGCATGTACAGTATTTATAATGTTATGACCTAGGATTAGATTTTCCTAAAGGGAAAATGTGGAAGTTCTTCTGCAAACGACATATTGAGATATATCTTGTGTTCACTAAAGGCACACTGTCTGCCTTAATCACCAGTATGTCTCCTCCCATAGAAAGAAAGGGAAAGTTATGTTCACTGCTGTTAAAGCATTCGGTGGGGGTGCAAGTATGAAGCTCATTCACCTCCAGGCTTCCTGCTCATGGGCTCAAGTATTTTAGATGCAACATGTTGCTTGCTTTAGATGAGTGCGGAGCAGGCAGGACCTTAGTGACGTGGTAAGCCACACTGTACTTTAATAAAAGTATAACCCACGCCAAAGGATGTTTATATCCATCTTATATCTGCTGTATAATTGTTCACATTACCTCAGTGATGTTTTTGTTCACTTTGGCTTCCATGTCATATCTTTCTTCATCTACTACATCGATTCTTGCATGAAGCTCCCGACACAGGTCCTAAAAGATATATCCAACTATTATTCTTTGGTGCATTTGTGTTGGTTATACCAGACCTGCTTCTTTGCCATTATCTTATTATGCTTAAAAATCTGCCTTCTCAAGATGGGTACCCTCTCCTCTCTACTTGATGGGGCTACCCTATGTCTCCGACCATTACAAACATATCTCTACTCTCCTCCTCTATCAAGTTTTATGTTGGTCACAGGTTCCATGTGTTTCAGGCTCACTACCTGCAGTTCAGAGAGGGATAAGCCGGACAGTTGTAGAGGCTGACATTGTTCTGCAAGGTATCTCTCCTTCTCGAGAGCTCTCTCCTCTTCCTCATGTTCCATTTCTGCCTTAGCAATCTGCAGCATCAAACTCTGAAATTAGAGAGAAGATAAGCTTGAGAATGTTGCACTGAAAACCATTCTGACATTCGGTAACATTCTAATAAGAAATGTCATGTTGTTGTTGTTGTTAGAGAACAGCAGGAACTGTATTCTTAAATGGAGCACAGACATCGAGCCATCCCCTCTTTTACCTTCAGCTGGAGCTTCCGTGATGCAGAAATCTTGGGTTTTATCTGAGTGAAACAAAGAGAGCAGGATCAGTATTAAATTATTTGCTATGATTTATGTGGTTTCATCCTATACAGTTATGCGATTCATTATCTGAAGACCCAAGACAAGGCCCGCAATAGACTCCATTTTGTCCAAATAATCCATCTTTTAAAAAATGATTTCCTTTTTCTCTGTAATAATAAAACAGTACCTTGAACTTGATCCCAACTAAGATATAATTAATCCTTATTGGAAGCAAAACCAGCCTATTGGGTTTATTTAATGTTTACATGATTTTCTGGTAGACTTACGGTATGAAGATCCAAATTACAGAAAGATCTGTTATCGGGGAAACCCCAGGTCTATCTAAGAAAGTTCTAGAAGCTTTATTGAATGACAGCATCAATTTGGGATAAATAGGCATTTGCTACATGGGATAGGTGGATCGCACTGAAGTGGGTGGGTTCAATAACCTCTGCTTGGAGTGATCTTACCTTAACCTGTGGTTCTGTGGCATAGGCCCGATAGTTAGCGGAGGAGCGCCGGCGGATGAGAGGTGGAGGAGCTGCAGGAGGAGGAGCAGGTTTTGGTGGTTCAGGGGCCACCACTTCCTCTTCTTCTTCTTCTTCTTCAACATAATCTTCCTCCTCTTCTTCATACTAATACAAAACATTCAAAGTGTCATTATAATATCTCCCTGATACTGCCCTGTCAGTGAACATGAAGCTGTTTAGTTCATTGCAAGGCACATTGCTCTCAGCGGGAGAATAATAAGTGTGAGTGTAATAATTCAGTAATGCGGTTTATGCAAGTGCCATCTGGCTCTACTGAAACACTGTGATGTTATGGCCCGTGTGATTCATGGGGAAGTCCTGCATCTCCTGCTGTTGTGCTGTTTGCCGCACAATTAAATTTGTCAGAACCAATCTGGTACAATACATCTGAAATATGATTTATAAGGGCAGAGGCAGTCAATGTGTTGATTGGCTGCTGCTGCTGAACTACAGGTCCCATCATTATAAGGAACTTAGGAAAATAAAGGAGCATGGCTCATGAATGATTGGAGATGAAGGGGAATGTATAGGACTACATTGCATGAATGCACTCGTTCATTGCTTGTCTATGTTATGGAATGGCACCAAATGGGAGTATTTCATGGGTTCTAGTACATGAGACACAATTAGAGATCAGACAGTGTGTGGGTATACAGAACTACAGGAAACAAGAAAATATTACTTACGGTCACCTCTTCCCTGTAGGAAGAATGGGGAGAAAAAATAATAAATGCTTAGAATATGGAGCATGATAATAAAGAACTAAAGAATGGCTAAACATGGTCAATGTTCTTTAACTGGCCTTAAATGATAAGTAAACCCTCAAAATAAGTCATTTCCAGGATGACCATGAAGTAGTCAAGGAGGTTGTCAGGAGAAAGACAGAGGCTGCTCAGATGTTCTACTGGTGAGGAAAGATTTGAGAAAGGTTTCTAATTTAAAAGTATTCCCATACCCTGATTTCCCTCATTTTACACAGTTTTTTTGTGGTCCCACCAATATAGAATACATATTGTGTTTCCCTGATTTTATACCATTTTTATGGCTCCCCTGGAAAATGTATAACGGGGTTCTATGTAGCATTTTTAATCACACAGGGAGGGTTGAATATGTCATGGAAAACATCGTTCAACAACGAGGTGCAACCAAAGTGTCGGACTGTACTTATATAGTTTAAAACCATATCAGAAGGTCAGATGTAATTTTTTGCTAAATCTAAGCAAGCTTTCCACCATTTTTCATGAAAACATGGTCATCCAGAGGCTGCGATTTACTGGAGCTGATACTCACTCATCAGACATCTTGTCCGGGCTCTAAGGAAACAAACAGAATAAAGGTTTATCAATAAACAAAGAAGAAACAAATGAATAGCTGTCCTATGTACTAACCAATAGGTTTAGAATATATACCATCATATTAATGTCATTTATGTAAGAAAAGACCCACGTTTTTAAAAGGTATCAGTGAGCCTGGAACTTAATTTTACGCTTTCTGGAGTATGGATGCTGAAACTTGTAATTCTAACAGCCGGAGGATATCTATGATCTAGAACTCGAAGTTTTACTGTCCACGTTAGGCATCAACAAAACATGAGTGGAACTGATGCCACCACTGATCTGTGCCCTGTGTCCGCCCTGCGCTGTTATTCTACATTCTGAATTGGAGGTGGACACCACATATACAACATGAGAACCCCAACTTTTATTTCACCTGCAATTCAGCATGCTTGGATTTATTTTCATTACACACTAGTCTACATGGTATTGGTGTCATTGTCTCAGTTGGTACAGGTAACATGCCATCCAGTTGATTGTTCTACACTCTATATTTATTCTCAGCAGAACATAAACGGGGGAAAATATCTCATGAATCAAGTGGGATTGGAATATCCCATGCTTGGAGCAGGTTCCTTGCTTGCAGATTAAGACCAACAATTGAACTTATTTATATCCATTGTGGTGCCTTGAAGAAGAAGCTGGAAGTGTTCTGCTTACATAGTTACCCACTGAGCTTTCCAAGGGTCCAGATGGACAACCAAAGTCTGGGTCACTGGGTCACTTCCCTTAGAGCCTTAGCATTGAGATCATTTATATCCTTGCGAGGCTGGTACAATAACAGTCAGGTGGCACCGCAAAGACCATCCTGGCTCACTAGCACCAACCATGTGCAAGGACGTCCTTAATAACCTGTTTGCCAGCAGTTATTGGAAAGTTATTGGAGAGTAAGACTGGCCTATTAGATTAACATAGTAACATAGTAAGTCAGTTTGAAAAAAGACGCATGTCATCAAGTTCAACCTTTTAACCTGCCTAACTGCCAGTTGATCCAGAGGAAGGCAAAAAAAAAACCCATTTGAAGCCTCTCCAATATGCCTCAGAGGGGGAAAAATTCCTTCCTGACTCCAAAATGGCAATCGGACTAGTCCCTGGATCTACCAATGAAACTAAAAATGGACCCAAGCTGTAGTGGGTCCCACCTAGGACAATTTCTATCTTTATTTTTACTGATGGCCTATATTAAAACTTACATGGTTTCAAGTTCTCTGGTGGGTCTGACTCTGGTGAGTCAGTTCCTAATAACATTACAGTCCTGCAATAATAAATACAGTGTAGATGGAAAGTAGGGTGAGCAAGAGGAAATTCTTCCCGTCTGCCAGCTAACACAAATATTTATTTCAGGTGCTATGTATATACAGTACTAGGGATGCACCAAACCCTGCTTTTCAGGGTTCAGCTGAATCCCTAAATCCAGGGGTATGGTTTTGTCTGAATACCAAACTAACCCTTCTGCATTAGAAAAGCTGGTCAAATCCCAAACCAAATCTGGGATTCGGTGGTGTTTATTTGTTGTGTTTTACTACTGACAAGTTTGTTCATACCAACAGGGGAATCGCTATTTATTGTGCAGCATTCCCAGTGCTATTGTGTGGGTGCTGTGTCTGATGTTACACACTGACTGACCTCTATGGTTTTGGGGGAGCTGTAATAGATATTGTTGAATTCTCTCCTATCTCTCCCACGGCGTCATAATAGGGATATGATTACAGGTTAATTCAAGGTTATAGAAACCTTGAATTAACCTGCTAATAGGAATAAGCTTTATATTCAGGAGCTCTTCAGTTTGCTGCATCAGCCATCAAGTTGCTAGGGTCTTAATGACCCTAGAAACCATGCACTGATTTGAATAAGAGAGTGGAATATGAATAGGAGAGGGGCTGTATAGAAATATGAGTAATAAAAAGTAGCAATAAAAATTAATTTGTAGCCTTATAGAGCATTAATTTTTAGATAGGGGTCAGTGACCCCCATTTGAAAACTGTGAAGAATCAGAAGAAGGCCAATTAAAAGGTTTCTTAGCACTGACTATTCTATAACATACTAAACGTTTACTAGAAAGTAGAACATTTGTCAAGATGTTGTCTATTTGCAAATAGTGATTAGACAAATGCACATTTTATAGGTGAAAGAAAAGAAATGTTTATTTTATGGTATTACTGGTCCAGACAATGAGTCATGCCTATAGCAGCTTACAGTCTATGAAAATAAAGAAATGGTCTTTTCAGATTATTTTGCGTTAGCAAAGGTGCCTGTATTTCTGTTTGGAAACATAAGGGGACATTTATTTAGACCCCAGACAAAAGTGCAAGGGCAACAAGGAGTGCAAACGTGGGTGTCTTAGTGCTCAGTGATCATTTCTGGGTTCCGGCTGCATTATGCACCTTGCGCCTTTTAAAACCTTGATGTGAGATGCAGAGCACAATACCAGAGGGTGCAAGATATCCCCATTCTTATTACCTGCTGTATCTGTCCCATTATTGGAACTAATTATGCAGAGCACAGTAGAGTTGTGTTGAGTCGGCCTAGGTACCATTTTAATTGGACAGAATGAAATTTGGGGACTGGTAGAAATCCATGGAACACCATAGGACTTTAAAACATTTTTTCTAATGAATGAGATTCCCTTTATAAAAAATATTTGTGCCCTGTGATAAACCCATGTACAGCTGTCCAGCTAGCATGTTGGGAATTTCAGCTGGGCGCTCATTGACTGGACATCACAAATCTATTTCTATCCCTATAGAGTCCTGTAAATAAACGTTCCCATACAGTCAAGCGGATTTCCATTAATGGAAGGTCGCAATCTAACGTTTCCTGGTTGTTTTGTTCAAAAAGTGTGGCTTAATCACGTGTCAAGATTAGAGTATAAATAAGGACTGGCTATTGACTCTTCCATAGATTAGACTGTCAGGCCCCCAGCAGCCCCATATTTGGTCTGAATGCAGGGATTAAAGAGATAAGGCACATGGAATGGTTGTGCCTGAGTGATTGCTGGTAGTTACAGACCACAAAGAACAGGCTTTCTACAAAGGACAATTAGGACTATTACCCACAGACCTTCTCCCGTTGGGGAAATTAAATAAATAATATACATATAATGAAATATGTAGTCACTGTACAAGAAGGCTCAGAATTGCTGCCTGTTGCATCTGAAAGCAATACTTCAATTGTCCTTTTAGCACTGCTGGTTCTGACTCTTGAAACAGGTCTAAAGCCAGCTGTCCTCCACCCAAAACTGCTTTAAAGGGGTTGTTCGCCTTTGACTTAACTTTTAGTATGACGTAGAGAGTGATATTCTGAGACAATTAGAAATTAGTTTTCATTTAGCTTTTTTTTGTTCAGCAGCTCTCCAGTTTGCAATTTCAGCAATCTGGTTGCTAGGCTCCAAATTTCCCTAGCAACCATGCATAGATTTTAATAAACATAATTAGGAGAGGCCTGAATAGAAAGATGAGTAATAAAAAGAAGTAATAACAATACATTTGTAGCCTTACAGAGCATTTTTTTTTTAGATGGGGTCAGCGAGTCCCATTTGAAGGTTGGAAAGAGTCAGAAAATATTTAAAAAGAATATTATAAAAAGAAAAGATGAGGGCCAGTTGAAAGTTCTTTAGGAGGCAGACGAAGACAAATAATTAAAAAACACTGAAAAATAAATAATGAAAGTATCCAAAAATCATAAAAATGAATTAATGAAGACCAATTGCAAAGTTACTAGGTATAGGCTATTCTATAACATCATAAAAGTTAATTTAAAGGTCGAAGCCATTACATGATCTATTACCTGAATGATAATTCATTTGAAAGAGAGAGAGCAGTTTCTGGGAGCCATGCTGTACCCCGATAGAGTTAACACTTTGCCAAAAGCAGATCCCTTATCATAGAGCCAAGGCTCTCCTGCTGTCATGCTCCATTAGTAATGAGATCAATACATTATTATTTTGCAAACTCTCATCAATCTGCTGTGACGTTTATTGGCCGTTACCAAATTTGCCAGCTGTCTTGATGATAAAAACCCTCTCTGGAAAGTTGTTTTGATGTGAACTAAAATTGTTACTCGAACTGCGGAATTACCCAACTGGGCACATGTGAAGGGCACAAAAGCATCAGAAAGGTCCTTTGAGCTCGGTGGCAGCAGCAGCAGCAAGTCAGCTCATGTCCATGGGGCTCATGTTCAAGGGGCTGGTTATTTTTAGCAACTGTTGGCTAAACAGTGAATCCCTATTGATAGAGACGGCTCCCGGATTATGGTTATTTGACCTCAAACATGTGCAAGAGACTACACTTAAAGCCGGCCATGAGCAGGCAGAGGTTGAATACTCCCCTCCCTATTGCCTTGTGTCGCCCCAGCACTGTTAGGGGACAGTGCTAGGACTATTTTCTGGCCATTCAACAGTAATTATAGAGATGGTTACTGGCGAGTAGGCTAAAAGCTTCAGGGTGCCCAGGTTTCCTTCAGTAATGAAAGAGCACAAAAGCATGAAATGCATAGCAAGGTGCCAGGATTTTACAGAGGTATAACTATAGAGAAAGGCCTTAATTCATGAGCAATTTCAATACACACAGGTAGAACAGCTTCTGCACGTTCTGAAAGGCCCCAACTATTTGCTGGGACCCCCGTAACATATAATTATGCTGCTGTGTTCATATACATGCATTTTTTAAGATTACAGCCACCTCTACCTGCTCCATTAGTTTTTGGCCTATGAGGACTCTGAGCAACTAATGTATGGGGTCAATTTGCCCCCTTAATATGCTTCTAGTGAGCCACTGGCTGTCCCCATGAGCAAGAAGGGGTGGGGCTATTATTATCAGAGTTAGGTCAGTTGGATGATAAAAATACGAAGAACTGAACTGTTATTTTTCATCTGTCTACACAACCAGCTAAGATTTCTTTTTTAATAGACAATTTTTATAACACAACTATTGAATTCAAGGAGGAAATACACAAGAATAGAGTAGAATGAGTAACGTTAAATAAAGGTCTGGATGGTGTTCATCCCAGGGTACTAAAAAAGTGATTGCCAAATTGCTAATGTGGTGCCACTAATTAAAAAGGGATCCCGTTCTCAGCATGAAAACAGTAGGCCTGTTAGGTTAGGGGTAATAAAGTAGGGATGCACTGAATCTGGGATTTGGTTCGGGATTCGGCATTTTTCAGCAGGATTCAGATTTGCCAAATCCTTCTGACCGGCCGAACCTAATCTTAATTTTCATATACAAATTAGGGGCGGGAGGGAAATTGCGTGACAAGGAAGTAAAAAATTATTTGGATTTGGTTCGATATTCGGCCGAATCTTTCACAAAGTATTCGGGGGTTCAGCCAAATCCAAAATAGTGGATTCGGGGCATCCCTATAATAAAGTATAAGGTACTTGGCTACATTGCAAATAATTCTAGTTTATGCCAGCTTGGTTTTTTGCATAATGGAATTGCCTTCTGTGAGGCAGTGAGTAGGAACCTAAACGCGAGGATGGCAGTGGATGTGATCAACTTTGTAAAAGCATTTGATACAGTGGTTACAGAAGGTTACTGATTAAATTAAGGAATGTTGGCCTGGAACATAGTATTTGTACCTGGATAGAGAACTGGCTGAAGGATAAATTACAAAGAGTGGTGGAACATTTTCTGATTTTACCAGTGTTGTTAGTGGAGTACCGCAACTGGAAAATGAGGTTCAATGTTGATAAATGCAAGGTTACTGTATGTAGCACTAACATAAATGTGAGTTATACACTTAATGGTAATGTATTATGGTTATCATTTATCAACAAACATTTGGGGATTTTTGTTTACAAGCTAGTTTATGTGAGTGTATAAATAGGTCCGTCTGTGTGAGTTTGTATATATATATATATATATATATATATATATATATATATATATATATATGTGCGCTGGGGTTCATTTGGAGAGGTTGAACTTGATGGACTTTGGTTTTTTTTTTCAACCAAACGTAACTATGTAGAATGAATAATATTATGGGAACGGTGAACCAGTTGTAGTGTATGACAACGAGCCACTTGCCTTTTCAATAATGACCTGATTGATTTCTTTCCAAAAATGCAGTTCCTTATTTAAACACTAGATGGGGACCTGATACCACAGAGGAGTACTTATTTACACACCTGATTATTTAAAATAAAACTAGTAAAACTCTCAAGCTGCCCATACATAGGGAATCTGCTCATTAGCCAAACGAGCGGTTCTCTCCCTGATATGTCCATCTTAAGGGGGGCGATATGAGCTGATCTGTTCATGGGCCATAGGGGATCACAAGAAGAATGCCGGTGGTCGTATTTTTAAACCTGCCCGATCGACATCTGGCCGACTTTAAGCCGGAAATCGATCGGGGAAGCCAGTCAGAGGAACCCATACACTGCCCAATAAGCTGCTGACTTAATCTGTTGGCAGCTTATATCTGTCCGTGTATGGGGGCCTTAAGGGCGTATTAGTTAAGGAGAACAAAGTGTAAACCATCGGCACAATGTTTCTTTCACCCACGGTGCAACTCTGCTTCCCAGGATTTGAGTGCAATGGTGCAGCCACATCATCTTGCACCAAAGGAGCAACAATTTGTACAAATGTGCACAATTTGAATCTCCAAGTAGCACTTGGACAAGACATGAGACTCCCTTCAACTGTCTGTGAGTATAGGTGAAGACAAGGAACTACAAGTGCATTGTTAATGGCATATTATGGTATTGGGGTAAGAAAATAGATAGAGCCCAAACCTTCTTGCATGGCCTGGCTGGGGGCCCCTCTTCTACAGTTCCGGATCTAATTCAATAGTCTGGTATTCAAACTAATGTGATCAGAATGGCAAATGTGTATCTGGAAAGATAAGATGCCAGTATCTCATCCACTGTAGAAGCAATGTTGCCTGTACAATGCCACTAGCTCTGAGAATGAGAAGGAGGATGAGGGATAAGCCGTCTGTAGAGAGATAGGTGGGAATACGAGGAGAAACACTGAAATTGTTTCTATTATTTATGAAGTGGTTCAGTATGACTGTTGCACAAGTCCTATTAATAGGGAAAGGCACAGCGTCGGCATCAAACAGCTGAACCATGGGATCAGTACTGAGCCAGAGATACAGGCACAGTGTGTTCTGCTTGGAATCTGCTCAAGGCTGAGCTGCTGATGCACACGGAGAAGGCACCTGCCGCACAGGCTTTTAGCCCCTTTGTCTGCACTGGATGCCAGAGCCCAGACAGATATATAATATAATAGTATAGATATATAGTATAATGGTATGCCAAGAATAAGAGCACATCATTTTCAAGGTAACACTTTAGATGTGGCTGCTGTCATACAGGTTCTTCAGTAGCTATTCAATGATGATTACGAGCAAGCCAGACGTCTAACTATGGGCCCTGGTGCAAAATCTGGTGTATATCTCCCATCCTTACCTGTCACCTGTTCCTAACATCATCTGGCAAAAAATATATACAGGTATGGGACCTGTTAATAATAAGCACAATCTTTCTTACCATATCAAAAGCAATATATCCAAGGATGATCAGCGGCGTAAGGCTACCGGAGAAATAAACAACAAACATAGAAAATATATCGTGTAGTATTTTAACTCCAAGGTCTTCCACCGCCAGTGCAAAATCAAACTGAATTGTGCTCAGTTCTGTCAATTATTTCTATATTGAATGGTATTTCTATTTAAAGGGCAACTGAGCTAAAGCATTGAGCACAATTCCCGTTTAATTTTGCACAGGTGGTGGAAGATCTTGGAGTTAAAAAAACGACACTATATATCTTCTATGTTTGTTGTTTAATTCTCCGGTATCCTTACACCGCTGATTACTATTGAATATATAATAATCTCCTGACCAACTGATACAATGCAATGAGATAATGGTCCTTTAAAATTGCAACCACATTTGGAGCCACTTGGTCTAAAATGACCCATGTATAATCATTACAGATATATTGATGACACACAGAGGACAAACAGAAATTAGGCATGGTCGTTAATAGAATCAGGGTCGGACTGGAGCATTGGGGGGCCCACCAGGACTGCAACCCAAAAAGCCCTCCCAGTCACCAGGGGCCCCCTACTGACCTTTACACCCTTCCCCTGTGCGCATGCGTGAACAGCCGTGCATCTCGCACATGCGCAAACAGTTGCCCGCATGTGCGAAAAGCTCCACGCTAATAAGGGGAGCAGATCTGGGCCAGTGGGGGCCAGGGCCCACCGGGTTTTTTTTCCGGTGTCCTGCCAGCCTAGTTTGACCCTGAATAGAATCCTTAGAACATACCATTATTCAGGACTCACCTCTAAGGTTTTTTCATAGCTTGTGTTGGGGGGATACTAAAAGCCACTATTCTGCTATTCTGAGCATAGTTCAGCAGG
The DNA here is from genome assembly GCF_017654675.1 of Xenopus laevis. Lineage (NCBI taxonomy): Eukaryota > Metazoa > Chordata > Amphibia > Anura > Pipidae > Xenopus > Xenopus laevis. The sequence continues at coordinate 109,621,643 of NC_054383.1, read as the reverse complement.
AAAACTTAAAAGTATAGTTGACCCATAGAGGGTTATTTATGAAAGGTCGAGTTGTTTTTTCCACAAAAGTTTTCGAGGGTATTTTTTCAGTCAAAAATCAATTTTTCGGGTAAAAAAAACTTGAAATTTTCAAGATTTATTATACCCCGTACCTGGCAATAGCTTGTATCCAAAAATACTCCAGCTAAAACCTGTCGAGGTCATGTAGGAGTCAATAGCAGAGGTCCCTTGAACCATTTGAAGATATTAATTGCCTTTATGATGTTTGGGGGGTTTTTTTTCAGAGGGTTTTGGCCAAAAACGCAATAAATATGAGCGATTCGAGTCTTTTCCCGTTGAAAACTCGATCAATTCAAGTTTTCGGGTTGTTAACCCTGAACTCGCTGATTCGAAAGCATTCGAGGTGTGAGTTCATTCGAGGTCAAAACTCACATACAGTAGCTCTAAAATGTGCCCTTTGATAAATAACCCCCTTAATGTCATGCTGACACAGCACAGGAATGTCACTTCCCTAGCAGCCAAGACTAATGAGAGCCTGGTCCAGGCTGTAGTTATGGATATACAGATCCCTAGAGACAGGATAAAACACATAATAAAATTGTATGCACAATGGTCATATCCCTGTCACCAGCCTGATTGCTGCTGAACTAAAGCCCCCAATATCTAACATAAGTTATAGTTCAGCAAGAGCCAGACTCGATGGAGAGACACCCTAGATCCACATATACCTGGCACGGAAACATACCCGAGTCAATGATCCCTGCTACCTTACCTTTAGCTGCTGCTGGATAATGGGGGACGAGAGAGGGTCTCAGGGAGTGTTGGGACTAAAAGGCAAATTGCTGGAATGTTATAAAGGGGAGAGGAGCTGACTATTCCATGTAAGGTATTGAGCAGGGAGAAGGCAGGAACAAAGCCTGTCCTATCTGACTGTCACTTTGCTTATCACAGTGTGCCAGACATTCCTTAGCCAAGCTCCTATTCTCTTACACACAAAGCCTGCATGTATTATAGGCCATATTATACTGTATTATAAGGCGTATTACAGGTATACTGTACTATAGGCCATATACTGTACTATAGGCCATATACTGTATTATAGGCCATATTATACTGTATTATAAGGCTTATTACAGGTATACTGTACTATAGGCTATATAATGTATTATAGGCCATATTATACTGTATTATAAGGCTTATTACAGGTATACTGTACTATAGGTCATATACTCTATTATAGGCCATATTATACTGTACAGGTATGGGACCTGTTATCCAGAATGCTCTGGGCCTGAGGTTTTCCAAATAAGGAGGTCTTTTCGTAATTTGGATCTCCATACAATAAGGGGGTTATTTACTAGACTTTGAATTTATCTGGTCGAGCATTTTGGTTTTTTTGGAGATTTATTAAAGCTTCAATCCGAAAATCTGCCATCTCCGAGCTGCTGAGGTTGTGTATAAGTCAATGGCAGAGGTCCCTATCCTATTTGGAAGTTTCTGTGGTCTGCGCTGAAATTAGTCCGAATTCCAACCATTTCAGGCAAAAAACTGAAAAATGTGGCCGATCCAGGAAAACCCCCCGAAATATAGTATGATTTGGGTTTTCGCTCGATTTTATCGGGTTTTTACCCGAACCAATTAAATCAAGCCTTTTTAATAATAATTAAGGTAAAATTGCCTATGGGATTTTTTTTATTAAAATAATGAGATCAATTCAGATTTTCAGATAACCCCCTAAGTCTACTAAAAAAAATCATTTAATCATTAAATTAACCCAATGGATTTGTTTTGCCTCCAACAGGGTTTAAAGGACCAGTAACGTCAAAAAATGAAAGTGTTTTAAAGTAATACAAATATAATGCAATGTGTTTGCTTCAGAAACACTACTATTGTTTATATAAATAAGCTGCTGTGTAGCCATGGGGGCAGCCATTCAAAGGAGAAAAGGCTCAGGTTACACAGCAGATAAGCTCTGTAGAACATAATGGTGTTATCTGTTATCCACTATTTAACCTGTGCCATATAGCCTTTTTTCAAATACCACCATTGCTACACAGCAGCTTGTTTATATGAACTATAGTAGTATTTCTGAAGCAAACACATCAGTTTTACCAGTGCAGGGCAACACTACATGATATTTTCATTACTTTAAAACACTTTCATTTTTTGGTTCCTTTAGGGGTTGTTCACCTTTAAATGAACTTTCAATAAGATGTAGAGAGTGATATTCTGAAACAATTTGTAATTGGTTTTCATTTTTTATTATTTGTAGCCTCTGAGTTATTTAGCGCTTTATTTGGCAGTTCTCCTGTTTGCAATTTTAGCAATCTGGTGGCTAGGATCCAAATGACCCTAGCAACCATGCACTGATATGAATAAAAGACTGGAATATGAATAGGAAAAGGCTTGAATAGAAAAAATAGTAATAAAAAAACTCTAATCAGAAGTAAATACCTTCTGATTTCAGAAGGCTTCACTTTGTAATAAAAAGTAGCACAATTAACACAATTAATTTGTAGCCTTACAGAGAATTTGCTTTTTTATATGGGGTCAGTGACCCCCATTTGAAAGCTGGAAAGAGGCAAAAAATTCAAAAACTATAAAAAATAAATAAATAATGAAGACCAATTGAGAAGTTGCTTAGAATTAACTATTCTATAACATACTAAAATTTATCTCAAAGGTGAAACATTCCTTTAATTAAATCTTACTTGGGGTCTATCTATCTTACTATGGGACCTATCATCCTGAATGCTTGGGACCTGGGCTTTCCGTAATTTGGATCTTCATAGTCTACTAGAAAACATTAAATAACCCAAATAAGATGGTTTTGCTTCCAATAAGGACTAAGGACTAATAAAAAAGCTACTGTTCTATTATTACAGAGAAAGAGGAAATCATGTTTAAAAATTTGGATTATTTGATTATAATGGAGTCTATGGGAAAAGGACTTTCTGTAATTCTGAACTTTCTGGATAATGGGTTTCCGGATAACGGATACCATACCTGTACAAGGTGCTGTTTTATTATTACAGAGAAAAGAGCAAATCATTTTTAAAATTGTGAAATATTTGATTAAAATGGAGTCTATGGGAGACGGACTTTCCATAATTCTGAACTTTCTGGATAATGGGCTTAGAGATAACGGATCCCATACCTGTACAAGGTACTGTTTTATTAATACGGAGAAAAAGCAAATCATTTTTAAAATTGTGAATTATTTGATTAAAATGGAGTCTATGGGAGATAGCCTTGCCCTAATTTGGAACTTTCTGGGTTACCGGTTTCTGGATAATGGGTCTGTACTATAGGACATAAAATATTGCATTATAGGCCATATTATACTGCATTATAAGCCATATTATACTGCATTATAGGCCATATTATACTGCATTATAGGCCATATTATACTGCACTATAAGCCATATTATACTGTCTTATAGGCCATATTATACTGCATTATAAGCCATATTATACTGCATTATAGGCCATATTATACTGTACTATAAGCCATATTATAGTCTTATAGGCCATATTATACTGCATTATAAGCCATATTATACTGCATTATAGGCCATATTATACTGTACTATAAGCCATATTATACTGTCTTATAGGCCATATTATACTGCATTATAGGCCATATTATACTGTACCATAGGCCATATTATACTGTACTATAGGCCATATTATACTTCATTATAGGCCATATTATACTGCATTATAGGCCATATTATAATGCATTAGGGATGCACCGAATCCAGGATTCGGTTCGGCCTTTTTCAGCAGGATTCGGCCGAATCCTTCTGCCTGGCCGAACCCTAATTTGCATATGCATATTTTGCATATTTGCATATGCAATTTAGGGGCGGGAAGGAAATGTGTTTCCCTTCCCACCCCTAATTTGCATATACAAATTAGGGTTCGGATTCGGTTCGGTATTCGGCCGAATCTTTCGCGAGGGATTCGGGGGTTCGGCTGAATCCAAAAAAGTGGATTCGGTGCATCCCTATAATGCATTATAAGCCATATTATACTGCATTATAGGGCATATTAGTGGAATAAAGAGTTGACTGTTTAGAATGTACTTTTAGATCTGGAAAAGGAAATATGTTAAATCTTTGCCTGTACTTGTAATACAACCACATTTACAAGTTGGTATTGTGACTGTGCAGAGGCATCCCCTTATCCTTCTCTAGTGAGAGGTGATAACTGCTCCAGGCATTGACCCTTTAAGTGGGATGTAAACTCAAATATAACATGGTGCCTAATGAAAAAAAAATGTCATTTCAATCAACTTTCCAATATCCATTCATTTGGATTGCTTTTAAGCTTACTTGTAAATGCAATTACTACTCAAAGTTCATGTTCCTTCTCTTTATTGGAAACAATTTAATCAGAAACCAGCTGATATGAGAAACGAGGGGTCACTTACACACTATGATTTACACAATCATAGAAAAATATTGTTGTCCCTTGGGGAGAACAATATGCAAAGTGCAAAATAAATGCTACAATCGGCCAATCTTTTGCACTCTGCACACTGGGTTCTGTTGTTTTAGCACTGGGCGCGGTTCTTGCATTGATGCAGGAGTTTGCGCCTCTTTGCAGAGCACAGTCACCTGCTGATTACCCCTCGAATTCAGCGTCAGCTCTGTGATTGGTCTACATGCCCCCCCCTCTGCCTCCCCTCATCAATAGACACACAAGTTAGGGAGCGCCAGAGGCCTCTGCACCGATTAGAAATCCAGGGCTCAGTGCAGCATTCACAGCAGCAAGTGCCTCTAGGATCAGTAAAGTACTAGGCTGGAGTACATCTAACTTCTGCTACATTGGTTCAAGAGTCAGAATTTTCAGTGCAGAAACTAATAAACAGGCACTGCTTTAAATAACAATTCAACAATACATTTATAAATAGCTTTAAAAACACTGAAAACGTGAAATTAATGTATAGGTATGCAACCTGTTATCCAGAATGTTCAGACCTGGGGGATATTTCTACTAGGAAACCATGAAAACATTAAATAAACCCAATAGGCTGGTTCGGCTTCCAATAAGGATTAATTATATCTTAGTTTACACCAAGTACAAGGTACTGTTTTATTATTACATTTTTAAAAATTTGGATAAAAAGAAGTCTATGACAGATGGCCTTTCTGTAATTTGCAGCTTTCTGGATAACGGATAGTGACCAAACCTATAACAGACAAGTGAACTCCAAGGTGAACTACCCTTTTAATATGGCAACATCGCCATTAGCCAAATACTAATGAAGGGATAGTGGCCCTTTATTGGATATGGAAAGTTTGCCATACAGGTGACTCATCAGTAGTTTCATTCCCATTCCCTCTTACTAATTCTATAAATGGCTAAATTCGTCATGAATGAAGTCCCTTGTCACAGGCCTGACCCCCCTCTCTGCAGAGCCACCCACAGCTTTGATTGCTCTGTCGTTTTAATTCAGGAGTGCAATGAGGAGCGCAAGGTTAATATAGTAATACACCTGCAGAATGTTCTGGGTAAACATATTAACCAAATGCTAATAACAAATATCAATACAATGTAACTTGGTGTAAGTGCTGGGGCTGAGATCAGGTTTAAATTGAGGCAGATACAACTCAAGGGAGCATGAATCATATGGTGAATCATATTCTGGGGGCAGGAGTCCATTGCCCAGCTCCAGCGCTGCTCTAATGAGGTTTGAGTGACTAATTCAACAATATTGTTGTCCTTTGGGGATAAAAATCAATTATCTGAATCTAATTATCAATTGGTCATTGGTTCTCACAAAGTGTTGTTCCTTTGTACCAGAATCTCAGTACTCTCTTTAAAAGAGAACTAAAGCTTAACTAAAGAAGGAGCTAGAAATGTTGTACATTATGTTTTGGGTTTCTGTACCAGCCCAAGGCAACCACATCCCTTTAGCAGTAAAGATCTGTGTCTCCAAAGATGCCCCAGTAGCTCACAATTTCTTTTCTGCTGATTCACTGCACATGCTCTGTGCTGCTGTCACTTACTGAGCTTAGGGACCCACTCACAATATACAGTACACGTAGAACAGAAATGTCACAATATAAGGCTGTTTAGTAATGAATACAGATAATTACTACATGGCAGCACAGAAACCAGTGCAATCAGCATCAGAATTTAATAATCAGCCCTGTAGCATCAGCTTATATTACAGGCCAACCTCATTTTCTGCTTGATAATTTGTGACGACCCCTAAGTTTCGCTTCTCAACAGCTGCTCAGAGCCCACTGAGCATGTGAGTGTCACAGACACTTTCCAAGATGGTGACCTCCTGTGACAAGTTTGAAGTCCTGGATCATTGCTGCTATTGACAAGCTGAAACTTTAGGCTGGTGCAATAAGTTCAGTATTTAAAACATGGCAATTTTAGCCATATTCATTTTTTGGGTTTAGTTCTCCTTTAAGTCAGGGGTGTACTTTGGAATCCCTGGGTCTCTCCCTGCCAACTGCAACTGCAGGCCCGGACCCCCGTACATAAACAGTCCATGAAAATAGGGAGAGGGCCTCACTCTCAGCATGGGGTATGCTGCCCCTACATTTACAGCACTGTGACACTCTACAAAAACATGAAGAATTATTTCCATAACTGTCCATACGCGAGAATATAAAAGCTGCCATGTATGGGCCCCCTCTGACAGCCTGACCAATATCTGTCTGAAAATTATCCAAATATCCATTGGGCAGTCTCCTGTGTCTGCATTCACTACTACACTGGCCTGGGTGATGCAGAGTTAATCATAGTAAGTCTGAATCCTCTTGTAATATTCTTAGGCTTCTATAGGGTGCAATATATAATTTATGATATATACAGTAGATGAGTGGTAGGGTTAGACAATGAAAACGGTTTATATTAAAACAGTATTTATGTAGCTTCCATTATACGGCAATAAATACATATATAAATGTGGACTGAAAGGAAAGTAAAAATACGAAAAACACCAACAGAAACTCCTCGAAGAAGCCATTTTCATTGGGCAGTTTGCAGTTCTACAGAATCGTCTCCTCGTTCAAATCTGGCGATATAATGCGTCTTCCAGTCAATGGGTTCATCCGAAGTAAATCCAGCGCCCTGGGCAAGTTTGGTCACAATAGAAACGTAGCTCTGTACTTTGTCCGCCTGAAGATCCACCATAAATCTTGAAGGAATAACAAGTGTATTAGGGCAATAGTAATGCAACATAAAACACACTGTATCTGTACATAAATCCAATCATACAGGCTTTGTTCTATTTAAATAAGCAGAATTGCTGGTGAGTGTTGAATGGCAAGTTACTTACTTTGTGAGTTCCAAAACAAGAGTCGCTTTACTGGCAGCAATGACTTTGTATTCCGGCTTCAGCAAATGAACCATGCTAGTGAGATAAAAACACGTTGTCACGTAACCAATGTGTCCCCTTATAACTTTATTTGTATTATTCTACTTTATTTTCCATCAATTCTCTAATGGGGCAAGTAAAGGCCAAGTAGGGGCTTATTTAATTTGTCTTATGGGCTTCTTCCAGCAGCCAGAAACCCTAGTCCTGTTCAATTATAGCCACTTCCATGCCAATCACTCGTACCTTCCAGGTTTCTCCTCCCTAATCAGCTCACCCTACTCTCTATAGCCAGGACACATGTGTAGCATGCCATTCCAGGGTCATGGTACAAAATACACGTGCATCTCAAGAAAGCCTTTTAGAAAGGGTTAATAAAGGATAAGATGCCAGCATGGTTTTATGCGTAATAGATCTTGCCAGACTAACTTAATTTCTTTTTATGAGAAGGTAAGTAGAGACCTCGATTCTGGGATGGCAGTGGATGTGATTTACTTAGACTTTGCTAAAGCATTTGATACAGTGTCACACAGAAGGTTACTGGTTAAATTAAGGAATGTTGGCCTGGAACATAGTATTTGTACCTGGATAGAGAACTGGCTAAAAGATAGACTACAAAGAGTGGTGGTAAATGGAACATTTTCTAATTGGACCAGTGTTGTTAGTGGAGTACCGCAGGGCTCTGTACTAGGTCCCTTGCTTTTCAACTTGTTTATTAATGACCTGGAGGTGGGCATTGAAAGTACTGTTTCTATTTTTGCAGATGATACTAAATTGTGCAGAACTATAGGTTCCATGCAGGATGCTGCCACTTTGCACAGTGATTTGTCTAAACTGGAAAACTGGGCAGCAAACTGGAAAATGAGGTTCAATGTTGATAAATGCAGGTTATGCACTTTGGCAAAAATAATATAAATGCAAGTTATACACTAAATGGCAGTGTGTTGGGAGTTTCCTTAAATGGGAAGGAAACCTAGTCGGCGCAAACCCAACACACCCCCTCCCGTTTGTTGCCCACCCTCCCTCCTCCTCCCTGGCCTACCCGTCCCGCTGGGCAAATGCCCCTAACTTGTTACTTACCCTTCTGCGCAGGTCCAGTCCAGGGAGTTCACAGACGACATCTTCTTCCACGCGATCTTCTTCCTGCTTTGAACGGCGCATGCGCAGTAGGATCATTTGCCGGTACGGATCTACTGCGCATGCGCATGACTTTTGGCGCATGCGCAGTAGATCCGTACCGGCGAAATGATCCTACTGCGCATCCGCCAAAACGCTGTTCACAGCAGGAAGAAGATGTCGTCTGTGAACTCCCTGGACTGGACCTGCGCAGAAGGGTAAGTAACAAGTTAGGGGCATTTGCCCAGCGGGACGGGTAGGCCAGGGGGGAGGAGGGAGGGTGGGCAACAAACGGGAGGGGGGTGTTGGGTTTGCGCCGACTAGGTTTCCTTCCCCTTTAAATGAGAAGGATCTAGGAGTCTTTGTAGATAACAAATTGTCTAATTCTAGGCAGTGTCATTCTGTGGCTACTAAAGCAAATAAAGTTCTGTCTTGCATAAAAATGGGCATTTACTCAAGAGATGAAAACATAATTATGCCTCTTTATAGGTCCCTGGTGAGGCCTCATCTGGAGTATGCAGTGCAGTTTTGGACTCCAGTACTTAAGAGGGATATAAATGAGCTGGAGAGAGTGCAGAGACTAAGTGCAACTAAATTGGTTAGAGGGATGGAAGACTTAAATTATGAGGGGAGACTGTCAAGGTTGGGGTTGTTTTCTCTGGAAAAAAGGCGCTTGCGAGGGGACATGATTACACTTTACAAGTACATTAGAGGACATTATAGACAAATAGCAGGGGACCTTTTTACCCATAAAGTGGATCACTGTACCAGAGGCCACCCCTTTAGACTAGAAGAAAAGAACTTTCATTTGAAGCAACGTAGGGGGTTCTTCACAGTCAGGACAGTGAGGTTGTGGAATGCACTGCCGGGTGATGTTGTGATGGCTGATTCAGTTAATGACTATAAGAATGGCTTGGATGATTTCTTGGACAGACATAATATCAAAAGCTATTGTGATACTAAGCTCTATAGTTAGTATAGGTATGGGTATATAGAATTTAATTAAAAGTAGGGAGGGGTGTGTGTATGGATGCTGGGTTTTCATTTGGAGGGGTTGAACTTGATGGACTTGATTTAACTATGTAACTACCGTATGCACTGCCAGGGTTGCACTAGGGGTAGGGAGAAGAGTCATGTGCCTAGTGTGTGGGTGGGGTTCACTAGACAGATATGTAACTCTTCTGCCTGCCTAACCCTTGTTTAGGGGCCTGGAGGATCTCCAATGCAAAAGCAGTTTTCTCTTCCTCCCATCTTGTCCTTTCCCCCCCGTATAAAAACATTTAATTTTTACCTAAATTTAATCCCCCATTAAAGGAGAAGGAAAGGCTAAAATTAAGTAAGCTTTATCAGAAAGGTCTATATAAATACACCAGTAAACCCCAAAGTAATGCTGCTCTGAGTCCTCTGTCAAAAGAAACACAGCATTTATTTCCTTCTATTGTGTACACATGGGCTCCTGCATCAGACTTCCTGCTTTTAACACAAACCTCCAGGGCTAGGGCTTGAGCATGCTCAGATTGCTCCTCTCTCCCCCTCCCTTCCTGCTGTAATTTGAGCCCAGAGCTATGAGTGAGCAGGGAGAGACTCAGACAGAAAGTGATGTCACACTAAGCTAATATGGCAGCTGCTATCCTAAACAAACAGAGAGAGCTTCTAATGCGTTTACTCAGGTATGGTAAAGCATTTTACAGAATAAATACAGTGTTTTAGCTTGCACTATTGTGGCTAATCCATTGGTAATAAAATACTTCAGTTGCTTTCCTTCTCTTTTAAAGCGAAAATATACATCTGTATTCAATATAAACCCAATAAGCTCTTAACCTGGATATATTGTATCCTGAATTGACGCAACACTGCCAGTTTTAGCCCAGAAAATTGGTTTAGTTAGTGAACAGCCCGAATGCAAAGCATCAGGACAGGCAGAAAAACATGAAAGAAACATGAACATATCCCCAGATATATAAATAGGGGTCACAGCCTCATTGTTTTGATGTCCTATACAGGCTAAATATGAATGCACAGTTCTAGATCAGTAAGACAGAGAAATGCATTAGAGTTTGGCAAAACAATTCCTTACCGCTATGTGACAGAAGCAAATTTCTTCCCCAGCACCACGAAAAGCCTCAAATCTGTCTCATTATATGCTAACACATACATATCCTAGGTTATTCAGCAAATATTGTGTCACTGTCACTATATATAGTTTAAAGGCAACATAAAACTAATGCTGAAGTAAGAAAGCTTTTACCTGGAGGAGAAATAGAGAAGGTTGAAGAAATTGGTGAATCTGCCCTTGCAGTGAAGCTCATTTACCCAGCTGAGTGGCAAGAAATGAATCTCCACATTGTTCAGAGTAATGAAGCCTGAAATGAAAGATGAGCTGTCACAATGATGCAAGGTTTAAGTGGTAATATCATCAGGCATGTGCCAAACTTACCTTTATATTTGCTTTGCTTTGTATCCTCAGCTTCAGCTTTTTCTTCAATTGTTTCCGCTGCTGTTTGGTCACCATTTGTTTTATAGTCACCGACAGGCTTGACCAGTTCTGCTTCAGCTTGGCCAGAGGCCGGGACGGAGTAGACTTTCCCAGTGGCTAACTCGTGGAACAAAGATATGATGTTGTGCAGCGCAATCTCTTGAGCACTCTGTAGGCGGAATGAATTGTCGTGTCAGTGTCGCCAGTAAAACGGGATATATATATGCTTTAGTTTAAGAGAGAATCGTGAAAGCTAGGAGCTGCTTTAGACACAAGTAATGAATTTACATTTGCACACCACATCTGTAGTTGTCATTAAAAAGATACTGTCATTGAAAACATGTTTTTTTCAAAACGCATCAGTTAATAGTGTTGCTCCAGCAGACTTCTGCACTGAAACCCATTTTTCAAAAGAGCAAACTGTTTTGTTTTTTTTAATATCTAATTTTGAAATCTGACATGGGGCTAGACATGTCAGTTTCCCAGGTGCCCCCAGTCATATGACTTGTGCTCTGCTAACTCTTTACTGCTCTACTGCACGTTGGAGTGATATCACCCCCTCCTTTCCCCCCAGCAGCCCATCAGCAGAACAATTGGAAGGTAAACAGCTCCCTGGTAGATCTAAGAACAATGCTCAATAGTAAAAATCCAGGTTACACTGTGACTCGTTCAGTTACATTGAGTAGGAGAAACATCCTGCCAGAAAAGCAGTTCCATCCTAAAGTGTGGTGCTTTCTCAAAACACATGACCAGGCAAAATGACACAAGATGGCTCCTCACCAATATTACAACTAAAAAAATATACTTGTTTGTTTAGGAATTACATTTACATGCAGTGTAAACAGTGTAATTTAGAAATAAAAACTGCTACGAGGTTTTACATCTTGTGCACTGAACCAGTAAGGCTGCATTTTGAGCCACATGCTGCACCCAAAGAAAGTATTGCGTGGAGTCCGTTATAAAACTGAGCAGAGTTGCATCAGAACAAGTCACAGTTCAGTGGAATCTGTGGACCGAGCGACTGAAGTGCCACATTATAAAGCACTTCTGGGTTCAAAGGAGGTTCACTGACTGCTGAGCTCACATATTGATCATAAAGAAATGGATTTTAATGGAAAGAGTAGAATGACAATTCCAGGCATATTATAGTCACCACTTTCTGAGGAAAAGGAAGGGGATAGGAAGCTCTAAAGGCAAAACTTTACCTTAACATGAACCCCGTTGGCAGTTTCTAGCAAGCTCTTCTCTTCCGTTTCAATTCCAAAAGCTACGTAAGGGCTGGTAGTAATATCTCCCCAGTAGCCCCGTGTCAGTACTTTGCCACTGCTCTAGAAACAAAAGAGAAATATTTGTAAGAATGAAGATTTGAAAACATGATGCTCTACAGCAACAAACATTTCCTAGCAGTACACAGTGCACTAAATATTAATAATGTATATAGACTGAGGACTAGACATCATCACCCACCTTTTCGATTGGTCTTAATTTTTTTTTTGCATTATTTGCCTTCTCCTTCTGACTCTTTCCAGTTTTCACATAGGGGTCACGGACCCCATCTTAAGAAAAAATGCTCTGAAAGGCTACAAATGTATTGTTATTGCTACTTTTACTTGCTCATCTTTCTATTCAGACCTTTCCCATTCATATTCCAGTCTCTTATTCAAATCAGTGCATGGTTGCTAGTGGAATTTTGGACCCTAGCAACCACATTGCTGAAATTGCAAACTGGAGAGCTGCTGAATAAGAAGCTAAATCACTTAAAAACCACAAATAATAAAAAATGAAAACCAGTGTCAAATTGTCTGAGAATATCACTCTCTACATCATACTAAAAGTTATCCATTTAAGGGGTTATTATTACTGTATAACAAAGCTTCAAACATGAACCTATAGCTCTGGTCATACCTATAGCTGCCTACTCATTTTTCATTGGTAGGCGGGCGGGACTAGCAGAGACAGGCGGACCAATAAGAGGAGATAGCCACAGGCCGTGAAGGTTTTGCGCGATGCTAAAGCTGGTGCAGGTATGTGGGGGATATGATTGCGCTGTGATTGCCTGAAAAACTGCTCATAAAAAATAATCACTATTGGAAAAACGCTTATATTAACTCCCCAAAGCCAAAGGGGGATTTAAATTTGACCATAGATTCCCTTTAAGGTTGTAGGCACTTAAGGGTCAGTCCACACGAGCAGATTCGGGGAGTCGCCCCAGCGACAAATCACCTCTTCTTCAGGGTGACAATCGCAGCGTTTTGTTTTCCGAAGTCGCCCAAAATTGCCCCACTAGGAAACTTTGGGCGACTTCGGAAAATGAAGCGTTGCGTGTGAATTGCCGCAGTCGATTGTCATTTTAGCCGGTGGAGGGCAGTTCGGGGAGATCATTGCATCAAAGAAGAGGTTTGAGCTTTCCCAGCCTGGATTTAGAGTAGAGATTCTTACTTAAGATTTGTCACTTCCAATAATTTGCACTTGGGAAATATGGGAAGCGTTTCCAAACCAGTATATAATCAGCCAATTGATTAGGCCGTGAGAAGCACAAGAGGCTCTTCATTTTATTCCTGCTCTACGTTTGGATTCCCAAACTGCTCTTTAAGGATGAAGCAGATAACAAATCACTCCTTCCCACGTTGCAGGGATTCAGCATGGCGGGGGAGGGAAACAATGATTACAGTTTGTCATATAATATTGTATATTGTGTGGTTCTGGCATATAGTGTGATGCTGCTTGAAGGTGAACTTCTCCTTTGGGGCAGTGGCAGGGGAGGTTGTTTGTTGGGCTGGGAACTTTGCAAGCAGCAGGCTTTATCTTGTTAAAGGGGAACTATCACTTAAATGAAAAATGTAATATAATCTTCAGCATTCTAAAATAAGAAGTTTTCAAAATACAAAAAGTCTGTACTGTTTCTCAATTAATCAAGTTGATCTTCACTATTCCTTTCTCAGCATCTGCTTCTCCTCATTCTGTCTTCATGCAGGAGTTGGGTGTCAGATAATAATTGACAGTTAGATCCAATATATCTTATAGGGGGGCTCCTTTTGCCTATAAGATGTATTAGAGCTCACTCTATTAAAATCACCAGACATCATGTCTCTCTACATGCAGAATCTGTGCAAAAGGCAGTTATTTTGTTTGTACTGGAATCAGTTATTTGGATGAGCTTGAATTCATCTGCTAGGAACGGAAGCCCCCCCATAAGATATATTCGGTCCAACTGTCAATGAATATCTGACACCCAACTCCTTCATGAATGAAGAGAAACAGATGCTGAGAGAGGGATAGTGAACATAAACTTGATTATTTCAGAAACAATGCAGAATATTTAATTGATTGTATTTAGAAAGTTTCTTATTTCAGTATGATGCAGTTTATATTAAGTTTTCATTTTCACAATAATTCCCCTTTAAAAACAAAATCAAGCAGAGGTGGTTCGCTGGGAACCCTTGTACGTAGTCTCCTTCCATCTGTTGGAGGGATTTAGTAGGCAGATATTTGAATAAAGAACACTGTGGTTCTATAAAGCTGAGAACAACAAGAGAGTTTATATGGTGTGGTGTCCAAGCTCTGGGAACAAGCGCAGTGTTTCGCATCCAAATTGTACAATTATTCATGTAGCTAAATATTATTATTAGGATGTAAAAGACCTGCTGCTGGCTGGCGTCATTCACTTAATTAACAGAAGCTAAATGTACATGAATTTGATTTCCTAATGACCAGTCAAGTAATTATTGGTTTTTCTGCTGTGTAGGCCAGTGGATGATGGCTGTGCTTTCTTGCATCTTGTTAAATGTTAAAGGGGTGTTTCACCTTTCGGTTAACTTTTAGTATGTTATAGAATAGATAATTCTGAGCAACTTCTCAATTGGTCTTCGTTATTTATTTTTTAGACTTTTTGAACAATTTGCCTTTTTTTTTTTCCCTGACTCTTTCCAGCTTTCAAAACCCCGTCTAAAAAAACAAATGCTCTGTAAGGCTTCAAATGAATAAAACAGTACCTTGTACTTGATCCCAAGTCAGATATAATTAAAGAGTTGTTTCGCCTTTAAAGCGATACCGACACGTTCCTATAAATATCATAGGAACGTGTCAGTATCAAGTAGTTGCTGTACTCGCAATAGTTCCCCTCAAAGCCGTTCCTCAAAGCCGCCCCCAGCGCCGCGAACCTTTGCGCAGCCGTCCGGCTGACACAGCTAACTGATCTTCAGTCTTGCTTCCATGACGCTGGGCTGGGGCGGAGCGATCCTTCCACAGGTTGAAGTCCTGTTTTCATTAGTAATTAGCCTATGGAAGGATCGTGCCACCCCCAGCTCAGCGTCACTTAGGGTTGCCACCTTTTCCTAAATTTTTTACTGGCTGGTGGGGGGCGGGAACAAAAAGGGGCGGATTGTGATGTTAAAAGGGGTGGGACCATGATGTAAAAGGGGCATGGCCATGTCACAGAGATTTCAAGAAGGAGAACAAAAGTTACATTTCCAGGGGATTGGGGGCAGGCCGAGGGGTCTTTTTAAGGGTATTACAAATTTATTTATGGTAATAATACCGGCCCCGGCCTTGGTATTACAATAAATAAAAAACCTTACTAAATATTTTTTTTTTTCCAATTATGCTTTGACAAAGGGGTAGGTCACCTT
Organism: Xenopus laevis; assembly: GCF_017654675.1. Lineage (NCBI taxonomy): Eukaryota > Metazoa > Chordata > Amphibia > Anura > Pipidae > Xenopus > Xenopus laevis. The sequence goes on along the minus strand of NC_054383.1, from coordinate 109,606,081 downwards.
TAAGTGTATTATAGACTGAGCAATTCTTAGCAACTTTTCCACTGATCTTCATTTTTTATAGTTTTTGCATTATTTTCCTACTTCTCTTTCCAGCTTTCAAATGGGGATCGGCCAAATAACTATTGCTCTGGGAAGCTACAATTGTATTGTTATTGCTACTTTTCATTACTTATCTACCTATCCAATTCATATTCCAGACTTTCATGTACACCACTGCTTGATCGCTAAGGTTATTTGGACCCTAGAAACCAGATAGATGCCGAAATTCCAAACTGGAAAGCTACTGAACAAAAAGCTAAATAATCAAAAAAAACACCACACATATAAAAAATGATTATCAACTGCAAATTGTCTCAGAATATCGCACTTTAGTCTACATCATACTAAAAGTTAATTTAAAGGTGATCAACCAATTCAAGCAAACTTTGAAATCTGACAAAAAGCATCTAAAGGGGTGTCCAAACATTTGGCTTCCGTGGGCCACATTGGAAAAAGAAAAAATTGTCTGGGGCCATACATGAGATACACAAACACTTTTGATTTGTAAAAGTAAAGAAAATACACATAAAATAACTACAATACCAGTTGAATTACCTGTGGTACCACCATTTGAGAAGCCAGAGTTTTGTTGGGAACATCATAAACTCCTTCCCGGTTCATAAAAGCAACGCCCTTCTCTCTCCAGTAGTTGTATTCTCTGCTGTTAATGACCCCAGCCTAGGCAGAAGAAGATATAGAACACAGAAGTGTCAGTAGGTAAGCCAGTGGGTGCTGCCACACAAAACAAATGGAATGCTGCCTTTGAAGTAGAATCACTGGGATATTATAGGCCTTTGGGTCTTCAATCAGCAAAAGAATGCTTTGTGTAATCTTTTCATTTTAAATTATTTTTACAGCCCAGTTAGCTCTATCTATATACAGCCCAAACCCTGTTTTAGCGCAAGTACTAATCATATTGGCAGATATGGTGCTAGTGATAATGTAGACATTATCAGATTCTAAGAGCATCCACCGACAGACTAGCTTCTCTTTACATCCTGCAGTGCCAATCACTTGGACTTTTGCCCTGAATGAACTGAGCAATATAAAGTTGGCCACACACAGATGGTATTTGTCCATTACACTCACTGGGGTACATTTATCAAAGAGGGAACTAAAAGATCACCACAGTCCGCTAGAATGAAATTCCACCACTCCATTAACTTCTATGGGATTTTGAAAGGCATATTTATGAAAGGATGAACGTTCACTTTCACCCATTGATAACTACGCTTTTAAAAATCCCATAGAAATGAATGGAGTGGCGGAATTTCACTCTAGCGGACTGTGGCGATCTCACTCTTTGATAAATATACCCCACTGGCAAATTTAGGCACTCCCAAGTGAATACTTTTACTTACCTGACACCCCAGGCTGGTGCTCCAATCAGCACCACTACAGAGCGATACTCTTCCTGCTTCTTCACTCTTCAAATTTCCTGGGGCAAATGCATGCGCCGTAGATGAAATAGACGACTTTATAGTTTAATTTTGGCTTTTTACTGTACTGCACATGCGCAGCTGCGAGAAGACCCAAAGAAGCAGGAAGAGGATCGCTCCATTGTGCTTGCTAGAAAAACCCCCGGGCTGGTGCAGTTTTCTGCTGTAATTAAAGTGGACCTGTCACCCAGACACAAAAATCTGTATAATAAAAGTCCTTTTCAAATTAAACATGAAATCCAATTTCTATTTTTTACTAAAGCATTCATAGCTGTTGTGAGCTCATTTAAAAATCTCAGCTGTCAATCAAATATTGTCTGACACTCCTCTATGCCCTGGGCATAGAGGTGGGGCAGACAATTACTTTCACTTTCCATTTAGCACTTACTAGATGTCACTGCTCTCCCCACATTCCCCCGTTCTCTTTACCATTTAATTGTGTAGCCAGTACATGGAGATAGACATTGGGTCCCCCATTCTGGTGCACAAACAAGATTCTGAGATGATACAAGGCTTGTCTTAATAACAGTGTCCATAAAATGGCTCCTGCCTGCTTGCTATAATTATGAATTCCCAGACTGAAGGAAACAAGATTCAAATAATTTATATAGTGTAATTAAAGTTCATTTCGCTTGACTAATGTGATAAAATAGGATTTTGAATAATTTTTTTGGGTGACGGGTCCCCTTTAAAAGTAATCACTTGGGGGGTGTCTAACTTTTGGCACCCCTAAGTGCAAAATGGTATTCCTTCTACTATAAGAAAGCCAGAAAACATATGCAATATTCACCAGCTATTAAACTATAAAGTGAAGCTCACCCCTCTGTCGTGCAGTTTCATGGACAGATCCCAGTCATAAGCACCTTTCCTGGAGTCATAGCGGGTCCCCAGATGTCGCCTGTTCTTTCCATCCCAATATTTGTCTATAGGGAACAGCTTTGGGTCGGCTATTCTCCAAAACTTAAAAATGTCTTCAAGTTCGTCTCGTTCTTTAAACTGAAAAGAAAGAAACGCATATGTTGATGCAGCAAATGCTAGCTAGACACATACTACACGCCCACAGTTAGGGTTGCCACCTTTCCCTGTGGCTCCAGCCGGACAGGGGGTGGTCCCGTGACGTCAGTGGGCGTTCCCGTGACGTCAGTGGGCGTTCCCGTGACGTCAGTGGGCGGTCCCGTGACGTCACGGGGCGGAGCTATGACGTCGCGATCGCCGATTGGCCGATCGCGGCGTCAATCAAGCTAATCCCGCCCGGTTTTCCTTATTTGGAAAACCGGGCAGGAAGCATTGAACCGGGCAGCCCTTCAAAATACCGGGCTGTCCGGTTCAAAACCGGACAGGTGGCAACCCTACCCACAGTTGCTGCCTTACTAACCCACTAATTTTGTTTCAAAGATGTTCATGTTCCATAAATATGCAGTATATTTAGGGTTACAGATGTCAGTCTCAAGCTGGCCATAGATGTAAAGATTTTTAAAAGATATTTTCGTTATCGTGAGACCAAGATTATCTTGAAACACTCTTTTAAATGTACGATTTGTCCATCAACTAAAAAGACCATTTCAAGTGATATTGTCTAGTTAAACCAGGAAGACTGAGGGTAGCTGCCTGCTTGGCCCTGCAAATAATTCGATTTCACTGTGACTGCCGAAATTTTTTTAACCTGGCCACTCAATTTTCTTGCAGATGTCAGACGAAAAATCATTAGATGCACAATAGCTTGATTCCCACTAACCTCACGATAATTTGATGGATTGGTCAGATTGCACTAAAATCGGTCGTTCACCAAAGAAAAATCTTTGCGTCTATGGGGACCTTAATATGCAATTAAAAGTGCAAGACACATACATAGAAAAGGGGAAAAAAATTAATGCTCCTTTTAGCCTTTGGCACATTTATTGTTGCAAAGTTACAGCCTCAGCGTCTGCCTGCCAGCCCAGCTGTTGGGGAAATTTTGATATGAGATATGATCAACAGCTTGCTAGTTACACTTGCCCTTGAATAGTTGCTGCATATTCACTGGTGCAGTGCTATTACAAAGCCACTACAGATTTTAGAAAGAGAGCCACCTACCATGTGCTACCAGATGGTTCGTTTACTAAATCTGAAGTTCAATTATCAATCCAATTATCACTTTATTAACACATATGGGAAGAAGGAGTGCCATTCCACACTTGCAATAGCTAAAGCCCCTTTGTATGGTTCCTCTTCTATTATTTTCAATAAAAGCTTTTAAGTGAAAAACTGTGGTCGATTTTGATATACAAACAGCAACATAATGGAATCAACAAAGAATCATACATTCAGCTTTGATGCCAGGTTTCTCGGTTCATTCGAACAGTGTTTGGGAAGATGAAAGGACAGCGGTGGGTCTTTTAATATTGATATGGATACCGGAAATGGATAATGTGAGTTCAAAGTAAAAGGAGAAAGAAGAAAGCAGATTTCTGCAAATCATTAATACTCACGCTGCCCTAGATTCTGTCCAAGCAAGACAGTATTTAGTGTATGTGCTTGCTAAATGGTCGATTAGAGTTTGGGTAAATCCACATTATTGATAACATAATGTATTTTTGTCAAATGGACTCAAATTTGCAGAAGAGGGGTATCTGGAATACAGAGGAGACCAAAAGGCCTGGACTGATGTCTTCGTAGAGCAGAGTGCTGGCCATAGGAATGTGATCTGCTACAATTCTCATGCAGTTCCATGGAGATCAAGTTAGTAGTTTGATAGATCTGATTGTTGAATTTCTGAAACCTTTAAAGGAGAAGGTAAGCTACCGAAGCAGTTTATTGCCAATAGATTAGCCGCAATAGTGCAAGCTATAACACTATATTTATTCTGCAGAATGCTCTACCATACCTGAGTAAACAGCTCTAGAAGTTCTTGCGGTTTGTTTAGGATAGCAGCTGCCATATTAGCTTGGTGTGACATCACTTCCTGCTTAAGTCTCTCCCTGCTCACTCATAGCTCTGGGCTCAGATTACAGCAGGGAGGGGAGGAGGAGAGGAGCAAACTGAGCATGCTCAAGCCCTAGCCCTGGAGGTTTATGCTGAAAACAGGAATACAGAAGCCCATGTGTACACAATAGAAGGAAAGAAATGCTGACAGAGGACTCAGAGCAGCATTACTTTGAGGTTTTACTGGTGTATTTATATAGACCTTTCTGATAAAGCTTATTTAATTTTAGCCTTTCTTTCTCCTTTAACAGATATGATGAGCTCAAAGCTGGATTGTGCCCTCCACCATTGTGAAGCATGTGCCTGAGGCGCAACTAGGGGTGGAGTGGGACAATAGGAGAGGGAACTATTCTCTGGGGAAAGTAGCGAATAGAGAGGGGCAAGTGAGAGGAGCAAGTGATACTGGGTCCATTCAGACCAAGCACATAAGGGTGAACAAGGCAGGGCACCAGGCCAAGTAGTATTGCCTCGGATACCAATTCCAAATAAGCTCAACTTTGATGGAGTCCAAAGTAAGAGGCAGTAATGCAATAAAGGAACAGAGACATATATTAAAGGGGTGGTTCACCTTGAAGTCAACTTTTTTTATATCACAGAACAGCCTATACCTAATAACTTTGCAAATGGTCTTCATTATTTATGATCTTTGGATACTTTCATTATTTATTTTTCAGGGTTATTTGACTTTTTCGGCCTTCTTTTCAGCTTTCAAATACAGCAAATACTATTGCTCTGTTAGGCTACAATTTTGTTGGTGTTATTACTTATCTTTATATTCATACCCTTGCCTATTCATATTGCAGACTCACATTAAAACCACTGCCTGGTTGATAGGGCATATAGGGCTGCTGAACAGATAATACAAAAAATAAAAATATTGAAAAATTAAAAAATGAAGACCAATTGCAAATTGTTTTCAGACACCATGTAGGCAACCTACAAGGTCACTTTGCTAGTAAATCAGTACTGCAGTCTGAGCCCTTTCTTATGTACTGGATTAACAGAATTGCATGAAGCCTTTAGCAGTTCTTTCAACAAGTCATAGAATTTAAAGCTGTCAGACTCATTGACTTTCTAAATGGAAAGACAGATTTGGCCTTTAGCTCCTTCAAATCAGTGACTGCATATAATGGAGTACATGGTTCAACTGTTTGATAGCTAATACCCTGACATGCTAACAAGTGTTTGTGCAGTTAACTTTCAAAATTGCACTTTACTTGTTGAGAAAGTGCTTTAAGCATCGACAATTAATGCAACTCCTGGGACGACGGATTTTATGACATGTCTACTTTCAGGGGTTACATTGCTGCTGGAGGACGGTTAGACCTTGCAAAACTATTTCAAGCTGAATTTGTTTGTTGCAGTAACAGAAGGAAAGGCAGAGCCCATATCAAATACTTTCATAATCCTGTATGTTTGAAACTAATATATGTGGGAGATGAGAGATTCATTACTGTGTTGTTTCTAAAAGCTCTTCATTACTGGGGTACAAGCAAGCACAACGTTGATATTGTACAATAAGGGGAAGATATTATATTATATTATCAAGTTTTCAAGGTTATTTTGGAGTCTAGTTTCCCAGTTCAATCTTTTTTTTTTAATTTTCAGAGATTGATTATACCTTGATAGCTTGAATCCAAAAATACACCTACATCTAAAACCTGCCGAGGTCATGTAGAAGTCAATGGCAGAGGTCCCTTGAACCATTTGAACATGTTAATAGCCTTTATGATGTTTGGGTTTTTTTAGAGAGTTTTGCCCAAAAACTTGATCAATTCAAGCAATGAGAGTTTCTTTTTTAGGGTCTGGCCACACGAGCAGATTCGGGGAGATTAGTCGCCCCAGCGACAAATCTCCTCTTCTTTGGGGGGACAATCTCCCCAAACTGCCTTCCGCCGGCTAAAATTAAAATCGTCTGGGGGAAGGAACACGCGGCACTTCGTTTTCCGATGTCGCCCAAAGGCATCGGAAAACAAATTGCCGCGTGTCGCTGGGGCAACTAATCTCCCTGAATCTGCTTGTGTGGCAAGACCCTTGATGTAAACTCAATCAATTTAAGTTTTTGGGTTGTTAACCCCAAACTCGCTGATTCAAGAATTTTCCATTCAAGTTTTTTCTTAAATTAGAAACCATTCAGGTTGTGAGTTCATTTGAGCTATAAAAAAAACCTCTAGAATTCGACCTTTGATAAATAACCACCTAAATATAATACATATGTTAAATGTATAACCCTTCTAAGGTATGTGTCATATTGCTTCCATATAAATGGTGAGACTTAAAACACACACCATCACAGCTCACCACCAGACTGCACTGCTAACACAAGTTTAGTTTTTATTCTTACTACCATCCTGGAAATCAGATGGGCACTGTGTCAGTGTCTCAGGTACAGTTAAGGAGGAGTTCATTCTATAAGTGGTTTAAGGAATTTACTATAGAGGAGATTAAGACAGTTACATAATAAATAGCTCTAAGTTTGCCCTGGAGCAGTAACCCATAGAAACCAATCTGAATGTAGAACTTACAGGTCATCTGTTGAAAAGCAAACATCTTATTGGTTGCTATGGGTTACTGCCTCGGGGCAAACTTAGTGCCTTTTATTACATATGGGGGAAAAGAGTTGTTCACTATACTGTATAAACACTACGGACATGGTGGCGTCCATTATTTAGGGTAAATTGATTAGCGGTCTTGATTAGACAAAGTCTTGCATTTCTTCACCAAAATCAGCACAGTGTGTCTCTACTGGAGCCAACTCAATGCTTCTGTATTAGGAAGAGGAGGCTACTGCCCCTGAAGGGACAGAAATTGGCCTGTGTATTTCAACAGGCTTATTTCGGCCAACGTATATATATATATATATATATATATATATATATATATAGATAGATAGATAGATAGATAGATAGATAGATAGATAGATAGATAGATAGATAGATAGATAGATAGATAGATAGATATAGTCCAAAAATAAAAGAAAGCACTCACGGCATAAAGGTTGTTAGAAGTCCTTTACCGAATCATATAAACATCTGCGCGTTACGGCCCCTTGAGGTACCGAAACGCATAAATGTTTATATGATTCAGTAAAGGACTTCTAACAGCCTTTATGCCGTGAGTGCTTCCTTTTATTTTTGGACTATATATTGAATTGGGTTAGCACCTGGCAAATGATCGAATGGCGGAGGTGAGTGCCGGCAACCAATTGCTTTTTTATATTTATATATATATATTCACATACATACATACATATACACAGATGCAAGCGGTCCTCTGCCCCCAACCCATTATCAATATATTTAAGACATTTTGTGCATACAGCTATTAAAGAATTCCTTACCCTTTAAACAAAACAGGGATTATTTGTCCACATATTACAATATATTTAATCTGGCCAACTACGTCAAAGTCATCCCATATCTGGCCAGTCCTACACTCAATTTTCATCTGATTTATTACGAATTCTATTGCTTTGTTATACATTTTACACATTATATATATATTACAATGATTTACCTTTATTGAAGACAAGTTTAAAAATGGCATAACACATTGTTGGTAATCTGGGTCCGTGACACATTGGATGAACAGCTCAGACTTCTCCTGCAGATAGTTGGCAGTCTTACTACGGATCAGGCTGTTCCCAAAAAGCTCCAAAAAGAGCTCACTCTTTTCTGCAATGACAAAATGGATGATGTGGTCTCATTTTAGCACGACTTCTTCACCTCCCTTGTAACCATTTGCTTGCTGTAGATCACAAAAACGATGATGCCAGCTATTAGAGACCTGCCTGCTAACACTGTAGGTGTTATGCTTCCCTTTTCACCTTTGATCTATGCCGTGCTGCGTGTTGTCTAGCAATTCAATAAGCAGTACAATAAGATCGAAGGGCCTCAGCGGGCAAGTGGTCAATCAGCAGAGTTTGCTCATGAGTTCTGTATAAAGTGCCACAGCTTTAACCACATCACTGCCAGTTTTTGTAATAAGTTAATGTATATATTATACAGGGGGTTTAACTAAAATATAATATTTGGCTTAATATGCTTCCCTGAGTATTTGGAACTCTATGGAGCCGATAACGTATTTTTTTTTTTCATGATTTAAACGTTTTAGTGCTACAAACCTTGCACCTTGCATGTGAAGAATATGAAATTTTAGATTTATTAAGCGTAAAAACTCTAATGCATAGGAATACTATCCAAAAGCTGCCAAAGTCATGCAGAAGCTGTCCTTCAAAGTTTCTTCGCTTGTCAATGCATGAAAAATCCAAGTCAACAAGGATTTCCAGGTTTTTAGATCCATGTACAGATTTGTTACTTGTTTTTATTCGATTGTGCTTTTTATATTCAAACCTTTTAATAAAGCAGACATTCGTGCTTTTAAAATAAGAGTTTAGTCGTGGTTGAAAAAAAACTGAAACTACATAAATTTGGATTTTGGTAAATAGGCTTATATATCTAAACTCATCTGCATCTTATCTCTTACCTTGCAAGCCCATTTGTTCTGGATGTTCTAGAGCCAAACTTAAAAACAACATGTGTCGTGCCAGCAGTTCCAGGTCACTCTCAATTATGAAGAACTAAAGGAAGAACAGTGTATTTAGCTTTTAAAGCACAGCCAGCAATCTTTTTCCAAAATTAGTTCCATGTTCTCCTACAAAGCAGCAATTGTAAGATCTACAATTTCTACATCTGGCAGCCATGGAATTTATTTTCTTCGTAGTTCTCTATCTTCTCATCTTAACCCTGACCGACTTGTAACTCTGCTGCAGTTGTTGTAGGGTGTAATAAGCCTCCCACAGTCCAGTGCAAAACTCCACATGAAATGGAATAGAGGCAAGCACATAAACAATTCATACAGTTTGTACTGTAAAACTTACAATAAAAGATTTTAATGGAAGGGATGTAATTACCCACTGCAATATTTGTGTGCGTGTCTCTATTTCTATACTATTGCCCATCCTAACCCAGCAAACAGGCCATATCTTGTTCACCCATAATAAGACCCTCTATTCTCAATACTTGAACAATAGTTTCCATTATTTATGGAGCTAGTTTGCCTGCCACCATTGTTCATGTCACCATAGTTAACTTACTTTCAGTTTTCTATGTGGCCAGCGACTGGCTTGGCAAATGGTTTTGAGAAGATGACGGCCATCGCCACCCCCAACCAGAAGGATATTCAGTTCCGGCAAACCATCAGAAGATGTCAGGTGCTGAATGGTCCCCTGCAAGCCTGAAAAAATGAAATTCAAAATAGAATTATGGTTGCCCACAAATAAACCTTGAATCTGTATCAAAAGGAGGGCACAAATGCACAGATGTACTGCTTAGTGAATTTTTTGTACTAATTTTATTCATGTTTCTGCCCCTTATCAAGTGTAACCGCTTATCTGCTAGAAAAAGTATATGATAACAAAATCTCTGTTTTGTGCTTTACTGATAAGGACATCGTAGATATAAATATAGTCGATGTAAAAAAATTGTGGTCAAGAGTTATTGAAAGCACACTAAAGGAAAAATGTTTTCTATCTAACTTGGTCACATGGGATACCCAGACCCACCCTATATTAATAATTTGTATTGGCTTCTGGGATTGCTTGGGGAGGAATCCTTGTAACCAATGTCTGACAACTTGTGCTACCACTCAATACTACCCATGCACAGCAACAGTGAGGTAAGCCCACTAACTCTCTAGCCCTGCTTGTTTTTTTATGCTATACTGCAACCAAAATGTCTTCCTACAGTTGCTAGGGACGCAGCTTGAGTGCTAAAATGATTGATATACCAGATTATACCTTTTCTTAAAGTTTACTGCAAATAGGATTATTGTAACAATTTGAGAAGAAGCTGCCGACTATGGGCAAGGAATACACTGCCACACACCCCCATCCCCCTCCTATTACTTTTGTATAAATGTTTTTCTTAATCTTTCGGTCTTGTCTTTCCCTTTTTTCCTACTGTTATACTAACTGCCACAATTCTGGGAATACTAACTGGCACATTGTTGGGTGGTAAAGAGGAAAAAACTACAACAACATAATCCTTAGGGCAACGACACACCAGGAGATTAATTGCCAGCGATAAATCTCTTCTTCTGTGGGCGACCTATCTGCGCTAAAAGCTTTCCCACCGGCAATAATAGTAATTGCTGGTGGCAAAACCCATGCTTTGCTTATCAGTCTTCCAAAATTGCTTGGTTGCCTCAAGAGGAAACTTCAAGCAATTTTGGAAGACTGAAGCAACACAATTCACATTATTGCCTATGGGAAAACTTTTACAGGAGATTAGTTGCCTGCAGAAGCAGAGATTTATCACTGGCGAATAATCTCCTTGTGTGCCATTGCACTTATGTGTCTGCCGGGATAGTCTTGTCAAGAGCATAAGCAAAAAGTGCTGTTTGCATAAGTTGTAATGGATGTACTGAAATATGTGAGGTGCTCATGTGGTGGAAAGGAGACCCCTAGGTAGAAGAAAATGCCCTGGTTTGTGGGGTGTGGAAAGAAGGAGAAAAGACACTCAATGGTGGGCTAAAGAGGCTGAAGTGCTGGGGTTGTGGAAGGACAAGATTCCATGCTGGGTGGGACATGTGTAAGATGTAGGGGTAGAGTTGCCACCTGGGCAGTGTTTCACAGGCCTAGTTGGTAAAAAATATTTTTAATGCCAATGTTATTAACAGGGAAAACGCATAAAAGTATAGGAAGGCCGGTATTTTTTTTCCAGAAAACCGGACGATCCTTGTTGGGGGCAAGTAGATGGAAAAGCTGAAAGGTTAGATGGATGTAGGACATGGGGTAAAGGATGTATATCACTTGAGGAATAAGTTTGGGGCACAAGCAGTAAAGAGGGTGCAAGTGGGAGAGACTGTAATGACATGGCCACACTATTTTCTCTGTGTGGAGCCTTTATTTCTTTCCTATTGGCTTAATAGGACCTAATGCTCCATACAGTGTCCCACAGCAGGATTTCCTACATGTACTACACCTCCCAGCATTCTCTGACAAGCTCATGGGCAGATGATTGGCCATCCCTCCTCTGCTTTAAAGGACATATGGAATAGATAGTTATTGAGCCTGATCACACATCATTCTATAGAACAGTAGTCATGGTACCTGTAAGGGTGGAGGGGAGAGAATGAATGGACTCACAGTGCACCTGAAGATCCAGTGCAGGGCTGAACCCCCACCATGACGGCCCCATTCTTCTACCAGCAGCAGCAGCCATGGAGCTAGGAGTAGAATAGTAGAACAAAGTGTATGACGACGTGTTTAGTTCTCAGTTACACACGGTAGCACAGGTTGAAACTTTACCGTAGCTCCTCTGTTTGAACCGCACCAGCTGACCGCCCTTCTCTCATAGCGTTCTAACCAATCGATCCGCAGCATGCCGTGACTGACAGCGCATTTTACCAATCGGAAGGGGAGAGATAAAGAAGGCGGAAGCAAGCGGGTAGTTAGGTTGGAGACTACCATAAACTTCCTGGCCTCCATAGCAACGCTTTGTGTGTGTAGCGCGGAACTCGCTATTCAATTGATTGAGTTATCCGCGCGTGAAAAAATGGCGTATCGTGTCTTAATTCATTAACGATACTGAGGGACGGGGTTGCCAGGTCTAATTTTCGAAACCAGGCCAAAACTAGCCAAGAGGCACCTCAGAAGTAGTAGCCCAAAAATAGCACAATATGGACAGTGCAGTGAAAGGAACAGTATCAAGACAAATTAAAATTTAAAATAGCAAAGCCTTTATTAAGAAATAACTTACAGAAACTCCACTTCCTGTCCTGTACAGAAAAGGCGACACGGCGACCATCCATCCTGCTGGGCTCGATTTCTCCTCCCTGGCTCTTCACTGACAGCGTGTCGATATCCTTCTCCAGCTAGGGTTGCCACCCGGCCAGTATTTTACCGGCCTAGCCGGTAAAACACCTGCCAAGGCTGGGGCCGGTATTACAAATTTACCGGCAATCTAGCTGCTGGTAAATTTGTAATACCCTTAAAGGACCAGTAACATCAAATTTTTTTTTTACAGAATACATTAGAATACCACGAAAAAAAACACCAAGACAAATAAAATCTTAAATTAGCAAAGCCTTTATCAAGAAATAACTTACAGAAACTCCACTTCCTGTCCTCTACAGAAACGGCGACATGGCGACCATCCATACTGCGGCGTTTGATTTCTCCTCCCTGGCTATTCTAGTGACACTGTGTTCTCTGCCCCCATCTCCTTCTCCACCTCTGTGCCGATACCTCTTCCTGTGCTGCCAGTAGATTATCCTTCCTTCGCTACAATCAGTTGCTGGTGCCTGTTCTACTCCTGTTCTATATCCAGATGGGCACAGTACAGCACGGAGTACTTCGCCATTACCAAATCCCCGAGGTCCCAGAATGTCAGCGCTTCTCATCCCAGGCAGCAGTAAGCACAATCCCGGCTGAACTGCGAATTGGCAGTCTCAGGCACTCGTGTGCCGGTTGGAACGCTCATTCCGGCAGAGTGAAGGTTGCAGCGCTTATCCCTAAATCAGAGACTCCGTGTCTCCCACTGAGAGGCAGCAGCGGCCACATCCCTTCATGTGCTATAACAATTGCAAGGATCAGTCTGTAGTCGCAGGGGGGCGAAAAGCGCTCTTGATTGAGTCCAGTCTATGCAAAACCGCTGCTGTCTGAGCAAATCGTTAGTCTCTCCACTGAGCACTCCATTCGGTGTTTGGCGAAGAAAACGCCGGCACCTGCCACTTACGCTATAGAGATGTATGGGATATGTGCTGCAGCCTTCACTCTGCCGGAATGAGCGTTCCAACCGGCGCACGAGTGCCTGAGACTGCCACTTCGCAGTTCAGCCGGGATTGTGCTTACTGCTTACAGGAAGTGGAGTTTCTGTAAGTTATTTCTTAATAAAGGCTTTGCTAATTTAAGATTTTATTTGTCTTGGTGTTTTTTTTCGTGGTATTCTAATGAATTCTGTAAAAAAAAAATTTGATGTTACTGGTCCTTTAAAAAGACCCCTTGGCCCGCCCCCAATCCCCTGTAAACTTAGCTTGTCCTTCGGTTTTTGTCCTGGCCCCGCCACTTTGCGCCACAACCCGCCCACTTTGATGTCACACCACACCCCTTTTTGTACCCGCCCCCCACCAGCCGGAAAAAAAAATTTGCAAAAGGTGTCAACCCTATCTCCAGCTCTTCAGAGGGCCGCAGCGTTGTCATTATTCCTGTCCCCACTGTAAGATAGCAGACCGACAGCATACCTTCCATGCACACGGGTAACCCAGAACCCTCTGCATTATTTTTAGTCTCTCTCTAATAGTAAATGCATTGTTTCCGGATCAGCGAAACATGGCTATCCTGGCACAGAGAAGATTCCTTCTGCCTGCTGCTGCGGGCTGCTGGGGAGACCCTCAATCACTGTATGGAGCAGTAAAGGGAGCCGCGTTTCTCTGCAGAGCCTGCCTTCAGTAAGTGAACCAGTTGGGCAGCGTGTTTGTGAATGGAAGGTCCCTGCCCAATGCTATCCGGCTGCGGATGTGCTGGAGACGCTGTCAGTAGAGAGCTCTCTCCGCACATCGCCCAGGCGAACTGCCGCCTTCGCGATGGCTCCAATCACCTCTTCCAGCCTAGTCCCCTGCACCGAGCCTCCACCACTCCCGCCTCTCGTTTCCCGATTCCTCAGGAGCGGAGGTTATTCACATTCACAAACACGCCGCCCAGCTGGTTCACTTCCTGGAGAAGGAGATCGACACGCTGTCATTGAAGAGCCAGGGAGGAGAAATAGAGCCCAGCAGGATGGATGGTTGCCCTAATACATATATAATTTCAATAAATATTGGTGAAACAGGTCAACCTCTAGACATTTTAGTAGCTAGTAGATTTTTGCCCCAAATTGTCTGAAACTGAGGAAAGCCACCAGAAAATGTGAGAATGCTTAAAGGAAAACTATACCCCCCAAACAATGTAGGTCTCTATTAAAAGATACTGAGTAAAACAGCCCATGTGTAAAACCCTGCTTCATGTAAATGAACCATTATCATAATAATATACTTTTTTAGTAGTATGTGCCATTGGGTAATCATAAATAGAAAATTGTCATTTTAAAAAATAAGGGCCGCCCCCTGAGATCGTACGATTCACTGTGCACACATACAAACCACATGTAAGGTCACATGAGCCAATTAACAGACAGAGTTCTGCCTTTTGCTTCCTCACTTCTTCCTGTTACAGTTAGTGTTGTAGTATTTCTGGTCAGGTGGTCTCTGAGGCAACACAGATAGAGTCACGAAATGGTGGTTCAAGGCAAGAGATGTAAAAGGGCAATATTTATGTAAATATATATTCCAGTTTGGTAAGATTCTTTAATATGTCATTCAATTTGATATAAACTATCTGTTGCTTAAGTATCATTTTGGGGGTATAGTTTTCCTTTAAGTGTGACGGGAGACTGGGGTACACAGCCCAAAATCTGGTAACTCCCAACTTCTACAAAAGTCAGTCCCATTGCATGCTGGGTATTGTAGTCTTACATTAAACTTGGCAGTTGGCAAACAACATTACCCAGCATGCATTGGGAGGCGCAGGTTTGGCACATTAGGGCAAGAAAGAACTTTTGCTGGTTTCCAAAGTACAAACCAGCCAAAGGCCCCAAAAGTAGCCCAAAAACATACCTTGGTTAGTTTGTACTTTCAAAACCAGCCTGGGCTATAAATTAATAGCCCAATTAGGCTAGAAAACAGTCAACCTGGCAACCCGGCTGAGGGGAAAAGAGTAAATTCAGTACTTCAGGATTGTAATTGCTTTTTTTTGCACTGAAACTCTCACTCTCTTTGTGTCTCATTGGCTGTTAGTGGGAAGTTCTAAATAAATAATAAAAGTTGCTCCTCTCTAGGCCATTCTTTAGTCTCTGTATCCAGGCTCTTCCAGCATTCCTCCAGGCTTCTGGGTTACTGTTTTCACCTTCCTTGGGATGCTCTGTAAACACTAATCACCAGGCAATCTAGGTTTACTAAAGTGAGTGTTAAAGAGCCTTCCTTTTGGCCTATATGTACAGTATAAATCAAGTGAAGACTTTCGTCTTTAAAGGAGACCATATTATATGTGTTATAGAATAATACATTTATCAAAAACCAAGCAACTGAAATTTGCTGGCATAGACAATGTACAAAGTGATAAACTTAAAACAGGAAAATCAATGATTTCAATTTTCAGGACCTCTTACCACCACTTCCGTCCAACGAAACCAATGGATATATTTATTTTAACTAAGTAGCTAGGCTGTAAAATTACCCTCAGGAGTGGCTGCATCACTAATGGGAGGGGGTGGGGTTTATGTGGTAAATACCTTATGTGATTTGCAGGGTCGGACTGGACATTGGGGGGCCCCACCAGGTTTCAAACCTCTGGGGGCCCCCGCGTGCATACTCCAACTCTGAGCCCCTGTGCACATAAGCGAATGGCGGCATGCATGCGGCGCACGCACAAATGCCAGCACGCATGCGCAAAGTCTGGCGCTCGCCGCCACTGTTTGTTTTTTTGGGGGGGCCCAGCAGATTGGGGAAGTGGGTCTGGGCCAGGGCCCACTGGGTTTTTTCCCGGTATCCTGCCAGCCCAGTCCTACCCTAGTGATTTGTATTCTGACTTACACTTGAAAAAGAGCTCCTGTTAGAAACATGTTGTGTAATTAAAAACACTACAACTTTTTGCAGTTAAATTCTGCATCTGACCTTTTGTTACCACATTTTGAAGTGGTTTGATTCATCTGCTAATTATCTGTCACTTTGCTCACAGATAGGGTTCGCCTTTTTTTTGTAAAAAAATACCCGCCTTCCTATATATTTAGATTTTTTTCCTTATTAATAACATTGGGGTCAAGTATAATTTTTACCAGGCAGGCCGGTAAAATACTGGCCAGGTGAAACCCTATTCACAGATTGTAGGCAATTTTGAACAAAAATACCAAAAGGATAATTTTCAAATGCAAGGGCTAAATTGGACCTAAGATCGCGTATGCATTTAAACTAATGATCTCCAAGTAGCGACTCGCGAGCAACATGTTTCTCACAAAGCCCTTGGATGTTGCTCCCAATGGCCTCAAATCAGGTGCTTGTGTTTTTATTCCAGGCTTGGAGGCAAGTTTTAGTTGCATAAAAACCAGGTGTACTGCCAAACAGAGTCTCCTGTAGGCTGCCAGTCCATATAGTGGATACCATTAAGCCATTCACAGCCCTTATTTGGCACCTTTAGGGACTTTTTTCATGCTTGTGTTGCTCCACAACTCTTTGAATGTGGCTTATGGATATAACAGGTTGGGGAGCCCTGATTTAGAAAGGTCATGGTGTCCATACATGCTCCTGTCAGCTTGTTGTCAAGTCAATGTTACTACACAAAAATTAAACTCAATTCCAACTTCCAGTTTTTATGAAGCATATATGTATATATAGGGAATATCTCAATACCACTCTTGAAGACCAACAAATAGCCTCCTTAAAGGAAAACTATACCCCCCAAACAATGTAGGTCTCTATTAAAAGATACTGAGTAAAACAGCTCATATGTAAAACCCTGCTTCATGTAAATGAACCATTATCATAATAATATACTTTTTTAGTAGTATGTGCCATTGGGTAATCATAAATAGAAAATTGCCATTTTAAAAAGTAAGGGCCGCCCCCTGAGATCGTAAGATTCACTGTGCACACATACAAACCACATGTAAGGTCACATGAGCCAATTAACAGACAGAGTTGTGTCTTTTGCTTCCTCACTTCTTCCTGTTACAGTTAGTGTTGTAGTATTTCTGGTCAGGTGATCTCTGAGGCAGCACAGATAGAGTCACGAAATGGTGGTTCAAGGCAAGAGATGTAAAAGGGCAATATTTATGTAAATATATATTCCAGTTTGGTAAGATTCTTTAATATGTCATTCAATTTGATATAAACTATCTGTTGCTTAAGTATTCATTTTGGGGGTATAGTTTTCCTTTAAAGCCACAAACATTCTCACCCTTTTATCCGATGACCTGGGTGTACATACCCCAGGTCCCACACTTCTAGACTCGCACACACTTTTTCAATGCATAAAGGTTTAGGAAACAGACAGCACTCACCAAAGTAGACGAGTGGCCCGGATGCATTGCCCCAAACCCGTAGGTGTAGGTGATGTGCATTCAGCAGGTTAAGAACATCATATTCCTGACGCGTTTCATATGAAGTATATGTAGTCATAGACCAATGACTACTTATCCTTGATACGAAACTCGTCAAGTTTTTAACCTGCTGAAATAAACTTTAACGATTTTACTCTACGAGTGGACTACGGAGTGCTTGCCAGTTTCAAGTACCAATGTTAGATTTCAGCACACATAAGGATACCCTGCAATTAACATTAATCTGGAGTCCCAGGAAGGTTCCATTGAGGCTTGAGAAAGGGCCCAGTGGGGCCTGAAATGTTGCCTTGTATGCATCTACTAATGGAGCCATTGAAGTCCTAATACTGAAGCTGTGTGTGCTATGGTGTGCTTTGAGCTATGTCCAGGTTCCCTTTCACGGTTGTGCCAATAGCAGTAACTGATTTGCCAGTGTATTGATCGCTAAATCTACTTTTAATGCAGCATGCCTTAACAAATGCCATATTAACACAAATGCGAGGGGGAAATGTGTGCTGCAACTTGTGCACAATTTACCATTTCCAATTGCGTGTAAATTGCAGTGGACACCTATGAATACTGTATATTGGAATTCTGAAAACAACCACTGTATTGTGGCTAATTATTTTTAAAATGCAGATTTCATCCAATCTTTGCACATTGCCCTCCTCTCCTAAATACACTGTAATGATCAAAATCTAACACTCGAATCTAAACCTACTGATAGCAATGCTTTCAATAAGCACATTCCATTCGTTTTATATAATTAAAACAGTATTTCTAAATTCGAATGAATGCGTTCAGCGTTTTCAGACAGTTCTATGTAGATTAATTAAAAATGCTTTATGCTGCACTCATTAATTTCTGACAGCTGGAATAGATCATTCAGTACTTAGCTAAACTGTAGAATAATTGCAAAAATGGGGGAACACTAAATTACCTTTAGCTACTAACAATTATATCAATTAGACAATGTCTGTATGTTGGTTTCCTAGTCTGCCGCATAAAGGGACAAAATAAAACTGCATTTTCTTTCTGCAAACAATAGCAGGAGACAATCTGTAGACCCTGGCAAATACCAAATGAACTGCTGTAAGATTACATATAGCCTATTGTTTTAATTTTTAAAAAATCCATATTTTCCTATTCCCCTATTCCACGATGACCCGGGTGTATGTTAACCCCAGGTCCCACACTTCTGGGTTCGTTATCGCTTCAAAAAGGCATGTGAGTAGTAAAAAGGAACACACTCACCAGACCGGACAAGTGGTTCAGGTGCATCGCCCCGAATCCATAGCTAGAGGTGAGATACAACTGAAGACAAAATTCGGCAAGCACTCCGTGGTCCACTTGTGATTAAAACAATAAACTTTTATTTCAGCTTGTTAAAACAGACATACTGCCGCTTTTCGTATCCATGATACGTAATCATAGGCATAGTACTCCAACATGGCAAACAGCTTTTTGAATCCATTTACCGGAAATTACATCTTTGATTGATTTATTCCAATTAAAAAGTTAAAAAGAAACTAACTAAATTGCAAACTAACCATATGTTATGTACAGTATGTAATTACATAGACACATTAAATTACGTTAAATATGCATTAAATTGCACTAAATATGCTATAATTCCATCATTTTCTATTATTAATGTGATAACTTACACATATATATAAACTCCGAATTAGAATTTCTCTTTACATTCCTCAAATCGGAATTCTTTTTTTATTCTTTTAAAAGGAGGTAAAATTAAGTCAATGTTAAGTGAGAATCCCGGAAGGAACCAACTGAACTGCAAACAAGACCATTATTATTACGGACATTAATGTATATAAATTTTAAGGCATACAACTTTTAAACACAACAAGCCAAGTCAAATCTCAGAGTAGGGAATGCTAATGGGAAATGAGGTCTCTGAGGAAGTGCGTAGCCACGAAACACGTCAGACCTCTGACACTATGTTGGTAAATCAGATGTGGAAATAAAGATTTTCTATTTTTACCTGTGATCTGTAATGTGCGATTCTTCAAAGTGGTTCCGGAGTACACTGCCGAAGCGTTTGATGTGCTGACTTCGTTCTTCTTAGTGACGGACTCGGGGCAGCAGCACCTGGGTCACAGTGGTGTAGGTGTAAGACTCGTCTTCGTCTATATCTATCTATACATTTGCACTGTGTGAGGGGAGATCGAGTTAAAGGCTTAAACGAGGGGTCTGGGGCAGGATGCACCCGGACCAAAAACGGTGAGCAACACGCAGATCCTGATGGCTAATTAGAAAATTGTAGTCTTATCCCACTTTGTGTTTTTAAATAATTATCTGAAGCCCGGCAGTAGAGATGTCGCGAACTGTTCGCCGGCGAACTTGTTCGCGCGAACATCGGGTGTTCGCGCTCGCCGGAAGTTCGCGAACGTCGCGCGACGTTCGCCATTTTGGGTTCGCCATTGTTGGCGCTTTTTTTTGCCCTCTCACCCCAGACCAGCAGGTACATGGCAGCCAATCAGGAAGCTCTCCCCTGGACCACTCCCCTTCCCTATAAAAACCGAAGCCCTGCAGCGTTTTTTCACTCTGCCTGTGTGTGCTGAAGAGATAGTGTAGGGAGAGAGCTGCTGCCTGTTAGTGATTTCAGGGACAGTTGAAAGTTTGCTGGCTAGTAATCGTTTTGATACTGCTCTGTTATTGGAGGGACAGAAGTCTGCAGGGGTTTGAGGGACATTTTAGCTTAGGTAGCTTTGCTGGCTAGTAATCTACCTTCTACTGCAGTGCTCTGTATGTAGCTGCAGTGGGCAGCTGTCCTGCTTCTGATCTCATCTGCTGACTGCTGCAATAACAGTAGTCCTTGTAAGGACTGCTTTTATTTATTTTTTTGTTGTTTTACTACTACTACTACTACTACTACTATAAGAGCCCAGTGCTATTAGTCTAGCAGTGTTGGGGAGTGGGACTGGTGTGCTAATCTGCTGCTCCTAGTAGTTCAGCAGCACCAACTTTAATTTTTTTTTTTAATATTCATTTTTTTTTATTTTACTTTTTTTTATTTTACTACCGCTGTAGTAGTGTATAAGTTGACCTTTTAGGCATTATTTGCCCTGTAGGCATTATTTGCACAGTGTTTTCTTCAACCCGCCATCTAGCTGTGTGACCTTGTTCACATTCTGTCTAAATATCCATAATATTACCGTCTCCAGAAAAAACACCGGAGTGACTTTTTTCAAGCAGCCATAATATATTTACGTAATCCGTATCCACCGCTGTAGTAGTGTATACGTTGACCTTGTAGGCATTATTTGCACAGTGTTTTCTTCAACCCGCCATCTAGCTGTGTGACCTTGTTCACATTCTGTCTAAATATCCATAATATTACCGTCTCCAGAAAAAACACCGGAGTGACTTTTTTCAAGCAGCCATAATATATTTTACGTAATCCGTATCCACCGCTGTAGTAGTGTATACGTTGACCTTGTAGGCATTATTTGCACAGTGTTTTCTTCAACCCGCCATCTAGCTGTGTGACCTTGTTCACATTCTGTCTAAATATCCATAATATTACCGTCTCCAGAAAAAACACCGGAGTGACTTTTTTCAAGCAGCCATAATATATTTTACGTAATCCGTATCCACCGCTGTAGTAGTGTATACGTTGACCTTGTAGGCATTATTTGCACAGTGTTTTCTTCAACCCGCCATCTAGCTGTGTGACCTTGTTCACATTCTGTCTAAATATCCATAATATTACCGTCTCCAGAAAAAACACCGGAGTGACTTTTTTCAAGCAGCCATAATATATTTTACGTAATCCGTATCCACCGCTGTAGTAGTGTATACGTTGACCTTGTAGGCATTATTTGCACAGTGTTTTCTTCAACCCGCCATCTAGCTGTGTGACCTTGTTCACATTCTGTCTAAATATCCATAATATTACCGTCTCCAGAAAAAACACCGGAGTGACTTTTTTCAAGCAGCCATAATATATTTTACGTAATCCGTATCCACCGCTGTAGTAGTGTATACGTTGACCTTGTAGGCATTATTTGTACAGTGTTTTCTTCAACCCGCCATCTAGCTGTGTGACCTTGTTCACATTCTGTCTAAATATCCATAATATTACCGTCTCCAGAAAAAACACCGGAGTGACTTTTTTCAAGCAGCCATAATATATTTTACGTAATCCGTATCCACCGCTGTAGTAGTGTATACGTTGACCTTGTAGGCATTATTTGCACAGTGTTTTCTTCAACCCGCCATCTAGCTGTGTGACCTTGTTCACATTCTGTCTAAATATCCATAATATTACCGTCTCCAGAAAAAACACCGGAGTGACTTTTTTCAAGCAGCCATAATATATTTTACGTAATCCGTATCCACCGCTGTAGTAGTGTATACGTTGACCTTGTAGGCATTATTTGCACAGTGTTTTCTTCAACCCGCCATCTAGCTGTGTGACCTTGTTCACATTCTGTCTAAATATCCATAATATTACCGTCTCCAGAAAAAACACCGGAGTGACTTTTTTCAAGCAGCCATAATATATTTTACGTAATCCGTATCCACCGCTGTAGTAGTGTATACGTTGACCTTGTAGGCATTATTTGCACAGTGTTTTCTTCAACCCGCCATCTAGCTGTGTGACCTTGTTCACATTCTGTCTAAATATCCATAATATTACCGTCTCCAGAAAAAACACCGGAGTGACTTTTTTCAAGCAGCCATAATATATTTTACGTAATCCGTATCCACCGCTGTAGTAGTGTATACGTTGACCTTGTAGGCATTATTTGCACACATTATTATTTCTTCAACCCGCCATCTAGCTGTGTGTATTATCGTTTCCAGATAAACCAACTGAGTTTTTGTTGTTGTTGTTGTTTTTTAAAAAATAATGCCAGGCAAAGGCAGGCCGCCACGCAGAGGCCGTGCTAGGGGCCGTGCTGCTATGCAATCCTGTGGCCCTAGCAAATTGCCCAGTTTTAAAAAGCCAATGACCCTGAACTCCCAAAATGCTGAAGAGGTAGTTGACTGGCTTACACAGCACACCCCATCCTCTACCGTTTCTAACTTTACCACAACATCCTCCTCATCCTCCACTGCTATGGCCACCCCACGTAACACTTCCTCCACCACCGGTGCCCCTTCTTCACTGGGGTCAGAGGAGTTATTTTCCCATGAGTTTCTTGAACTGAGTAATGCGCAACCATTATTGCCAGAAGAAGATGAAGGAGATGAGGACCTTACACCAGATTTAATTCTGACAGAGAACACGACAGAGATGGACATAATGAGTGATGAGGAGGAGGTCCCCGCTGCTGCTTCCTTCTGTGATGTGTCAGAAGAAATTGATGCATCTGAGGAGAATGATGATGAGGAGATTGATGTTTTGTGGGTGCCTAGTAGAAGAGAGCAAGAGGAGGGTAGTTCAGATGGAGAGACGGAGAGTCAGAGAGGCAGTAGGAGAATAAGACTTAGAAGAAGCAGGGAGGACAGCCCGCAGGGATCAGTAGGGCAACAACATGTATCGGCACCTGTGTTCAGCCGGCCAACGCACCCGCCATTGCCGCCAATGCCGCCAACTTCTACTGTTACCGCCAGATCGCACACTTCCAAAAAGTCAGCAGTGTGGGATTTTTTTAATGTGTGTGCCTCTGACAAAAGCATTGTAATTTGCAATGAGTGCAGTCAGAAACTGAGCCTTGGTAAGCCCAACAGCCACATAGGTACAACTTCTATGCGAAGGCACATGAGCGGCAAGCACAAAGCACTTTGGGAGCAACACCTCAAAGGCAACAGGCAAACTAAAAGCCACACTCCTTCTGGTCCAGCATCTTACTGCTCTACCTCTGCTCTCCTTGACCCGTCTGAACCACCCTCCACTCCGCCTTCCACCTTGACCACCTGTTCCCATTCCCAGTCATCTGCCACCAGCCAAGTTTCTGTGAAGGCCATGTTTGAGCGTAAGAAGCCAATGTCTGACTGTCACCCCCTTGCCCGGCGTCTGACAGCTGGCTTGTCTGCACTCTTAGCCCGCCAGCTTTTACCATACCAGCTGGTGGACTCTGAGGCCTTCCGCAAATTTGTAGCAATTGGGACACCGCAGTGGAAGGTACCCAGCCGCAATTTTTTTTCTAAAAAGGGAATACCACACCTGTACCACCATGTGCAGAGCCAAGTTACCGCATCTCTGTCACTTAGTGTTGGGCCAAAGGTCCATATGACTACTGACGCATGGTCCTCCAAGCATGGTCAGGGCAGGTATGTCACCTACACTGCCCACTGGGTGAACTTGGTAATGGCTGGGAAGCAGGGAATGGGTAGCTCAACAACAACAGTGGAGTTGGTGTCACCGCCACGGATTGCACGCGGTTCTGCCACCACCTCTACTCCTCCATCGCTCTCTACCTCGTCTTCTTCTTCTTCTTACTCTGCTGCTGGGTCCTCCTTCTCCTCCTCCACACCTGTGCACCCCCAGCTCCCCCTAGGCTATTCGACGTGCCAGGTACGCCGTTGTCACGCTGTCTTGGGGATGACGTGCCTGGAAAGCAAAAACCATACCGGATCTGTACTCCTGTCATCTCTGCAGTCACAGGCCGATCGGTGGCTGACCCCACACCAACTGCAGATCGGAAAAGTGGTGTGTGACAATGGAAGCAATCTGTTGGCAGCGTTGAGACTAGGCAATTTAACACATGTGCCCTGCATGGCACATGTGTTAAATTTAATAGTCCAACGTTTTGTCTCCAAGTACCCCAGGATTCCAGGACGTTCTCACCCAGTCCAGAAAGGTGTTGGCCCATTTCAGACGTTCCTACACAGCCATGGCACGCCTTGCTGACATTCAGCAGCGCTACAACATGCCAGTCAGGCGTTTGATTTCTGACAGCCAGACTCGCTGGAATTCAACGCTCCTTATGTTGGAACGTCTGCTGCAACAACAAAGGGCCGTCAACGAGTACCTTTTTGAACTGGGTGGTAGGACTGGATCTGCACAGCTGGGGATTTTTTTCCCCCGTTACTGGGTGCTTATGCGCGATGCCTGCAGGCTCATGCGACCTTTTGAAGAGGTGACAAATATGGTCAGTCGCACCGAAGGCACCATCAGCGACCTAATACCCTTCGCTTTATTCCTGGAGCGTGCCGTGCGACGAGTGACAGATGAGGCTGTAGACCAGCGTGACGAGGAGCTGGAAGCGCACGATTTCTGGTCGGAATCACCAGAACGAACCCAGGCACCTGCTGCAACGCAGGGAGAGGTGCCAGAAGTGGAGTCAGAGGAGGAAGGTGGCTTTGTGGAGGAGGAGGAGGAGGACCAACAGGAGCAGGCTTCCCAGGGGGCTAGTGGTGACCTTTTGGGGACCCCTGGTCTTGTACGTGGCTGGGGGGAGGAGACCGTGGATGATGCAGTCCTTGATAATGAGGAAGCGGAGATGGATAGCTCTGCATCCAACCTTGTGAGAATGGGGTCTTTCATGCTGTCATGCCTGTTGAAGGACCCCCGTATCAAGAGGCTTAAGGAGAAGGACCTGTACTGGGTCGCAACGCTACTAGACCCTCGGTACAAGCATAAAGTGTCAGAAATGTTACCAACATACCACAAGTCCGAAAAGATGCGGCATTTACAAACCAGCCTGCAAAACATGTTGTACAATGCTTTTAAGGGTGATGTCACTTCAGGAACTCATCAACATTCCAGGGGCAGAGGTGCCAGTAATCCTGCCACGAGCACACCTGCAAGGACAAAGCCCTTTGGCCAGTCTGTAACGTCAGACATGCAAATGTTTTTCTGTCCAAGGCAGCGCCACAACCCTTCTGGATCCACCCTCAAAGAACGCCTCGACCGGCAGGTAGCGGACTACCTGGCATTAACTGCAGATATCGACACTCTGAGGAGCGATGAACCCCTGGACTACTGGGTGCGCAGGCTTGATCTGTGGCCAGAGCTGTCACAATTTGCCATGAACCTCTTGTCTTGCCCAGCCTCAAGTGTGCTCTCAGAAAGGACCTTCAGTGCAGCAGGAGGGATTGTAACTGAGAAGAGAACTCGCCTAGGTCACAAAAGTGTCGATTACCTGACCTTTATTAAAATGAATGAGGGGTGGATCTCGGAGGGTTACTGCACGCCGGAAGACTTGTTCTGACTTCTATGCAGCTGTCCTTCTCTTCAAGCCTCATGACTCCACACACAGCTGTCCTTTAGCGTCCTCCTCCTCCCTCCGCCACCGTTACAAACTAGGGTGCAAACCCTACTGGTTTAATTTTTTCTGGCCTCTGTGCTTCAGTGGCTGCAACCAAAAAAACTGGGCAAACAATGTCTACAAGGTCAACGTATGGCAAAAAATGACTATTTTCAGCATTTATATGGCATATTTTTCTGGCAACTGTGCTTCAGTGGCTGCAACCAAAAAAACTGGGCAAACAATGTCTACAAGGTCAACGTATGGCGAAAAATGACTATTTTCAGCATTTATATGGCATATTTTTTCTGGCAACTGTGCTTCAGTGGCTGCAACCAAAAAAACTGGGCAAACAATGTCTACAAGGTCAACGTATGGCGAAAAATGACTATTTTCAGCATTTATATGGCATATTTTTTCTGGCAACTGTGCTTCAGTGGCTGCGTCCAAAAAAACTGGGCAAACAATGCCTACAAGGTCAACGTATGGCAGTTGTTTAAAGAGAACAGTAGATTACTAGCCAGCAAAGCTACCTAAGCTAAAATGTCCCTCAAATCCCTGCAGACTTCTGTCCCTCCAATACAGAGCAGTATCAAGCAGATTACTAGCCAGCAAACTTACTATCATCTGTCCCTGAAATCACTAACAGCTCTCCCCCTACACTATCTCTTCCAAGCACACACAGGCAGATTTTTCAGATACATTTTTGCCCTTGATCCCCCTCTGGCATGCCACTGTCCAGGTCGTTGCACCCTTTAAAACAACTTTAAAATCATTTTTCTGGCCAGAAATTTTTTTTTTAGATGTTAAAGTTCGCCTTCCCATTGAAGTCTATGGGGTTCGCGAACCGTTCGCGAACCGCTCGCGTTTTTGCGCAAGTTCGCGAATATGTTCGCGAACTTTTTTTCCGACGTTCGCTACATCCCTACCCGGCAGTAGCGCTGGATGTGTACGTTTGGTGGGACACGTGTTTGCCGTAATACGATAACAGTCAGGCACCACTCCGGAACACCAATCGTAGAAATAGTAGAATCCAAGAGCCAAAGTTTAAATAATATAAAAATTATCTTTACTTTACATTATGTCTAAAGGATAAAGCCTTATGCGTTTCGTGTCATCCACGGACACTTAATCATAGGCTATGATTAAGTGTCCATGGATGACACAAAACGCGTAAGGCTTTATCTTTTAGACATAATGTAAAATAAAATTTTTTTTTATATTATTTATTTTTTATATTATTTAAACTTTGGCTCTTGGATTTTACTATTTCTACGATTGGTGTTCCGGAGTGGTGCCTGCCTGTTATCGTATTACTGTGAATTACTCCCTCGTGCTAAAGGTTTGGGGAATGAGCACCCATCCCCCACCATGGAAAGCGGTAAGCTTATCCCTATGATCCTATTTGATCCATGCTTTTCATGGTCTTTTAGACGTGTTTGCACAATTTAGGAATGAAAAATACATCATAAAAATCATGACAGAATTCCTATAAAGTACTGATTTTAAAGTTGGGGTTGTTCACTGACTTTACCTTCCCCTTCCTTTATAAACAGGGCAATTTTTCAGAGCTCCCTATCTACATTTGAATAATTAATCCCCCCGCCCCACACACACATTTCTAATATGCAACATTTGAGCAACTTATTATTATAAGGAGCTTCTCAGTGGGCACCTAATTATATTTATCAGCTCCTTTGAGGTTCCTTGAGTTTAGGAAGTGACAGGAAGTACTACAGTGAAATTGGCTTAATATTTTTGTTTAGTGCCAGAAATCATAGATATTTCTTAAGCTGGCCATAAGCGCAAAGATAACATCTTACAAATCTATGACATCATGTGTTGATCTTCCCAACATTTTTCATGCCATGGTGATCAGCAGTTTGGTGATCAATTGGGACCATTTTAGCAGGGCCCCCTAGACAAAGTGCTTCTGGCTGGCATGGGGTACTAAGGCTGTGTGGGCAAATTGTGCAAAGTCTTTTTAACTGTCTCCAGTTGACCCCCAGCATTTCATGGCACAATGTGGCCCCCAAGCCATGTTTACTGACAAACATTATATTATATATAGAGAGGGAGGATAGAGAGGCACACAAGGCACGAGAGGGAGGAAATAGGGGCACACGGGGGGTGAGAGGATGTAAATGGGGGCACATGGAGAGGGATAGATGAGGGAGGATATAGGCACACATAGCGGGAGAAAGGGAGGAAATAGGGGCACACGGAAAGAGCGAGTAGTGGGATATAGGGCACACCGTGAGCAAGAGAGGGAGGAAATAGGGGTACTTGGGGAAAAAGAGATTGAGGAATTATGGGTGCACAGGGGAGAGAGAAAAAAGGGAGGATATAGGGGCACACAGAGGGAAGACACATGGGCACAAAGGGCAAGAGAAAGAGAGGGGGGAAACTGGCACACGGGGAGAGAGAGGATGTAGGATATATCGTCATACTGGGAGATAGGGGCACACATGGTTAGGGAGGATATAGGGGCACAGAGGTGGAGAGATAGAGAAAGGAAACAGGGGCACGCAGGGTAATTGGCAGCTGTATGCACTTCAGGAATCATTATCCTGATTGGGCGCTATCGGCCTAAGGCCAGCACTGCATAGTTTGTTTGCAGCTACACTGTACATAAAAGCTTGGAGGCTACTGAAGCACACTATGATTATATTATATTGTATATATATACATATATATATATATATATATATATATAACTTTTATATATATATATAAAATATACAACCTATATTATATATATATATATGTGTGTGCGTGTGTTTTATAACTTTAGTTTAAATCTGTATGCTTTGTATTGGAACTATCATTCAGCAGTATATTCCTGAATAACATCTTTCAGAATGCTTGGCTGCTGGAGCATGCCAAAATATTCACAATTAAGCCAGGTTGTAATAGGTTTTACTTGTGGCGGTCTTAATGTTATATTATAGCAAGCCATTTTTGGGAGATTTGACGCAGCATCACAGATGGTCCTCCAAATACCTGAAGTAGTAAATCCAGAATGTTATCACAGTGCAAAAGAACCGACTTCAGAGTATATCACAATATTACAACTCACACCCGTTTTTAAATATATAGCTTTCATTTATTCATTAACAGACAACTTATCATTCAAATACATTTATATTAAAATATGTTCAAAAGGGAACCTTTATAAAGTACAGCGTTACTGCTAAAACAAGGAAGTCCAAGAAAACCACAGAAGGGAAAATGGGTCAAAAAAGCTTGGGTTGGATTGTCCACAATGGTGCACTCAATATTTGTAGTAGCTTTAACTGTAATATGATTAGTGTTTTAAGAGGTGACAGGAAATTCACAAGTTGTAGCATATCTAGAGGGAACGTAGAGCAATGTACAAACGATTATGAGAAACAATGGCAAGGAGCAACCCACGTGGTCATGTCCTTGGGTACCATCACTACAATCTGGTGCCCATGTGTTTGACATCAAGTAGATTTTTTTAAATTAAATAACAAAAACAATGTATTTCTCCATATGGGTTATTTTCCCATATCCCAATATATCTGACATTGAAATAGTTATTGCTCCTTATATGACATTTAAGTATATTGTTAAAGACAGAATATATGATGGCACAAGTGAATACACAATAATACACACTGTTAATGCCATATGGCAATGGAAGATGGTGTCTGCACATCTCCTCAAGTGTCATTCACACATAATGCTAGATATCTATTATCTGACATTTCCAAAAGCAGCCTGTACAGTAGAAATCACTGCTTCTTCGAAGATGCTCAAGGGCAGTAGAGACCGGTGTCAAAAATAAGAAGGTACAATGTAGTCAGAAACCATTGGCTTGAAAGTAAGCACAGGACAAAAGGCTGGGAAAAAATATGGAGACAAGAACATTTTAAAGCAAGGGAGAAATCAAAGGATGAAAACACACAGGCCGAAATGACAGATGTGATGTAGTAATAAGGCCAGAGAGAAGCAAGGAACAGATGGAATAGTATTAGAAAGACAGAGCCAAGCTGCAAGGAGTGTTACAATATCATCACAAAATATTCTACTTAAGTATCAAAAAAGAGAAAATTTGGTCCAGTGAATTCTGTACACAAAAACATTACAAGCTCACAAAATCAATCTTTGTTTTAGTTCCTTTGTAACAACAATTTTATTTATGAAACAAGAGGAGTCATAGTATTTCCTTTTATTGCCTCTGCTCAGCAATGTTATTATAATCCTAACAGAACCTGTAGAATGTAGAAGCCCAATATGCTGGCTGTTCCCGAGGAGATATGGTGGACCAGTTCTATCTATATTCAACAAAAGGAATTACTTTTCACATTCAAATCACATCATAGTTGCTGGATATTGATCTGGCAGTCTGGGAGAATGGTAGGCTGCTGACTGCATTGGCTAGAGATTTCAGTATTTGGCTAACCTTGCAGCCCAGAGCCCTATGAGGTTCAAATATCAGCTTGAGGCCACAAAAAATCGTATCATCTTTTTTTCACAATTAGGCCAAATGTCACAATCCAACCATAAATGACCCAATCTATTTGCCAATTATCTCAATTGACATTACTAAAAGTGCCTTGCCATTTACTTATTTAGTAAATTCTGTCAGGGATGAACAATGAGTAGCTTCTAGGTTTTTTAAACCATTGTAACTCTCCCTGTTGGCTGATTTACTGTAGAGGATTGTAGATTTAGGATGGTTAGTCGCCTACTACTGGTGAAGATTCTCTAATTGATGTTCTAGAAATAGTAGTCACAGTCACCAATTGATGAAGGAAATGGTGATATTGATTGTCACAATCAGGCCCGTAGAAACAAGTACACTTTTGATCTACAATCCTCATTCCAAATCCATGTTGTATTATGATGACACCTTAAACAAAGATACAGTGCATGGCTCTAAAAAGAGGCATCATCCTTTCTCCATAATATTAACTCCTAATTTGTCCATGCTTGAGCTGAATACATCATAATGACCTTATTAATTTATTGATTTGCTGCGGCACCAGAGAGGGTTTCTGGGGGGCCACTTCGTACAGATTTCCCTGGCCTCACAAATATTTGAGGAGTAACAGAGTAGAGTAAGTAATGGCTGCCTTTCCCTTTCTGAAACCTAAAATGAGAAATAAACCCTACAATACACTCTAGACCCTAGACAGTTGCATGTATTCCAAATTATAAGTTGCCATCATGTTTTGATATCCCTGGAGGGGTATCCCTACTGTTTTGGGACCTATGGAATAAAGTTTAACTAAGCTTATTTTTATGTTTTACCCCTAATAAAACAAGGACAGGATTATCTATAGTGTGTCCATTGCACTGGTACTGGGGCCACTTAGGCTTCTGTTGAGGTGATTATTGTGTTTTTGATGAATTGATGAGGAACAAGGGACACTCTATTGTCTTATTGTCGATTTGGCCCAACAGTACCAGACTTATCAGGGATGGGATTCTCTCTTACCCATGTATTAAAGATATTAAAGAACAGAGATTCCCTTGGACCCCAAACCAGCTGATAGATCGGTGCCTATTTTGTTATTCATTTTGCAGGTGGAAGAGTAGGGCATATTACACATCTTTGAGTGTCAAATATAAAAATAGGGGTTAATTCTCCTTGATATAAGTTTCAGCTAGTTTTGGAGAACTTATGTCTTCAATTGTTTGTCATGAAAACAAAGTGAGAGCCCAGTATGCAGCCCATAGCTACTACTCCCGAGTGCAACAGTAATAATAATAATTATTTAGATTACTTCACCAATCCCTGGTTAAGGCAAAGCTAGTCTCCCTACCACAATTCAGGTCAGTTTCAGGTCAGCCACAATTCGAGTAACTATGTAGTTCTAAGAAGGAATGTCTGAGTTGAGTCTACAGAGTCCCCTGTACTTTATCCATTATAAGAAAAGAGAGTTTTATTTTCAAGTTTCAAGTATCTTTAGTTAGCCATACTAAACCAGCCGAGATTTTATTGAAAAAGGATACTGCCTCTTGGCCAAGTTTTATATAAATAGTTTAGTCATTTACAAATAACCACAAAACAGGAGGTTTCTCAAAGCTATTTCACAGCTACAGCTTTGAACATGTATATACACACAGCAGCACTGGTCCCAATACTTGTTTGCACAAGTACCTCCATGTGCCCACATTCATTCGCACTCGTTCACACACTCGAAGATACATCATGAGGTCTTCATTCCGACGGCACCATCCACTTCTTCTTCTGGCTGTAGAGTGTGCCACTGGGCTATAGGCCTTCTGGGGTTAGCTAGCATATCAGACCAGTGGCGAAGCTCAGTCCCTGTAGCATTACAGCCCACAAAGATCTTGCCGATTGCTTCATTTTTGCCTAGCTTGTCATAATCGAGTACTGTGAGAACCACCTGCACCTTCTGTAAAGAAAAATTTGTTCCATTTAAAAAAACTAAATCTAACATTCATTGTCATCCACTTAGCACATAAGAATGTAGCAGTCCATCCCATTGGATCCCTTCCTTATTAAATAATAACAGACATTTAGATTGAAAGAAGAAACATTCGCTTCAAGTTAAACCTAAATTAATCCTACTTAATTGCTGATCCTGAGGAAAGCAAAAAAAAAAAAACAGCTGAAACCTCTCTGAAGCTGGCCATCCATTATAAGATCCACTTGGTGAGGTCGGCAAATGAGCGTATCTTTCACCAATTTTCCCACCGTCATTGTTGCTATACAAGCAGCCATCGGGAAAGTCAACCTGCCCAATTGACATCTGGATGATTTTCTGCCAGATATTGGTTGGGTGGGCCCTTAGGAGGGCAGATAATGTTTTGAATCAGTCTGAAGGGCCTTAATTGGCAGCTTAAATCTGCCCATGTATTGCCACCCTAGTTTGCCTTTCTGACTCCAAGATGGCAATTGGCCTCTGTACTAAGGGTTCATTAACCCTATATTTTCTCCCAACTCTTCAGCCAACTCTTTCTTGAAGCTATCTAATGTATGTACCAGCACAACTGCTTCCAAAACATATTTTTTTCTAACTCTAAAAAACCCTTTAAGCACTTTAAGATGTAACTTTATAGCTGCGCTTCTCTTGCTCTTGGTAATCCTCTTTCATGGGAATCATACCATTTCCAAAGCCTTTGCTCTACTTTACTTCAATTAGCTTGTAGTCTCTACACACTGGCTCCTTAACACCAAACCTAAAACACCATACCTAAAACAAACATTTCTCCTATGGAATAGAAATACATCTTTTTTGTGTGAAATAAAATGCTTGTAATGAGGCATATCTGCTTCTTGTTCCTTATCATGATTTATTTCTTAGCCCTTATATACAGTGCTGATTTTGTCTCTTCTGGAATAGGATTAGATTGGTAGAATCACAAGTACTAACTATGCTCTCCAACATGGGCTGTTACACAAAAGCAAGCATCTAGCAGTTGATTATGATGATATATATTTCACAATGTGGTGATAGTGCCACTTTAAGAATTTCTATGAAATAAAATTAACAATGCAATGGAATTATAAATGTGAACATTAATATGAAGTACAGTTATTCTGATGTTAATTTGATTTGTTAAATTGTTATTCCTTTCTACTAAATAGCAAACCTACCCCTTGGCATATGTCTTATAATTCTTCCATCCACTAAGTGAACTTGTAGAGACACATATTTTATTTTTATTGCATTACACAATGCATTGGAAACTGGCTCCACGTCTACTTTCTGATGTGGACATTCTAATATACAGCCTACAAAAAAGTGGGTTGACTCTCTATTGACTACAAATTGAGATGCACACAGAGCAAAAAATAATGACAGCAGTCATTCACACACCAATCTGAACATATTGGAAGGTCAGTTTAGTCCTGTTCAGTGCTGCCACGTCTAGGTCTACGGTCTAGTGTGCTGTAAGGTTAGTGCTAGCCCTGATTAATAAGTCAGTAAGCCCTTTTTCAGAGGCAGACGTTGTACAGTCTACAAAAAAGTATGTGTTTTCAAAGAATTTTAATTATTATTAAATACTATTTCTGTAAGTGTGCCAATCAAATTTTCTTACAAAGCTCAAACACCTTGCCCTTGTATGTATGAAGGCCAGTGTTATCCCTTCTCTTTACTTACCTTCCAAGCACTAGTGTGATGGAAGTTCAGCACTGGTCCTACTCACCTGAATCTGTTCAAACGGTACTTCAAAGCTGAAGGATTCATTGTAGTAAGGGTTTAGGGTATTTTTCTTGATTGTGGTCTTCTTTTTCTTTAGCCTCTTGCCATTCTGCATCAGATGAATCTTTACATATGGGTCTGGTAAGACACAAAGGGAGGGAATGTTATGTCTGTCCCAGAACTGTGTCCCCTTTCCTTAACAACATCTGACAGTGCACAGGACTTGGTTAATAAATCCTTCAGATCTCCTGTACTTGTCTTTTGCCACTCACATTTAATCCACACATCCTGTCCCACGAGTGATGAATTACCCTGTAAGTTTTTTTTTTTATAACAGTAATTGGGCATATGATCTATAAACACAAAAGCCATTAATAACCTTAGAAAAATATCCTTTAAGGATAAGTAAACCTTAAAATAAGTGAATGTAAAATTGATGAAGATGCTATTCTATGCACTTTTGCAATGTACATTCATTATTTTATTTTTTTTACTTCCAAGATATTAAAGGATTCATCCACTATTAACATCAATGAATTTTGTTTAAACAGCGCCACTTGCTGGTCATTTTCCACCAAGAAGTCAAGGAAGTTGTCAGGATAAAGAAAGAGGCTGCTCTGATGTTCTACTGGTTAGGAAATAGAAACCTTTCTTAAATCTTTCCTAACCAGAAAAACACGATAGCCCGCATTCTTTCTCCTGACAACCTCATTGACTACTACAGAAAATGACCAGCAGGTGGCACAGTTGTAAAATAAATAATTCATGTTAGCAGTATATCACTTATTTACTAATAGGGATGTAGCGAACGGCGGAAAAAATGTTCGCGAACATATTCGCGAACTTGCGTCAAAAATGCGAACAGTTCGCGAACGTCGCAAACCCCATAGACTTCAATGGGAAGGCGAATTTTCAAAGCTAGAAAAGACATTTCTGGCCAGAAAAATGATTTTAAAGTTGTTTAAAGGGTGCAACGACCTGGACAGTGGCATGCCAGAGGGGGATCAAGGGCAAAAATGTATCTGAAAAATACATTGTTGACACAGCGCTGCGTTTTGTGCTGTAAAGGGCAGAAATCACACTACGTCACTCAGGTGATGTTTCTGGACACGGAATGTGAAAAAGCTCACACAGCTAGGTGGCACTTGGTTAAAGACTGGGCAAACAATGCCTGCGAGGGCAACGTATACACTACAGCAGTGGATACGGAATATATTATTGCTGCTTGAAAAACGTCACTCAGGTGGTGTTTCTGGAGACGGTATTATTATTGATATTTAGACAGAATGTGAACAAGCTCACACAGCTAGGTGGCAGTTGTTTGAAGAACACACTGGGCAAACAATGCCTGCAAGTGCACTACTATTGGTGCACTACTATGAAGAACAGCAAACAGCACTGGACACGTTAAAGAACAGTAAGATAAGTAAAATAAAAAAATATATATATGTATATTAAAAAAAAAAAATTACTCTGGTTGGTGCTGAACTACTAGGAGCAGCACACCAGTCCCACTCCCCAACACAGCTAGACTAATAGCACTGGGCTCTTATAGTAGCAAAGTAAAAAAACAAAAATTAAAATAAAAGCAGTCCTTACAAGGACTATTGGGTTACAGGCAGCAGTCAGCAGATGAGAGATCAGCAGCAGGACAGCTGCCCACAGCAGCTACATACAGAGCACTGTAGTAGAAGGTAGATTACTAGCCAGCAAAGCTACCTAACCTAAAATGTCCCTCAAATCCCTGCAGAGTTCTGTCCCTACAATACAGAGCAGTATCAAGTAGATTACTAGCCAGCAAAGTTACTATCAACTGTCCCTCAAATCACTCAACAGCTCTCTCCCTACACTAGCTCTTCCAAGCACACACAGGCAGAATGAAAAAACGCTGCAGGGCTTCAGTTTATATATGGAAGGGGAGTGGTCCAGGGGGTGTGGGGGTGGTCCAGGAGGGAGAGCTTCCTGATTGGCTGCCATGTATCTGCTGGTCTGGGATTTTTGAGAGGTCAAAAATAAGGCGAACCCAAATTGGCGAACGTCGCGCGACGTTCGCGAACATTCGGCGGACGCGAACGGTCGATGTTCGCGCGAATTAGTTCGCGGGCGAACAGTCCGCGACATCCCTATTTACTAATTAATATCTTGGAATTAAAAAAATATAATGAATGAATGTACATTGCAAAAGTGCTTAGAATAGCACCCTCATCAATTTTATCTTCACTTATTTTTAAGGTTTACTTATCCTTTAAATAGGTGAAGTATCTTGTGCAATGCAACAATTGAATTACAAATAGAAGAGGGGGATCATGGTCAGCACAGCTTTTCCAAATGGTTTGCGTCCAATTCCTTAATAGTTGCTCTGTGCTGCAACTGCTGCAAATGATCCAAGTATAGGAGAAGGAACTCCAGCAGTATTGCTGCAAACAACTGTTTATTTCAGGCAGTGGTAAACACAACGGGCCCATTTACTTAGTTCGAGTGAAGGAATAGAATAAAAAAAACTTTGAATTTCGAATGTTTTTTTTTGGCTACTTCGACCATCGAATTGGCTACTTCGACCTTCGACTACGACTTCGACCTCGAATCGAACTATTCGAACTAAAAATCTTTCGCTATTCAACCATTCGACCATTCGATAGTCGAAGTACTGTCTCTTTAAAAAAAACTTCGTACCCCTAGTTCGCCACCTAAAACCTACCGAAGTCAATGTTAGCCTATGGGCAAGGTCCCCATAGGCTTATGCTTGTGTAATGGACAGCACCACTCACGATTCTCTGTTTCTTTAAAAAGCCTTTATTCAGCCATGGGCTCTGACCCCAAACAATTCGGCAACGTTTCAGACCGCCATCGGTCTTTTGTCAAGCCACCTTTGCAACACCTGTGCACAATCATTTATACATTACATCACAGTGCCCCCTACTGGTGCATTAAAACATTTACAAACACCTGAAAAAATTGTGTCACATATGCAGTCTGCAACATTGTCTCAATATCATTGCATTTAAATTACACGTGGTCCCCATAGGCTTAGCAATCTTTTTTTGGTCAAAGAAAAATCATTCGATCGATGGTTTAAAATCCTTCGAATCGAACGATTCAAAGGATTTAATCGTTTGATCGAACGATTTTTCGATATTCGAAGTCAAAGGATTTCCATTCGGCAGTCGAATATCGAGGCTTAATTAACCCTCAATATTCGACCATAAGTAAATTTGCCCCAACATGTTTCAGGTTCAATACCCTTTATCACTTGAACCCGAAACATGTTGTGTTTACCACTGCCTGGAATAAAAAGTTGTTTGCAGTAATACTGCTGGAGTTCCTCTTCCTTCTCCTATACTTGGATCATTGTATTACCTTAATGTAGGGGTCCCCAACCTTTTTTACCCGTGAGCCACATTCAAAAATAAAAAGAGTTGGGGAGCAACAAAGGCATGCAAAAACTTCCTGGGGTGGCAAATAAGGGCTGTGATTGGCTATTTGTTAGCCCCTATGTGGACAATCAGCCTACAAGAGACTCTGTTTGGCAGTACACTTGGTTTTTATGCAACTAAAACTTGCCTCCAAGCCAGGAATTCAAAAATAATCACCTGCTTTGAGGCCACTGGGAGCAACATCCAAGGGGTTGGTGAGCAACATGTTGCTTGCGAGCCACTGGTTGGGGATCACTGCCTTAATGTATCCACTGATTCAAAATAATAATAATATAAATCACTTTTTGATTCCCAAAACCCATATCAAGTCACTTGGTCTGTGGCCTTAAGGCTTTATTTAGTCATGGAAGTACTCTGGGACCTCTAATATATCCTTACGTTTACAAGACTGGTACATTATTATTTCCTAAAGTATCCAGAAACTCATGTTTTTGAATGATTCTAAAGTTTGCCATAGCCAGCTGACTGTCAGTAAGATTGCTTTTACTCTCACAAAGCCTTGGCAGCAGCACAATAAGGCCACTGACCCATATGGATGCTTTGCTCATGCTATCATATACAATGATGTACTAAATAAATGCATTACAGCTTACCAGAAAGTCCCCCGACATCCATCTTTTTGAGGTTTTTAGCCTCCAGCACAATAACTGTGAGTTTCCCCGCTGTCGGCACGTAACGCAATGAGAAGCAGACATCTCCCAGTTTCTCTTGCTGTAATTTAAAGAAAATATTTTATATATAGTAAAAGATTAACTGAAAGGCGGATTCTATTGTATTTGTCATTAGGAATAAAACAGGACAAGGAAGATACATTTATTAGGCTTCAAATGTGTAATGCTCAACCCTCTGTCATCCAACAGACTGGAGGGATACTGGTTGCCCATCTTAGTAACTTAGGGCATTAACACAACTGAACCTCTTTGCATAGTCAATTAAGATATCACCTTTACCATGAATTTTTCCACAGATTGTAGGGAGAGTTCATATACCCTGGCTTCCCTCCACAATGGGAACCCATGTAATACTATATCTAATACCATACTGAAGCATATACATTAGGGACGTTGTAAAGCCAGAGCAAGAATCATCTAAACATTAAATAAACCTAATATGATTGTTTCCCCACCGCTAAGAATGAATTATGTCTTAGTTGGGATCAAGTGCAAGGTACTGTTTTTTTATTGCAAAGATAAAGGAAATATGTATCAAAATTTTTAATTATCTTACAAGTTATACAACCTTTTAATTATCTTACAAGTTATACAACCTTAGAGAGGAAAGAGAAATAAAGGAAAGGAAAAAGAAAGATTCTCAAGGACCATAAGAGGTGGGTCAAGTGAATTACACATCCATATGTTTGAGTAACTATACACCACTTTGTTATCTTTGCACTGCTACCCAGGTACCCCACACTGCGTCAAACTTTTTTGGGCAGCCTCTGGCTACATATGTCAGTTTCTGTTTAGGTAAAGAATTATGATTAATTTTTTCCAAAAATTGAGCGAGGGGGCTGTCATAGATTTCCAGTGAAGTATTATTGATTTTTTGGCATAATACAACAATTGTAAATAGCATAATCTCGTGTATGAGTCC
Organism: Xenopus laevis; assembly: GCF_017654675.1. Classification (NCBI taxonomy): domain Eukaryota; kingdom Metazoa; phylum Chordata; class Amphibia; order Anura; family Pipidae; genus Xenopus; species Xenopus laevis. The sequence goes on along the minus strand of NC_054383.1, from coordinate 109,567,173 downwards.
ATGTTGGAGTCTTTCAGGACACCCAGAAGGTAGATCAGGGGGGAGTATGTATCGGGCAGGTTAAGTTCTGCTGCCATGTATTGTATAACCTCATTCCAAAACTGCTGTATTTCTGTGCACTCCGAGAACATGTGAATGAATGTCCCTACTGAGGTTCTGTATTTTGGGCAAACATTGGATGCTGTAGGGTACAATTTAGCCAGCCTGTATATAATTTGACTTGTATATACCGGTCTTTTATGAACATAGTCAATTCAGGAATTTGTTTTAGAGCGTCTTTCCACATATCATCCTCTATATCTGGAATGTCCCATTTTTGTTTAGGCTTGTCCAACGGATCAGGACCTGCCTGCAAATGAATTGTATAGCAGAGTGATAGTGTTTTTTTCAGGCCTGGTTTGAGTAAATACTTTTCCAATGTTGTTTTCTCTGGTTAGTATTGGTCTATCAGGAAAATGTTTAAGTTAAAGGTAGTGAAATAACATCTTAGAAGGAAGGTTATATTCTTGCTGTAGGACTGGAAACTGTTTAATGTCATCACCTTCTATGATATCTTTAATGGTTTTGATGCCGTGATTGGCCCAGCAACTGACATCCGTTATGAGTTGAAAGTGGGGTAAATTGGTGTTGCCCCACAAAGGGGTCCAAATAGACCATGTTTGAGAGGTGCCCATTGCCATTTTTAGGGCTTTTTGGTATGCTCGAGTACCTGTGAGCATGGGTATTGTAGCGGTGTAATGTTGGGATGGACCTCTATACAATGATCTAGCTTAAACTTCAAAGGATCCCACAGCTGTAGCCTCAAGAATGATAGCTTGGTTGTCCAGTGTCGGGTTGATCCACCAGTATGCAAATACTAGTTAACTAGCCAAGTAATATAGTTTAAGATCAGGGAGCAGGTCAGGACTGAGAATTAAAATAGGCCCTGGCATTTCAGTTATTCAGTGATGTTCAAAGTACTTTCCTTACTTGGATGGTACAAAGGACTTGCCTCTTAATGTAAGTATCTTGATAAAACTCAACATTTATTAGGTAAGTAAAAGCATATGTGCAAAAGGTCTTAAATCAATTAATTTCCTGAACCATAAATATTTAATATATAGGACATTAAGTCCTTTAATTAATATATTTATAAATTACATGATTGTGACCTTTTGTTCTTCAATTGATTGTTCTTTTATTGATTTTATATGTGTGGCTATATACAGTTATGTGAAAAAGTTTGTAACCCCTCTCAGCCTGCATAATAATTTACTCCACTTTAAACAAAAAGATAACAGTGGTATGTCTTTAATTTCTCAGGAACATCGGGATGTTTTCTGAACAAAGATTTTTAGTGAAGCAGTATTCAGTTGTATGAAATTAAATCAAATGTGAAAAACCGGCTGTGCAAAAATTTGGGTACCCTTGTAATTTAGCTAATTTGAATGCATGTAACTGCTCAATACTGATTACTGGCAACACCAAATTGGTTGGATTAGCTCATTATGCCTTGAACTTCAAATGCAGGTGTGTCCATTCATGGGAAAAGGTACAGTATTTAAGATGACCAATTGCAAGTTGTGCTTTTCTCCTCTGAAGAGTGACAGCATGGGATCCTCAAACTTTTAAAGATCTGAAAACAATTGTTCAGTAACATGGTTTAGGGAAAGGCTACAAAAAGCTATCTCAGAGGTTTAAACTGTCAGTTTCAACTGTAAGGAACGTAATCAGGAAATTAAAGGCCACAGGCACAATTACTGTAAAACCAAAGGTCTGGCAGGACACAGGAGCGGCATATGTGGAGGATTGTGAGAATGGTTACAGACAACCCAAAGATCACCTCCAAAGACCTGCAAGAACATCTTGCTGCATATATTGTATCTGTACATCGTTCTACAAATCAGCACAATTTGCACAAAGAACATCTATATGGCAGGATGATGAGAAAGAAGCCCCTTATGCACTCACGCCACAAACAGAGTCGCTTGTTGTATGTAAAAGCTCATTTAGACAAGCCACAGTCATTTTAGAACAAAGTGCTTTGGACTGATGAGATAAAAATTTAGTTATTTGGTCATAACAAAAAGCGCTTTGCATGGCGGAAGAAGAACACCACATTCCAAGAAAACCGCCTGCTACCTACTGTCAAATTTGGTGGAGGTTCCATCATGCTGTGAGGCTGTGTGGCTACTTCAGTGACTGGGGTCGTATTTAAACTCGAGGTTCGGATTAATTCAACCCAATATCAACAAATTCTTCAGGATAATATTCAATCATCAGTCACAACATTTAAGTTACACAGGGGTTGGATATTTCAACAAGACAATGAACATAAACACACTTCAAAATATACAAAGGCAAAGGGAGAAGTACAATATTCTGGAATGGCCATCACAGTCTCAAGACTTGAATATCATCGGAAATCTATGGGATGATTTGAAACAGGCTGTCCATGCTCGGCAGACATCAAATTTAACTGAACTGGAGAGATTTGAATGGACGAATAGTCAAAAATACCACCATCCAGAATCCAGACACTCATCAAAGGCTATAGGAGGCGTCTAGAGGCTGTTACATTTGCAAAAGGAGGCTCAACTAAGTACTGATGTAATTGTTGGGGTGCCCAAATTTATATACCTGTCTAATTTTGATATGATGCATATTGCATATTTTCTGTTAATCCAATAAACTTTAAGAGTTGTTCCCAAACTTTTTCATATGACTGTAAGTATATTTTCATCAGGGGTGCACTATCTTCTGTTGACTAGCACAGTCACAAAACGCGTTAACCGCGCTCTCCCCTGCCCGTATCGTCTCCTTGTATCTATTGCACGTATGCTTTAAATTACCTTATAAACGTTGAATTTATCGAGATACTCGCATTGAGAGGCAATTTCTTTGTACCATCCAGTGATCCGCAATTGCGTTTTTCAATGGATTTCTTAGGTTAATGTCAGACAAGAGGATTGTTTGAAAAGAAGTTTATTAGCAGAAAAATGAAAAGCAACAATAAAATTGATCTACAAAGTACTTTTGTAATATATTACTTAGGTTATTGGTTCCCAAACTCTTGGGTTAGCCCATAAGTGGTGTGGGCGGCAGACAAGACAAGATAAATGTTGCCTTAAATATTTCTGCAAACCCAGCCAGAAAGTGAGTTAGAATGAGGGTGGTGACTTGAGCTGTTCTGCTATCCTTGGAGCAAAAAGTATAGTTACAGAACTCTGCTATATTTATAAGTAGGCCTGGACTGGGATTCAAAAAAGACCCTATCATTCCAAGTAGATAGAGGCCCAAACAGCCTCCTAAATAGTGATTTTCATTGGCATCTTACAGCAGCCCCCGGTCCATCAAATCTGTTGGTTATTCCATAATAATAGTTATAGTTCTTAGCCTACACTGTTGTACATGAAAGAACTTCAGTCTGTCCTTAGAGTAGCTGCTTAAAGACAGACAGTGCTTACATATCACACTTCTGAAATCCCTTGTCTCACTTCCAATTACTTTATATTGTCTAATTGCCTTCCGGTCTCTTGCTTTAGCTCCTTCCTCTATTACTTCTGACCATTACTTGTGTTCTAGTTATGGCTGCTCCTTTTATCATCGCTGCTCATGTCAAGAGCTTGTAGCTCAACTAAAGGGCTTTTTTTGAAGTCCTCTTGAGATCATTCATTACACTGTCACTATAATTGTCTTTAAATACCTAATGGAAGGATACCTGTCAGATACCTGTCAGAAGAGCACCAAGGTTTTCTGATCCCTTTGTGTATCCCATTAGTATCACAACCCTTTTTACCTTTTAACTATAGATGAAACATTATTTGACAGCGGGTCTTTCTTGCAAGGGGTCTCTCTAATGGAATATTACATATAGACATAGGCCTATGGGAGAGAAACGAATTACCCAGCATCCCACGTTACTGTTGTCTTATTATTAGCTTACAGTTTCTTTTGTAAAAATGTCTCTTTTTTATGCATTTCTAATTTATGCTTTGCAACTTTTATTACTTAATCCATGAAAGCTTTACATGTATCTTTTCAGCGACTTTAGTGATTGCTGTGCTTGATCAACATTGACTAAATCAACAGCGGCCAGATATATGGACAGCTTTAGTTTTTCCATTTGGCCTATGCGTAATGGGATACTCCTAAAAACTTTGCATCTTTTCAGTGACTTTAAAAGCAGCTTGGTCTCCTCAACTTTGGTCAGTCTGAATCAAATCTAAGTCTAATCATGCAAGCAATTGTCTGCCTGTGAATTAGGCCACTAATTATATTTAAAATATACTTCTGACTGCACCAAGGTGGTTTCTGTATAAGACAGAGATCACTGCCCCCTTGACTTTATTTCATGCCATTTCCTTAGAATACAAGATGATCTATACAGTTTAGATCCACGCAACTGGTGATTAAAAATGAATATAATCATATTACAGTGTGTGAAGAAGAGAGACACAAAGTCTCTGCCTGAAAGAGAAATGTAGATGGCACAATCCACAGGGAGCCTATTAATTTAAAGGTAAATTAGGCATCATTGCACTCGGGGGGTCCTGTAAATAAAAATATGCATGAACAAGCATGTGCTGGGGATGTTATACTAATAATGGCTAAAAATGCTGTCATTCATTTCCATGGATATTGTACATTTACAAGAATAAACAAAAAAAAAACCTGACTAAAGTGCTAAATATGTTGGGTTTTGGTCTCTGTAATCAGTACTGAACTCTCATTGTGCAATAAAGTCAATAAACCAATGATCTATAAGCTCGGACTTATAACCGGACCAGGTGTATGAGGTTATTTTGTTGCTTTGGACATATAGGGACAAATATTCATACATTGGATTTTACCCATTTGTAAGTTCTGGGATTGTAACAAGCATATGGTGAGTTTTTGGTGAAGATCAGAAATTACTTTATACAGTTATTTTATACCATTCTCTTAATCTAATTGATACATCAAATAATACTCGCTATTCAATTGAAGGGCACCTATCATACAAAAATTTTCCCCCCTCCAGAAGTGCAGGGTTAATAGAGCCTGCATTCTGGTTGGAGGAACCAATACTATTTTGGGCAAAAAATGTGTCTAGCAAGCGCTATGGGGCAAATTCACTAAGCGCCGAAGCGCCTAACGCTAGCGTCAATTCGCTAGCGTCAATTCTTGTTTTCGTTACTTCGCAAATTCATGAACACTGGCGTAAATTCGCTAGTGTTACTTCGCACCCTTACGCCTGGCGAATTTTCGCTACGGACGTAACTACGCAAATTTACTAACGCGCGCAGTGTATTGAACGCTACCTTTTACGCTAGACTTCCTTTGCCACCTCAGACCAGGCGAAGCGCAATAGAGTAGATAGGGATTGCTTCAAAAAAAGTTCAAATTTTTTCTAAGTCCCAAAAAACACTGGTGTTTTTTCAATATTATGGGTGATAGGCTGAAAAAGATCAAAACATTTTTTGGGGCTCCCCTCCTTCCCCCCTACATTTCCTAACTCATGGCACCTTAACTATACAGTGGGCACATGTGTAGGGCAAAAAAAAAATGTATTTGATGTTTTGAAGGTTTCCCAGGCATTTGTAGTGATTCTACGTATTCCTCCATTGAACTTTGAATTTGGCGCCGTATGCAAATTAACCATCGCTAGCGTAACTTCGCTTCGCGAATCAACGCTAGCGCAACTTCGCAACCTTACGCTACCCCTGTGCGCAACTTCGGATTTTAGTGAATTTGCGGAGCGCTGGCGAAACTACGCCTGGCAAAGTGTGGTGAAGTTTCGCCTGGCGCAACTACGAATCTTAGTGAATTTGTCACTATGCCTTCTGCATCAAGAGGGCACTCCCTGTACAGATCTCCATGTTTGGTCACATACATTCTCATAATGAGCAAAGAGTCCCAACAGCCTTGAAGGTTGCAGTAGGTTTGGGGTTCCCACAGCAGGTGCAACAAGTGTCCAACAATGAGTGTCCAAACCCATGAAATTGAAAAACGCATGAAACTGAAAATGAGTGGGCACCAAGAAGATATAATTACTTTCTCCTTTCACAAAATCTTTTTAAGTGGCCTCTAGTGACCAATGTAAATGATAAAGTGCTTACTTGGTTTTAACAAAGACAGCATTTTGTACCAAACTAGGACACCATTCATTCTGTATATAAAACATTATATACAGATTATAATTAGTATATTGCGCCTTTGTCTGCATAAAACATGATCCTGGAAAGCCTCAAGTGCAAAACAACAGTATGACACTCCTTTCTCTCAAAACCCAAAATGTCAGTCCACGTTGCTAAAGCATTGGGCCAGTGTGAATAGTTCGGCCACTAATCAGTTAGGACCTTATTTCAGAGATGTCTTTGCCAACATACAGTACAAAATACAACAACACAACATTCCATCATCAGCACATATTAACATTGACAGCACAGAGTGAGATATCATTCACCATCACAGGAATGTATTACCAACTGCTTTATAGAAATATCCATGATACTCTCACTGGAGACTGCCGGCACTTACCTCCTCTTTCTCAGCAGACTGTAAGTCTTGCCACTCCTCAATGACATGCGCCAGATCCACTGTGTTCATGTGAACACGCACCTCCCCAATAGCATCGTGCTTCGAAAACCGATCAAAGTCATACACTGACATGACTAAGGTTTTCCCTCCAAGCTCTGCATAAGGAACCTAAGAAATGTAAAAAAGATTTTTGTAGAATTTCAAAGCAGGTTGCATAGGTTTGGGCCAAAAAAAGTAAGCTCTAATGTGGGTTCTGGCAAGTCAAACTTCAAGCACCTCCACTTTGGTGATGTAATTGCACGAAAGGGAGGCAAAACATGTCCCTACTTTTTCTTATGAAAGTATAACGTTCTTATATGAAGAGAAGGGATTTTATGCTAGGGCTTGCCATGTGGAAGGGTATAGGAATATAAGGGCATAGAGTGGGTGTGATTATTAGTGATGATCAGGTATACAAGATTGTACACTTAAATTAAATGGATTTAACCAAGCAGGTACTACAGTAATATTTGTAAATATTTGTAAATTTGTTTGTAAATGCCATTAGGATTTTTTTAACACAGGGGGATATTTGTCCTTTAAATGGGGTGAGTGGTTTCCTTGATCTCTTGATTTTTTTCGTGATGATATCGAGTGCTAGTGATGCCACAGTTGTTACCTACCTTGAAAGTGAATGACTCATTGAATGTTGGGTTTAGGGTCTTGCGGTGCACTTTTGTTTCATATTTCTTCTTCTTGTCTGGGAGTAAGTATACTTTGACATAGGGGTCGGAGGTACCACCAATGTCCAAGGCTGGTAAGTCTGCTGCCTGTATGATTCCCACAACCAGCTGTATAGGGAAGCAGAGCGAGTTTATTAAATCCTGATTTCTGAACTACATCATTAGTCCATGCAGCCTACAACAGTGAGTGCTAGTCAAGCACACATGCTGATATGACTAGTGGCTACATGGGCATAAGTTATCATGTAAAGACCCAGATTTGGTTACAGCAGTTGCCCAAATTACTTGAGCGGCTGGTACATAATTTAGTGATTGTTTACATGTTTTTGTGCCTTGTTTTAAGACTTTTGGAATATAATTGCATTTGGCAAGCAGATTGTCCAAAAAAACAATTGACTCAAAACAATGTGAAGAGATGTGCTCCATTTTGCACAAATTGGTCAACTTTATCAAGCCAAATGTATCCAGAGCTTGTGTTCAGATAGCTGTGATCAGTAATGCCATTATAAAATCTCATTTTGAGGCCTTTACCTGCCCAGACTGGAAATCATAATCCAGAGAGTACTGGAGCTTGCCCAGCTGCTCTTGGGGTTTCTCATCTTTCACATCATCCAAGAGTGATGGGTCAAGATCTTCAACATCTGGCTGGACCTGCACGAAAATGAGTTTGATAAGTGAGAACAATAATACAGCCAGTATATTGTGTAACAGTACTAGTGTATTGTGTATTGGTACCAGGCTTTTCACACTGAATGGGTGCAAAAGAGAAAAGAATGTAAGAAAGGCTGAGCAGGATACTAATTTAGTTATTTTATCTTACATATAAGATCTGGCAGTGCATGGCCACCTTTAGTCTCTGCCACAGCAGAGCATTCATTCAACAACAGACCAGCACTGTTTAGACTATAACTAGACTCATTTTATTTTGATAATATCTAAGTAGCCATAAATACATAATGCTATTCTATTGCTATTTACGGGTGCTTCTTCTGAAACTCGTGCAGCACATAAATCTTCTGTGTCAGCAAAAAGCTAGGTTTTCATACTGTACTGTACAAAATGGCAGCTCACAGCCATGTGTTTAAATATGAAAATGCAGGGAAGTAATATTCCATGAGCAATTAAAAAAAAAATACAAATATATTTAGATTTTCCCAGCTCTACTAGTATAAAATATGACTTTGCTCACAAAGGCATTCCTGCCGAATTATTGGGGTACTTTTCTTATTCAAAATATCCTCTTTCATACTTGTATTCTGTTTATTGCTAGGTGGTATGTATTTTTGTGGCCTTAATGAACATTCTTATTATTACACTAAATATGCTGTAATGTTTGCCCTACATAATGCAATACCACCTGCATTTTTTGTGCTTTATTAGTGTGCAAGATCATTCTATGCTTATCTATGAAATATGACCTTTAACTTATGCCTTATAAGACAAAATATTTGATTGTTTTGTTTTCTATTAGATAACAGGGAACCTCATTATGTTTTAAAACCTTTATTCGCCTTTGATTAAGCTTTAAGTATTACAGTTTCATCGTTTTTTTCTAATGCACTTTAGAGTAATTTAGTCTTGTTTAATCTCAATATACTTTCCACTTTAGTACATTAGTCATAAATAGCTTATTTTATATAAAATGTAAATGCTTTTATCCTCCCTTTAAAGTGGCATAGATAAACATTTTCTCAGGGTTATATTGTCACTCATGGAGAGCATTCTGTCTATAAAGTCGCAGATGGAGAGAATTCTAGCTATAGTGTCAACAGTGGAAAGTATTCTGGCTATAAAGTCAGACGTGTGAGCATTCTGGCTATAAAGTCACACGTGGAGAGCATTATGGCTATAAAGTCACACGTGGAGAGTATTCTGGCTATTAAATCACACGTGGATAGCATTCTGGTTATAAAGCCATACATGGAAAGCATTCTGGCTATAATGTCAGACACAGAGTGCTTTCTGTCTAAAATGTCACACTTGGAGATCGTTCTACATATAAACTCACACTTAGAGAGCATTCTGAGTATAATATCACACACAAAGAGCATTCTACCTAAAAAACTCACACTTAGGGGCAAATTCACTAAGCGCCGAACGCTAGCGTCAATTCGCTAGCGTTGGGCATTTTCGTTACTTCGCAAATTCACTAACGAACGCTGGCGTAGATTTGCTAGTGTTACTTCGCACCCTTACGCCTGGCAAATTTTCGATACGGACGTAACTACGCAAATTCACTAACGCGCGCAGTGTACTGAACGCTACCTTTTACACTAGACTTCCTTCGCCACCTCAGACCAGGCGAAGCGCAATAGTGTAGATAGGGATTGCTTCCAATCTAAGTCCCAAAAAACGCTGGCGTGTTTTTTATATTATGAGTGATAGGCTGAAAAAGATCGAGAATTTTTTTGGGGCTCCCCTCCTTCCCCCCTACATTTCCTAACTCATGGCAACTTAACTATACAGTGGGCACATGTGTAGGGCAAAAAACATTTTTTATTTGATGTTTTGAAGGTTTCCCAGGCATTTGTAGTGATTCTACGTATTCCTCCATTGAAATTTGAATTTGGTGCCGTATGCAAAATTAACCTTCACTAGCGTAACTTCGCTTCACTTAGCGAATAAACGCTAGCGCAACTTCGCAACCTTACGCTACCCCTGTGCGCAACTTCAGATTTTAGTGAATTTGCGGAGTGCTGGCGAAACTACGCCTGGCGAAGTGCGGCGAAGTGCGACGAAGTTGCGCCTGGCGCAACTACGAATCTTAGTGAATTTGCCCCCTAGAGTGCATTCTGGGTATAATATCTAACATAGAGAACATTCTACTTATAAACTCACACTTAGAGAGCATTCTGGGTATAATATCACACATGAAGAGCATTCTACCTATAAACTCACACTTAGGGGCAAATTTACTTATGGTCGAATATCGAGGGTTAATTAACCCTCAATATTCGACTGCCGAATGGAAATCCTTCGACTTCGAATATCGAATGATTTACGCAATTAAATCCTTTGAATCGTTCAACTTCAGTAGGTTTTAGGTGGCGAACTAGGGGGTCGAAGTTTTTTTTTAAAGAGACAGTACTTCGACTATCGAATGGTCGAATAGTCGAACGATTTTTAGTTCGAATCGTTCGATTCGAAGCTGTAGTCGAAGGTCGAAGTAGCCAATTCGATGGTCGAAGTAGCCAAAAAAAACATTCGAAATTCCAAGTTTTTTTTTATTCCATTCCTTCACTCGAACTAAGTAAGTTAGAGAGCATTATCGGTATAATATCTCACATGAAGAGCATTCTACTTATTAACACACTTAGAGAGCATTATGGGTATAATATCACACATGAAGAGCATTCTACTTATTAACTCACACTTAGAGTGCATTCTGGGTATAATATCACACATGAAGAGCATTCTACCTATAAACTCACACTTAGAGAACGTTCTGGGTATAATATCTCACATAGAGAGCATTCTACTTATTAACTCACACTTAGAGAGCATTCTGGGTATAATATCACACATAGTTAGCATTCTACCTATAAACTCGCACTTAGAGAGAATTCTGGGTATAATGTCACAAATGAAGAGCATTCTACCTATAAACTCACACTTAGAGAATATTCTGGGTATAATATTACACATAGGGAGCATTCTACCTATAAACTTACTCTTAGAGAGCATTTTAGGTACAATATCACACATGAAGAGAAAAATCGAATTAGCATTTTGGATATAATATTATACACAGAGAGCATTCTTTATATAATGTCACACAGAATGCATTCTGGATATAACGTCACACACGTAGAGTGCTCTGCTTATAACTTCACATTCTGGATATAATGTCGCACGCAGAGATGGTTCTGGTTATAATATGACACATGGAGAGCATTCTAGGAATAATGTTGTACATTGAGAGCATTCTGGTTATAATGTCACATGTAAAAATATTTACCAAAACCCTTCACCTTTTAATTGTCTAGCAGTAAAAAACTGTAGCACATAATTTCTAAGGCCACAAATAATAAAAAAAAAACTCCAAAATACCAAAGAGCTCCAAGAACATCTACTGTGGACACCAGACGCAACATATATGTATGAATGAAGGAACCCACAAGTTATCTCAGCAATACAAGACAAGATACTTTCAATTAAAAGCTAATAAAATGATCAAAGTAATGAGACATCACAAGGAAAAAAAGTAAGCAAAAGCAAGGCTCCTCTGGGTATTATGGAGAATGATTCATCTTGATCTAGATATACAGTACTTCTTCTCTCCATCACAAAACACTTCATATTCAAACTTATTTAGGGTATTTCAACCAAAACCCAGAACTGTCTGATAAAAGAGGTGGTGGCATAGGCAGAGGCATTCGAATGTGCCACTCACTGTGTTAATTAACAGTATGAGCAATAAATATTTAACAGTCTGATAAGGATAAGAACCAACCCCAACCTACTATAACAGGTTACTCAGAGACAAAAACAATTATTACAATAAGGGGCTGATTCACTAAGCTCGAGTGAAGGATTCGAAGTAAAAATACTTCGAATTTCGAAGTATTTTTTGGGTACTTCGACCATCGAATTGGTTAAATTCGTTCGAAGTCGAACGAAATCGAACGAATAATCGTTCGACTATTCGACCATTCGATAGTCGAAGTACTTCCCCTTTAAAAAAAACTTCGACCCCCTACTTCGGCAGCTAAAAGCTACCGAAGTCAATGTTAGCCTATGGGGAAGGTCCCCATAGGCTTGCCTGTGATTTTTTGATCGAAGGATTTTCCTTCGATCGTTGGATTAAAATCCTTCGAATCGTTCGATTCGAAGGATTTAATCGTTCGATCGAACGAAAAATCCTTCGATCGATCGATCGCAGGATCAGCGCTAAATCCTTCGACTTCGATATTCGAAGTCGAAGGATTTCAATCCGAGGGTCGAATTTCGAAGTATTTTTAACTTCGAAATTCGACCCTTAGTGAATCGGCCCCTAAATGTTCACAATGCACAGAAAGAAACTTTCACATTTGTTACCTTGTCAATGTAGCTCTTCCCTAGTTCCTTCACCTCCTTCATGTTAATTTGGGCTTTCACCTTGTCTTTTCCTTTCTTGCCCTTCTTCTTTTTGCCACAACATTTCTTACAGATACAGAAACAACAGCATATCAGGAGAAGGCCAGCTACAATAATGATGGTAGCCAAAGCCCATGGTGGAACTGGATGGGAAAGAAAAGGGAAACGTAACATCTGTTAGGCTCCACATTGTATCTGCAAGACTGCAACTAAAAGAATAATGTAACTGGGGAAAAGGTGCAGAATGTGTAATTTCTTAAATCTGCTTATGGCATATACATGAATATATTGGAGTTGCATGTAAGGGACCTGTTATCCAGAATGCTCGGGACCTGGGGTTTTCTGAATAATGGATCTTTCCGTAATATGGATTTTCATACCTCAAGTCTACTAGAAATAATATAAACATTAAATAAAGCCAGTAGTTGGGTTTTGATTCCAATAAAGATTAATTATATTTTAGTTTGGATCAAGTACGAGTTACGGTTTAATTATAACAGATAAAAAGGTAATCATTTTTTTAAAATTTGGAGTATTTGGATAAAATGGAGTCTAGGATTTTCCTTAAATCTGAGCTTTCAGGATAATGGGTTTCCGGATAACAGTTCATACCTGTATAACTAATATTAAAGAATATTATATGTATGTGCAAAACTGTGATGCATCAATCATACAGAGACATGTACCTGAATTCTTGTATTATCATTCAATAAATGTATTACAATCAGTTGAAATAGATTTCAAAGCACAATCTCTTGTACTTTTATCAGAAATACAGTACATTATTAACTGCTTTCATTAGACTTTGTGCTAGCAGTGGGCCAGGTATTATAAAATTCAATTGGTTTTGTTTTCTCCCATGTCACTAATCTTAGTGGTGCCTAAAGACTCTATTCTACACCAGCATTTAAGGTCTCAAAGTCCATGACACACAGGACATTGAAATAACCTCTAAAGAAAAATTGTAGAGGTCCATAAACCAATCACCTCCTGTTCATTTGAATGGGAAATGCATTGACCAAATCTGATGGTGGGCATTACTAAACAATATGCAGCAGATGTGCATTTCTTATTCAAAGTGGTGGCCAAGGGTGGTTTGATCTCCACAGTTCTACCTAAGATAACAATATAAGGGGGTAACATGTGAATTGTTAAGTTAACAGCTAATGTGTAAGTAGTTTAGCCACTAGATCAAGCCAAATAGTTATGTGAAAAAGTTAATAGGTGTAATTACAGTATAGGAGCCTTTAGGGGGAACTAGTGAGTAAATTAGCTTCATAGAGTTGAGGGGAAAGTCCCAAGAGGGTGGGGACGAGAGAGGTTATAAAAAGAGGAATTACGAAGGAAATTAGAGATCCCTCTGTCTGCTGTCTTTTTTCAACCTAACTATGTAGGAGGTACAACATTTAGCTAGTGAATGGCCTAGCTTGGGTAATAGCATACTGTAGTAGTGTGAGGTGGATGGGAGAGTTAGCATGGGTAGTTGTAGCCCCAAAAAGGAGTAAGTGTGTATAGTGACCCAGCAGGTACCCCGCCAGTCAGGGTTGGAGTGGATAGTTAGGGCACTGGAAGGAACCGGGTGAAAGGTGTAGGAGTTCCACTGGAAGGCACCTGGCAAGATTGGTCTGAAGGGGGATGAAGTGCTGACTAGACCCATAGTAAGACATCGGAGGCTGATGGTGAGAATGTGAGAGAACACTGGAGGCAGGGTAGGACACCGGGGGAAAAACCCTGTGGGCGCCTGCACCACTTCTTCCTGCCGCGACCTCCCATCTTCAGGCTGATCACGGCAAAAACAGATGCAAGCACACATGGCAGGGGGGGAAGAGGGGGCCCTGAGACAGCAGCAGGTCTGGAAGTACCCGCTGAAAACCTGTGTACAACACTGTGCAGAAAACGTATTTAACCTTGTGCCCCTTGGGCAGGGAAATTATTTAGTGGCTTCTTTTTGCTTGCAGTGATTTAAATCACACCAGTCCTCCTCCTCATGGTGCATTCCAGGCTTTACTGTTATAGCCAGACATGAACCACAATAGTTAAAAAAAATCAACATTTGTTAGATCAGTAATAAAGTTCTTTAATATCTGTACCGTGAGTAAGAATACAAAGACAATGGGAGCTGCACTCAACAACAATTCGAGGATCACAAGTTTGATAACTCTTATAATGAAAGATATGGGAATTCAGAAGGCAACATAATCAGTAGAGTAAATTCATTTGTGCTTGAGTAATCTCAGGTGCCCTCTGGCAGAGGAGCTCTTCCCTAGAATCCAGGTCAGTGCCAGTCACATGCTTTATACAGATCTGCTGCCTTTCGTTATGTATCATTTTGCAAAACATTTGCTGTCAGATACTGGTGGGTGGGTGACATTTCATGTTCTGTAGAGCAGATGTTCCAGAGCAAGTGACTTGTGAGCCATCCTAGCATCATTTTGTGTTTAACATTACAAATTAATCGGGTGCTATCAAAATATCCTGTTTTCATGGGAGAAAGGAGAGAAAGTCTCCAGCTGGCACAGGATAGCAGCCATGATGTTCTCTCCTTCTATTACTGTCTCACTGCAAGTCTCCATGTGCTCAGCATGCTTTCCACACTCTCGCTAGGAGGACTAACCTCTTCTCTGTCTGACGGGCAAGCAGCTACCTCTAGTGGTGGCACAATGCCACCATCAGTAATTCTGGGGCCCCATGCAATTAAAAGATTTGGCCAACGCTACTATGACCAATGATGCAGGCCCATTGTAAACTCCACCATCTCCTAGATATTCCCTTGCCTGTCTGAATGTGAGAGGGCCGGAAGGGCCCCTTCTGCAAATTCCTAGTCCACTGCCTTATAGGTAAAAAGTATTTATGTCTAGGCTGGGTAGGGAAAAGGGTTTCAAGGATCACTCAAGTAATCAAAAGAGCATTCATTGTATTGCACTTGTGTACAGGCCCAATGGTCTCACCAGCTGGAAAGATGTGCCAATGATGCCAGTCAATCTTGTAATGGCAGGCGCCTCATTTTAATAAGTTGAAAGAACTTTAGAGAATAACATGAGATTGTCTCATTATCTTGCTTTCACTGGGCCTCTGGCTCAGTGAACACAGTGCTACTGGACAGAGTGGACAGTAGATAGTGTTACTTTAAAGGGATACTGTCATGGGAAAACGTTTTTTTCAAAACGCATTAGTTAATAGTGCTACTCCAGACTTCTTCACTGAAATCCAATTCTCAAAAGAGCAAACAGATTTTTTTATATTCAATTTGAAATCTGACATGGGGCTAGACATATTGTTAGTTTCCCAGCTGCCCCATTCATGTGACTTGTGCCTGCACTACTACTGGAACTACTTTCTGGCAGGCTGTTATTTCTCCTACTTAATGTAACTGAATCAGTCTCAGGGGGACTTGGCTTTTACTACTGAGTGTTGTTTTTAGATCTACCACGGAGCTGTTATCTTGTGTTAGAGAGCTGCTATCTGGTTATGTTCCCATTGTTCTTTTGTTAGGCTGCTGGGGAGGAAAGGGAGGGGGTGATATCACTCCAACTTGCAGTACAGCAGTAAAGAGTGACTGAAGTTTATCAGAGCACAAGTCACATGACTGGGGGCAGTTGAGAAATTGACAATATGTCTAGAACCATGTCAGATTTCATAATTGAATATAAAAAAATATGTTTGCTCTTTTGAAAAATGGATTTCAGTGCAGAATTCTGCTGAAGCAGCACTATTAACTGATGCATTTTGAAAAAAACATGTTTTCCCATGACAGTATCCCTTTAAGACTCCCACAACGTTTTGGAGAAGCAGCACCGTGTGAAGGACTTAGGTACCCTTTAATTTCAGAAATTTTATTTTACTTAGCAACATCATGTTTTTGTATATTTTATTCAGGGAGTGAGTTGGGCTTATGGAGTCTTTGTATTCAGCTTGGGCATTTAAACCAAAGAGTTAGAGCTGTAACATGAACACAGATATCACAATAAGAGTTGGAAGCAGAAGCAAGACTGCCAGTGTTGCACCACATGCAGATGTACCATGGCCCAGAAGGCCAGTTTTATGCCATGCACCCTTGGCCCACAGAGAAGTCAGAAACTGTCCTTGGTAATATAGCCTCCACCAGCCCACTAAATACTGACTTTCTATGGGACCTTATAGCAGCCCCTCTGGCATTTGCCAGAACCCACAGATTGCCAGTCCGGGCCTGTATACACAGAACCTGTTGAACAAGGTGGATAAGGAATTACTGTCTGAAGTTATTGCTTATTCTACTGTTAAGTTGGACACATGCATTGTGTTTCCAAACCATTCCTGGTGCCCATGTTAAAGTTATGTTAAGTTGCACCCACATGGCACACACTGGGTATACTCTCTGTCACCTCCAGCTAAACAACAATCCCCTTGCAAAACAGTTCTATGTACATTTTCTTATCACAAGTGCCTGTTTGAGGGACCATCAGGATGCAGGGTTGGGTGGATGTTCACTTACCTTTCCTGGCATGATCTTAGTTAATGAATATGAAAGCAAAATAAAAAGAAACAATGAAATGATAAACCAATAAAAGAATGAAATGGAATGAGAATAGCTAAACAGATAAAGAATATTTAAGACATTTAGGCACATTCCAATAATGAAGTCTTTTCCCCTTATACATGTTTGGCAAAGCAAGAATCACATAGTGCCTACAGATTTAACAATGGTACTATCCGTAGCTCAGTCAGAAGATATTCCACATATTTTTCAGACAACATACATAATTTAGATGGAGAAAAAAAAAAAGATGAGACAAAAACGGCAGATTGGAAGGCACAGTAACATGTGTGCCTCGCCAGCATCAATTCTTAATGAACTGAGATCATTCAAATCAGATCTCAGTAGCAACAGTATTAGCTGGGAGTGTATTGGTAAATTATTCAAAGCATAATGTTTCATACAGTTTTAGGAGATCATGATTAGAAGCGTTACACTGATGAAACTAGACCTTCACTTATCCGGGATGATCTGTCAAGTGATTTTAGGAGCCAGTACATCTTTTTAACATGTACATTTGGGAGCCTATACAATCACACAATCTTAATTAACCATAGATATGGCAAGAGAAATCTCAAAGTGATATCTTTAGCTATTCCAACCATTTATTTTTCCTCATTCCTAGGCTTAACCCATGCAGGATTACCCAAGATGATAAGGCACACCAAGTGAAGGTGAATGCATTCAGTAGACATTTGCCACCTGCTCTCTATACCTTATTGTCTTCTTTACAGCGATTGCTGTATGTGCAGTATAGACAGAAACTGCTGATGATTAATAGTATCCTACATACCCTTTATTGGAAAGCAGGGAATGATATTTAAACTATGTACCGGGTCAGACTGTCAATATAAAATGCCCCAAGATAGCCTTAATTCATCTTTGAATAACAGTGGCCATACATACCTTTCCTATCGTTACCAGTAATAGGAATCAGGAAACAAGGGTAAAACAGAATGCTTTCCATTAGAGAAACTATATATAAAACTTTATCAGTTGTTCACTTTTTTGGGAACGCTGCGCCTCCCTGTATCTGCATTGTTCTCTTCCTCTGGTAGGAATCATTTGGAAATGCCAACCTGGCCAATGTCCAGGAGAGAAAAGTTTGACCATGGCGCTGTTTTATGTGATTTGTGATGCTAGCAATTGGATAAATATTGGTCAAACTGTTATTGTTGAGATGTCAAATTGTGGTACATTCACATATTGTACAATTAATATATGCATTAAGCTACCATAGGGCACAATATATTTATTGTTTAGATTTATTAATAGAAATAGTGACTATGAGTGTGCAAATAACAATATCATTTGAAGCAGAGTATGTACCCTGTGCATTTCCAACATAGCTCCAAGGTAAAGCCTGTGTGTGATTAATGCTGACTTCCCTTCCATAGTTCCCCAGAAACTAGATAGCAATAACAATTTAACGTGACAATGTCTCCTCATGGACAAATGGAGATTTATTGATTCATGCCGCACCTGGGTTTTAGGAACTATGTTTGTCAAACGCTGAGAATTTAACTGTCATATTGTGCAGCGGCTGTGCTGGAATAAAATGAAGCGTTACTTACTTGGCAGCTTGCTAAGCTCATTCATAAACTTGTTCTTCATATCAGAGAAGACGTTGTGCTTGGAGGGCATCTCGGTGCCATTTTGGTGGAATTCAGGAGGGAAGGTCGTTTGCTGGGATGCCACCATGGCGGATCTACGCCCCGGGTTCATCTTGGAGCTGAGGATAAAAAGGGTTATACTTAATAAATATATAAATTAGAAAATATAAGAAAAGTAAAAGACAACCCTTGCTGCTGTGTTTACAGACAGCTTTTTATGGACTCTGATATAGCAAATTGGAGGGGTCAATGTGAAGGGTAAGAGCAATGAAAATATATCATGAAATAAGGGGAGGCTGTGGGTTGTCCCTTTTGATCTAAATGAGGGTCCAATTAAGATGGCAGTGGCAGCAGAAATGAGGTACAAGTTGTGGGGTGGCAGGAGCGATGCCTACACCCCCCACCCCTCATGAATACAGAGCTTCCAACCATAACCATAATTTGATCTATCTTCATTAATTTCAAATATGAATACATCCATATACTTCTTTAATATTTCATAGTTTTAAAATGAAAAATACAGTTTTTCAAGGAATGGGTACAAATTACATTTATGATATAAATTAAGTTATAATGCAAAGTATATTGAAGTCACAGAGGAGCTTCATATTAAGATTTCTTTTCTATATATTATGAATTTGTTGGCCTGAAGCCTAATGCTTTCCTACAGGTCAAGTCAAGACTTTTTAATATTGGGTTTGAGCTGGATTCTAGCAGCCCCTATAGGAGATATGCTGCTGTCATTTTTAATGGATTTAATTTAATACATTTTGAATCTTTTTAACCTATTTTTGGCTCTGCAGTGCTCTGATCCTCTACATAGATTCAGCCTTCAGCTATAGGAAGATATTGGCAATTGCACCTAAGCAAATGCTAAAGGATTTCAAGCTGGACAAATTCTCTTCTAGCCTTGTATCTGGCCTTATAAATTTTAATTGCGGGATAGGAAGGTAAATAAAATATATACATAAATCATTTGTCTCCTGAATTTTACAGAATCTGTTGTGTGTAACATATGTCAGAATCTGTGAAAAATCAGTACACAATCTAAGTAGTGAATTATTTTGGATTTTTATTGCCATTTTCACTATATAGGAAGAAAATGCAGGAGGCACAGTTGTTCAATGTATACAGTAGAGTTTTAGGCTCAAAAAATGCAACAAAAAAGAGGTACTGTGAATATTTCCATTTGCTGGTATTCCTCACACCCATTAATGTTTATTTATGTAATTGTAGTTCTGTTTGATGTCATAGAAAGATAAACGTTAAAACTAATCATCATCAGCATTGATATATATATATATGTATAGAACCAACAAGTTAAGGAGCTGTTTACCATAATATTATAACAAGAACAGGACTTAAATTAACATGCAATGGTTACAGAATGAAAGAGAAGGAGCAAGAGCTTACAGTCTATAGAAATGGGAAACCATTGACACATAAGGCTATTTTAAAGAATCTGTGATTGTTCTTTATGGCTTTTGTTGAGGGACAGTGTCTTTCTAGAGCCAGGGTTGATAGCCCAAGTCAGGGAAAAGGTTTATCCAGGGCTAAATTCTAAAGTTGAGATGCTGTAGCAGAACCAAGTAGAACCATAGCAGACCTATGTAGCTGAGCATTCAAGTCATCATCATGTTACACCATGCTCTTTGTATATATGGAGCTCATACAATAAGTTCAGCAGCAACTACAGAGGAAGCAGACCCTGCAGCTGCAGGGGGTCCAGGCGGTATAGGTGCCCCATGAGGCCTTAATTCATATACAATTTAAATAAATATTGCTAAAACAGGACAACCTCTAGACATTTTGGGGGCCTAAAAGATAATTTTCTATGGGGCCCAGTATTATCTAGTTATGCCACAGAAGTTCAGGAATTATATTGCTCTCCTGCTAGCAATAGGATTATACAAGGCTGAGGTTTGAGGTAGCAGCACAAAGTGTTAATGTTCCCATCATTAGATCTGTAGGCTTTTGGCCATAACATATCTTCCAGCAGTAGGTATTGAGGCGGTCATAGCGCAGGGACTGCAGGTTGCTATCCTCTGTGCGAGGAACAAGTTGTCAGTTTGCTAGATCTGACCTTTGGCAGCCCCAGCTCATTAAAATCTACAAGGAAACACGTATTCTGGCATTGGCAGAAATCATTTCGGCTTGTTTTACAAGCTCCAGTGTTATATATCAATTACTCAGGCCAGGCACAATGTGTATACACTTCTAAAATTCTATTACGGCAAAGAAAATGTGAAAGATATTCATTCTGATTATTTGCTTGTAACGGGTTTTGGCTTTGCAGGCTGCATTAAGTCGTTTTTATGTAGCCTGAAAACAGAAGGGATCTCAATGACAGCCTGAAGTTGGCATCACTGTATGTATTATGCTGCCTTGCACTTCTGTCCACCCTTAGCTCTCCAAAGCCATTGTGGCTAACAGTATTTTAGAGTTACAGTCCTGACCCCATTCCAGAATATATGGAATCCCTACTTCCTCAAAACCTATGGAAAGTAACCACCAAAATCTTGTGTAATGTAGTTATATCTGATGCTCCCAAATAGTATCTGCAGGCCAAACTGCAAAGAACAAGGCTAAAGCACATCCATAGGCTGTAATTGGCGTGGCAAGTCTCTGTGTGCTTGTGATTATTAGGAGAACAGGCAGTAACAAAGTATAACACCTTACTAGTATAGAATGTGCTGACACTTTTACATATACAACATGAAATCCTACTTAAAAGGGTCGTTCAGTTAACTTTAGTATGTTATAGAATGGCTAATTCTAAGCTACTTCTCAACTGGACATCATTTTCTTTTCTGAATTATTTGCATTTTTCTTCTCACTCTTCCCAGCTTTCAAAGGGGGGTCAGTGACCCCATATAAAACAAATGATCTTTAAGGCTGCAAATGTATTGCTATTGCTACTTTTTATTACTCATCTTTCTAATCAGGCCCTCTCCTATTCATAGTTCAGTCTCTTATTCAAATTCAAAAATGGTTGCTATGGTAATTTGTACCCTAGCAACCAGACTGCTGAAATTGCAAACTGGAGAGCTGCTGAATAAAAAGCTCAATAACTCAAAAACTACAAATCAAAAAAAAATTAAAACAGAATATTACTCTCTACATCATACTAAGGGCCCTTACACACGGGCGTTTTTACCTGTGCTCCCCTGCGTTGAGCTTTCTTCCGTTCAGCCACAGGCGAGTGCAGGAGTAGACACAGTCAGCTATTTTGAAGGAGGCTGTACTCACACAGATGCATTTATGCGCCGGACGCAGGTGAAATGCAACATACTGCGTCCCAACCTGCATTTGGCACTGATATGCTTCTGTGTGAGTACAGCCCCCTTCAAAATACTGTAGTTGACTGTTTCTACTCCTGCGCTCCCCTGCGGCTGAACGGAAGAAAGTGCAACGCAGGGAAGCGCAAGTAAAAACGCCCGTGTGTAAGGGCCCTACAACTTAACTCAAAGGTGAACAACCCTTTTAATAAGCAGGAGCAAGTGAGCAATCCCACGTCAGGTGCAACTCTTTGCTCTCCATACTGGGACTGCTGCATCTGACAGTTGCAGACTCAACATCCAGGAGTGAATTGCTTCATGGAAAAAACATCCATGTCTTTTGCACTTTGCTGCTTTTTATGTTTAGCAGAAGAAATGTAATTCTAAGCAGCTTTCCAAGTTATTTGTAAATGTTGTTGTAGTTCTGAGTTTGACTCTTAAAACCATGTACTCGGGTCTTCCCTAGGTCTTTTAATACGCTGGCTTGCAACAGTGTGTCAGGAGTCAGAACCAGGAGTGCAGATAATGTAAACAAATACTCCTTTGCCAATTACATTTATAAATACCTTAAAAATTGCTGAACATTTGTAATTAACTTACAGTTTATTGGGACGTTAGAGAACACTGCATTGGTTGAAGGGCCCCTGTATTATATTTGGACCTTGCAGAGAATGATGCTGACTGTACAATAGGGAACACACATCTTGGCCTATTGAGAAATGAGAATGCTTATTGTTGCAATCATAGGGATATCATGTGTCATTAACTACAGCACACACAGTGTAATGTGCATTGAAGCAACACTTGATATAACAGCCCCATTGCTCTGAGAGTTCTGCCACTGAGCTTTATCTTTAGATTAGAATGGATCTGTAGATTACAGATGTATTTTAATAATGCACAGCCGCCTGAATGCTCATACTGTAAGATTCATGCGGGGATTATGGGCACAGTCACACCTGCCTGCTATGTGGAGACTTGTTATAACATGTTTATTTATAATACATTTTTATGGTTAGAAAAGGCAATAATAGAATACAGATGCTGCTTTATCCCTTCACATGTATACATGAATTACAGGGCTGTATTTCAGCAGAATCACCTACATGGGCATCGTTAATTATGATCCAGACTGCAGCTTTCCAGCTGTTGTTGGACTACAACTCCCAGAATCTCCTGACAGCTATAGGCTAGATGCAGTCAGACTTAAAGTGGACCTGTCACCCAGACATAAAAAGCTGTATAATAAAAGTCCTTTTCAAATTAAACATAAAATCTAAATGCCATGGGCTCCGGCGGGATCGGTCGGGTCAAAATCAAACCTGACCGATTGACCAAACGACCGATCTCCGCCAGCCGAAAGATGTTGGCACACGCCACACACGATCCGAAAATCGTACGAATCCTCGATTGGTACAATAGGATCTGTGTGTCTATGGCCACCTTAAGTCGTCTACACTTGAGAGTCGATCTGCACTATCCCTTTATTTCAGTGACATTCTCCAGCAACAGACGGTACTGATTAAAGGCAGATACGCGGAATCCAGCCTAAAACAACTTTTGGATGGCAAAGCAGTCTTCAAGAACATAAAACGCAATGGAAATTTTTCCATTGCCCTTGATCTCTTCCAGCTGAGATGCTGATCCACTCCGGACATTTATCAGACCTTATTTCACGTTACCATGTTGGTAAAACTTTAGTGCCCGTATGTGTTCCATTATGATTATTTGGGCAAATGCCAAAAGACAGACTTAGGCCTTTATTAGCCCCATGGTTTCAAATCTGTCCATGTGTTCCTATTTTCAATTTTACCCAAAAGTCCCCTGAAATGTTTCTTTTAAAGCTTTGTGCCAATCCTCAGTCCTATAGTATACACACAAGATATATCCAGCTACAGTTTATTGCTCATCTGCTGCTACCAGCATCAGCAAAATCCCAGCCTAGTAGGGGCAGATTTCCTATCCGCCACTGCACTAATAAATCCCTTTTAACTTCTGCCATAGGGTTGCCACCTGCCGATTTTGACCAGAAAAGTTTGGTTTTCTTAGGGCTGTTTGGGTCACAACTGCCTGTATGGGTTTCACCACTGTGAAACCCAATCAATAATCTGTCCAATCAGGGTCGGACCCATTCCCCACCAGACCCCAATTGTGGCCACCAGAAAAGAAAACAAGATATGGAAGTGGAGGCTGAGGGGGTTCTGGGTGGGGCAGGGGGGCCCTGGATTCCATCATCATATCCCCTTGTTTGGTTTTTGCAGAAGTTGGCAACATTATTCTGCAAGGATATGTTTATATTGAATAAAAAGTTGTCTATTTATTAAGATTGAAAACATGTTGCTATTCGGATATTTTATAAATACAGCCAAGACCACAGTAAATAACAGGGGCCCAGGGGAATGTTGGAAGACTATAGATTTCAAGCAGCTTGCCTGCGTAAGTCACATCAAATAAATTCATCTTGGTTCTTATTTAAACAGATTAATGTTCCTACAACATATAACTGGGTCTCAGCCTGCTATGTTTCTGACTGGGTTATATACAAAGCCACAATGTTTTTCTTTTCTTTTGTGACTCAGCCCTTGGTTGAATGTGAGCAGAACAAAGGCTTCATTCAGCTGCGTGCAGCTTGGCACTTGCAGGGGATTGAAAAAAAAAAAATAATAGAGAAACCTAATGAATCAAGACTCATATTTCAAGGCAACTAAAGCACAATTAAATATGATTTTATGCACGTGCTTCTTATTCATTTCCATACAGATAACCAGGTCTCAGCTATAAAAGAAATTGAAACAGTCTAAAAAAAACAAAAAGATTTGGAGAAGTTCAGTCGTTTATGCTCCGCTGGCAGGTGCATCATAGAATTGGCAAAACGTGACTGAAAAACTGAAACCCTCTATTGTAACTGGGGTTGCAACCTTTCCTGGAAAAAAATACAGGCCTTCCTATATATTTATCTTTTTTCCCTATTAATAACATTGGGATCAACCATCATTTTTACCGGCCAGGCCGGTAAAATACCGGCCAGGTGGCAACCCTAATTGTAACCCATGTGCTTCTCAAAGCTGATATGACTAAGGTATTTACTCCAAAACGTATAACCTGGGGTACTAAGAACAAACACTTTTACTTTTGAGCCGTTCAATGTTCTATCATGGTATTCCCTAAATGATGTTTAGTGTTAACCCAAGAAACTTTCCTTAATGCTTTCATAATCACAGCATGTGCATCCATGCAGGGGCGTAACTATAGAGGAAGCAGACCCTGCGGTTGCAGGGGGGCCCAGTAGTGTAGGGGGCCTAGTGAGACCTTAATTAATTAGCAATTTTAATATATCTTGGTAAAATAGGCCAACTTATAAATATTTTGGGGCCCTAAATAGAATTTGCTATGGGGCCCAGTAACAACTAGTTACGCCACTGCATCCATGTCATCTCCCGGCACCATATCTACATACCACTCAAGCTGTATGGGAAGATTCCTTCACTCCTTTCCTTCTTGATTATTGCACAATGGGCCAGTGTGTGTAGAAATGTTCTCAAAGAAGGATTCAATTTGTTCATAAGGGAAACCCAAATGTTTATTCCTTAGCGATAGAATCACGTATCTTGCCATTTCTGTTATTCTGGGTCTCTAAAGTTGCACAGAAGCTGCTGCCATTCCATAAAAGTGATTTATCCCCAAATGCTTCAGATAAAAAGATATGCATCAGGTATTATGCTTCAAATAGAAAGAAATGCACCAGGCTTTATGCTGTAAAGTCAAATGTGTTGCAATGAAAAGCAATCTTAGGTAAGTACATTCAGTTATGAGGCAACAGGTTCTGAGTGTAAGGTGATACAATGCCTTGCTAGCGTGGTATTGCTTGGAGAGGTAGCACAGTAGCAAATCAGAGTTTGTGAAGGAGATGGTCGTTAGGCAACAAGCATGTTGATGATGGCAAATAAAGGGGTGTTTGTTTAGCACTTTGCTAAGGGGCTGGAGAAAAGCTTGGAGAAAAGAAGCACATCATATGGCAAAATTAATGAGACATACATAGTTATAAAACCACTGTATTATTGGGTCAGTAACTTTTATGCTGTGACACACAAGGCTGCTACAGGCCTCCACAGCCAAGACAAGCAGCATAACAAGAGATATAGATTTAGTGGTAAATGTTCCACTAATCAGTGAGATTCAAGATATGGCAACCTGGTGCAAGGAAGCTGCAGAAAAAGAGATGCCACAATGTAGGAGATATCTAGGTCTATCAGGGAGTTTTTCAATCCCCCAGTATTATGGAGTAGAATTCATGCAGTAGATAACTAAATGTGACACCATAATTTACATACAAATAGACTGTCTGAAGAGAGTGGCACAAAAACCAATTTTGTTGCAGGTGGGGAGTTTGCCCCTTTTATTGTCACCACGCGTGCATCAACTTTCATCCTGATGAAGGGAGGGTGAAACGTTGATGCACGGGTGGTGACAATAAAAGGGACAAGCTCCACACCAACAAAATTGGCGTTTGTGCAACACGCTTCCGACATTCTATTTGTATGTGACTGACGTGTGCCGACCATATAGAGGGATCAGCACCACCAGGCAGGAGAATCATAGGAAAGGTGAGGAGGTGCGGTATTTTACAATATTAGACCATAATTTACAGACACAGTACATTGTGCGGAATGCAATTTTTGGATGCAAATTGCAATGCTTGTATTTTAGAGTTCCAGCATAGCTGCTGACTAGTGATGAGTGAATCCGTCCTGTCTTGCGAAGAGGCGAAACATTTGCGAAACGCATTGAAATCAGTAGGCGTCAACATTTTTTACGCTTGTGACCATTTCTCTCACTCCAGATGCATTAAAATCAATGGGCGTTTCTTCTTGTGGCGACTTTTTTTGTCTCTGCGATCTTTTTGTGCAAATGCATTAAAGTCAATGGGCGTTTCTTTTTATAGCAACTTTTTTGTTTCTGAGACATTATTGTTGCGGAAAATGTTTGCCGCAGTTTCACAAAAAAATTCACAGATGGTGAAATTTCTGGAATTTTGCCACCAATCCATGGCTGGGGAAAACATCATCACTACTGCTGGCACATGTTAAGTTGTGTCCTTTCTCACGTGCACATTATGTACCAATATGGACACATATGAGCCCCTGTTTTGGCAAATCGAACTGAAGCTGTAGTTTGTTAGAATGGTGTTACTGATTTAATAATGTAACACCATTAATCTCTGAATAACTTGGCACAAGTCAGTTGCAATTTCGATGATAGTGGACTTCTGGAGATACCGCCAATCCAAGGCTGTGGATAATGTCAGGGTTCCCTTGTGTCCATTATTCACTAAATCGGGCTGAAAGGGACACATTGCAACTCAGCTTAAAGAAGCATGTGTGAGTGCACAAGTCTGTTGCTGTTTAGCAGCTAGTTGTTCTCACTTTGAGCACATTTTAAAATAGTGCTTAGCACTTGTGCTCCCTGAAAGTTGCTCTTGGGGGGATGCTTCGGAGGGGCCCAGGGAATAGGACATTCCTAGCTCATCCTAGCTTTGGCTGATTAGTATTGAGCATTCTGGCCTTAGGTTTAATATAACCTTTGCCTTAATTGAAGGTTAATTTTTCACACTTTTATGCATATGAGAGCACTTTTGTGCATATGTAATCCTGGGTTTAAAAAAAAGTAAGGATTAAGGAGCCTGGAAATGAGACTGAATCTATAAAGCTTTAATATTCCCTCTGCTAGCCCTCTTTTGCCTCATATTTACAGATGTAAATAGTGAGCTACAATCTAATCAGAATAAGCGATCACATAAATACTTCCATTATCCAATATCTGTGCTCTAGTTATATTATTACTGGCTGAGATTTGCATGTGTATATTTTGCATTCCAATGCTATAATCACCCATTACTTTCCAGTCTATAAAACTCGGCCTTGTATATCACAAAAGGCATATTCTAATGAGGCCTTTAACAGACACTCGTTTTGCATAAATGTGTCTGTGTAATCGCTTGTTAAGTCAAGGAGAATTACATTCACTTTCTCTGACAAACCAGTCACTTCCCTGATGTTACAGCTCTTCCACAGCAAGAGATCAAAGTAGATAAAGTACATAGGGAGGAGCAGATGTTGGGGGGATTGTAGGCCAGAAATAGTGAAAGAGAAAAAATGATGTAGGGCATTGTGCTGAACCAGTTGCTGGGCCCTACAGCTGTTTTTTGTCTCAATGACGATCAGAGAAAAATCATTTTTAAATACAGACTGGTACAAAATATTGATCTCTGTAGTATATTGATCTCTAGTATAAAGTGGGTGCCTTGTCACCCCGTACTCTCTGTATGTTGTTGCTCTAAACTTAGCCTGATTTGCCTCCTGCATGGCAATGTACAACAGGGTCCATTTACATTGTAGAAGTGCAAATATACTGTAGCTGTAGTGGGCCACTTTATTTACACTTTGCACACCGCTGCGTTTTGCTCTTGCACAGCAGAGACATACCTTCCAACATATGAAAAACAAATGAGGGACAAAAAGATTTGCCGCACCACGCCCATTTTATGGCCGCACTCCCTAAATGCCACATCCATTTAACAAAATTTGGCAGATTATGGAAAGTTTGAACACATCTCTGGGTGTTTTATGGTCAGGTTTTATGTCAGCGCTGGGCCAAGCTGCTTTGACTCCCAAGGCAGAGTGTGCGCATCACCCCACCCCTTATGCGCGTATGTCTGTGCATGCTTGTTCGCGCCTGCTTACTTTCGTGTCTCAGCGGCAGAAGCGGCATCAGAGGCAGGAGAGGACGTCCTCCACTTCAGGAACTAGGGGCAACCCTTGCGCCCTAGGCACGTGCCTCTTCTGCCTACCCCTAGTTCCGGCCCTGTTTTATGTGTTATTATAGTTTTGCTAATGACAGTGAAATTGCTCTTAAAGCTGCAAGTCAGTTTCCCCAAGAGACCTGCTAATTTTATTAGTTACAATTGTATCTTTGCTTATCTTAAATTGGTATCTAAGTGCACCTGCCGAGTAGTGATGTGCGGGTCTGAAACCCGCAGGACCCAGTTCCTTCTTCTCTCCCTGCTGCAACCTAACACTTATGGATTCCTGCTTCTCCATTTGCGTCTGTGGGTCTTTAAATGGAGGAGCCAAGCCGGGTCAGGCCTGCTGTGGGTTGGGTGAGGGCTGCTTTGGGTTTTAGTGCAGGTCCAGAATATCTGGACCTGCACATCACTACTGCCAAATATTCTGGGCACTCTGCCAAAAGCCTCTAATTACATTTCAGAAATTCTGTATCCTTTTCTGGCTGTTCAGTGCAGTAGATCAAAGAGAAACTCAAAAACTCAAAACAATTCACTAACAACCCAGGACTGCGGGTTGAGTTGTCAAAACCGTTACTGAAAAATGGGACAGTTGGAGGTATGCAGAGACCCAAGGCTAGCCCCTTGAATACAGCTTTCCTCAGGTCATAAGTGCTTGTTAGATAAGCACCAAGGGTAGGGTTGCCACATTTTCTGCCGGTGGAGACCTGGCAGGGGGTGGGGTTGTGACATGGAGGGGGATCATGACGTGTAAGGGCGGGCTGTGACGTCAGTGGACGGGGCTATGATGCGGCGATTGGCCAATTACTGTGTCAATCATGGGGAATCCTGCCCAGTTTTCCTAATATGAAAAACCAGGCAGGAAATTTTGACCCTCGCATTCCTTCAAATTACCGGGCGGTCCGGGCAAAACCAGACAGGTGGCAACCCTAACCCAGGGATCATGCTCTTGTGTCCCTTAGTACTCTAGCACTTGCTCCTCCAGTAACATGCGAATGACCCCTTAAATATGTAGGTGGCTTATAAATAGTTTCCCCTTTTTGTTGTGCAGTCCCTTAAAGTTTGGCCACTAAAGGTCATGACCTGGGTCAGCTCATGACCTTTAGATTTACCTAGTTTAGCCACAAGGTGGCAGTTATGTTAAAATATATATTGGGGGAAACTATGCTCTTTCTGGGCTTTTTGCCAGAGACTCCCCCAAGTAGAAGAAAGTCAAGAGAACCCATATTAGTGCAAGTGGGCAGCTAGTTCCTATTATAGGTCTCTCTAGAAGAGGCATTTAGGTTAAGGGTTATTTAGCTGAGCAGTTGTATGCTCCACAAAGTAGTGTTAGAGGAGCTAGGGCCTAGGGTTGCCGCCATTTCTTACCTCAGCCTCTGGACCAGTGACGTATGACAGGGGTGGGTCAGTGATGAGAAGGGGCGGGTCCATGATGTGGTGGCCTGTGATTGGTCAAATTGCTCAGGAAGCAGGGGTCAGGTCTGCCCTGTTTTCAGACTTAATAAAAACAGGCAGGTATTTTGCAACAGGACAGTTGTTCTCAAAACCAGACAGGTGGCAAACCTCTTTAGGGCCTGAGTGACATTGTTGCTTACAGCGGGAACCAGTGTGCAGGTACTAGCGGCTAGATAGTTTCCCACCTAAGATCCACTCAAAAACATACCTCCCAACATTTTGGAACTCAAAAGAGGGACAAAAAGTAGTGCCGTGCGTAGCACGGCAATTTTTTTGGCCACGCCCATTTTTGTGGCCACACCCCCTAATTACCATGTTCATTTTACAAATTGTAAATAAGTAACACACACATACAAACACACATACAGACAGATACACACACACAGTGAAACACATACATACAATGACACACACACAGTGACGTTTTATAGTGTGTGCCATCAACAAACAGTGGGTAGTTAAAGGAAGCTTAAAATGATAGTATTCATCTATCATGTTGTGTTCTTCAGTCCGGCTTCTTCTAGCAAATACATGTTCCAATTGCAATAAATGTAACTTAGTAGTGTGAAAACGATAGTCATTTCTAAGTACAATACGCCATAATGGGGACAGGTGAACTGGAATAGATGTACAGCAGAATAGTTCAATCAATTTCACTGGTCCCTTATCCCAATAACATGGTCTCAAAGTGTCACTAAACTACAACTCCCACCCCCAAAGCATACCTCCCAAACGCGCTACGCACGGCACTACTTTTTGTCCCTCTTTTGAGTTCCAAAATGTTGGGAGGTATGCCAAAGAACCGCATTCTTAGAACGTATCTCCCCATTCCGGAACCCTTCCCATTGCCCATCCCATTCCCACCTGAGATCTCTCCTTGTGATCCCTTTGCCGGGACTTCAGAGCTTTTCTAAATGCCGCAGACATGTTGCCGATATTCCTGCTTCGCTAAACACGCCACTTTGTGATCTCGCACCCACGTGACCAGAAGGGAAACGGAAGTGTCGCCTCTCTAACAGGAAGTGAGTGATCGCAAGAACGTGATTGAAAGCATAGGAATTAGCCGCTACCGGATCAATAGGGCACCCCAAACTGATCCCAAGGAAGCTCCCAAATGTCCCTGTTAATCTCATTATGCCTATCCGCCCAGAACCAAGCCCGGCCGAGAGCTTATCCGGGCGGCCGCTCTCACACAAGCACAGTGCGGGACAATCAAGGCCACATTCCGGGACAGCGGGACAGGGGGACAAAAGCGGGACTGTCCCGCCTAAAACGGGACGGTTGGGAGGTATGCAAAAAGGAGTTCCAAGTGAAGGAAAGAGAACTCTCGGTGGACTGAATGAAATTCTCATTTATATAAGGAGGATGTTCTGCTCATAGTACTGTTCGTGAGTATATAATGACTGTTTAATGAGTGTGACCTGTATTATCTCTGTGATCTCCTTTGTGATTTGTTCTCGATAAAAAAGTTCTGGTTAAGTTACAAGAACCACTGGCTCCCATTATTGTTAAATACTAAATATTGCAGTTGCACAACACCCTGTCTCCACGCCTGAGCATATTGAGTCTCATCAGGAGCAAATATATTGTAAAGCGAATAGGCGCCACTCCAATTAACTATAGCCTTACTAATATATCATGAATGGACCTGGAATTGAATTGGCTTTATATGAAAGAATAAAATGGGCACAATATAGTGACACCTTGTGGTGAGAGTACAAAATGGTTTTAATAATGAATCTTGCTTCTAGTCTTTGTAAATTTATTTTAATACTGTATGTAGCATGAAGCTTTGAAGGAATAGTATGATTGATGACACTCTACTTTAATGTCAGTCACATATAAAATATGGGGTTATATTTCAGATGCCTGTTTCATGGCTGCTTAAAAACCAAAGCAGTCTGAAGTATGCATTCGTATTGATCAGCAATGCAGCACATGAATATATTGAGCTGGCAACACAAGCAATAATAAACAACAGGGTATGGTGTTTTCTGCTGGAATAAATATCTTTGCTTCTTTACAGCCACACCTTCAGAGGCAGACACAGGGAAAAGATTAGGGCATGAAATGTGTGAGGCTGCAAAGAAAATACATTTTTCAGATAGCTACACCCTGACTCAGTAGTGCATAACTGGCCGGCATATACACTTTGTAACTTGCTAAGTAAAAAGGAGTGGTCTGATCTATTCTGTTTCTATGCCAGCTCCTCTGAGCCCTCTGCCTACTCTAACTGTGGGGAGCTATGGGGCGACGGCAGCCCCTCACCTAGCAACCCGAGCAGCCGGCAGACATCCTGACACCCTTCGTCTTGGATGTCTGCAGCCTTACAACTGACAACATCAGTGATTTTCCCAGAAAACAAAGCCGAATTATAGCACAGGCATAGGACTCATTTCAATGCAATTGTTAACATGTATCATCAGTATAGGAAAGTGTCTGCATTGGTTACAATAAGGCTACCCAAACACCAGCACTGGAATTAGAGATGTCAGTGACAGGGCAGGAAGGCTGGGATTGTGCATAAACATTATCACCAGTTCATCTACCATAAAATCAAGTACATATGGACCCCTACCAAACACAGAAGGCATGTCAGCAGTCACACATATCTGATAACAGAGGAGTAACAGTATACTCAGGAGAATCTGCAATAACTGGGGGGGGGGCTGGCAATAGGGGGGCTATCAGGAGTCTAATAAAGCAATGCATAACTGCAACTGCAGATGATTTGTAATGCTTTAGTAATTCTCACTTTGGTGTCAGTCTGAACATCTTCCCGGAAACTTGACTTGAATTCATTCATGATGGGGCCCAAAATCAACACTGATGTTACATCTGAAATGACATCCCATCCCAAATTTTGCACTAGGCCCATAACGCTCTGCTTTTGCCACTGAAGATGCCAACTTTGATTTACTGTAGGAGGAAAACCACACAGACATAGTGGCCCAAATACCTCCTCCTTGTCAGGATCAAACCCAAAACCAAGGCTTCCAATCTTACCACTGTCCCTCCATGATTCACATAACATTTACTTGCTCTGTTGAGCATTTAAAGGAAAACTATACCCCCCAAACAATGTAGGTCTCTATAAAAAGATATTGCATTAAACAGCTCATATGTAAAACCCTGCTTCATGTAAATAAACCATTTTCATAATAATACACTTTTCTAGTAGTATGTGCCATTGGGTAATCATAAATAGAAAATTGCCAAAAAAAATAAGGGCCGTCCCCTGGGATCGTAAGATTCACTGTACTCACAAACATACCAACAAACCATACATGTTAGGTCACATGAGCCAATTAACAGACAGAGTTGTGTCTTTTGCTTCAACACTTCTTCCTGTTACAGTTAGAGTTGTAGTATTTCTGGTCAGGTGATCTCTGAGGCAGCACACAGACCATCACGAAATGGTGGCTCAAGGCAAGAGATGTAAAAGGGCAAGATTTACTTAAATATATATTCCAGTTTGGTGAGATTCTTTAATATGCCACTTAATATGATATGAACTATCTGTTGCTTAAGTGTTCATTTTGGGGGTATAGTTTTCCTCTAATGCAACTTTCATCAGCGTTTTAGTGTCCACAGTGACTAGTAAACACAGCAATGTCCAAAAGACATTTTAAAATCGATCTGGCTAGTGACTAATGTTAGACTGTGAGTGCAGAGCTCCAATGGCAGCTACATCCATCTACATGC
Source organism: Xenopus laevis (assembly GCF_017654675.1). NCBI lineage: Eukaryota > Metazoa > Chordata > Amphibia > Anura > Pipidae > Xenopus > Xenopus laevis. The sequence continues at coordinate 109,533,511 of NC_054383.1, read as the reverse complement.
ACCCTTCTACCTGTCTGCCTCCACTTCTATAAACAGATATTCATTCATCTTTATAAGTGGAGAAACAAACACTAGCGTGTATTCTCTTTATTGGATTCAGAATGGTGTATCACTGAAACAGACCATACCAAAGGTTTTTCACTGGGCGGTTATTCAATTATGAACACCTAGGCCCAATCCTATTAAGTTGCCATTAGCCTCTGAGGGTTATGGAATGTAAATGAACTTATAGCATAATATCTGTACTTTGCTCTTACTGTTACGGTTGCCATATAGCAGCATCTGAATTAATGGTTGCTATGGGTAATTGGGGAGGGGCAAATGTTAACCTATCCCCCATGATCATATGTATTATATTATGAGAGGCACTACGTTTGCCTAGATACAATAACCTCAGGCCCGGATTTCTGATTCGGACACCCCTAGGCCAGAGGGTTCTGTGACTGCTCCTCGCAACCACCCCCACCCCACAAACACAGGTGTGTACAGGTTTCCATTGGGGTATTGGAGATTAGGCATGCAGGAGATTTAAAGAGCTGTCAAATCTCCTGTTCATCCCCAGTGCTTCTGCAGAAATGAGAATGCAGCTGGGTAGAATGCCAGCCTATACCTGGGCCTTTGTGGCCACATATCCGGTGTCATGTATCCCGGCCTGAAAAACTCATAACAGCCTATAAGATGTGACCAGTAAATGTTGCCTAACTGATTTGGTGTTAAAAGTTACTGCACCTAAGCAAACTTATTTTTTTTTAATACATTTTTATTTTGCATTTGAGTTAAATTAAGTACAACAAACAACCTAGCCTTTGGGCTAGGGAGAAAAAGGGAAGAAGGAAAGAGTGAGTACCAAGCAAAAGAAAGAGAGAGAGAGAAGAGAAGGAGGCGAGCTGAGTTATAAATTTCTTTTCCATTACAGCTATTTATTTACTTCTTGCCACGCACCCCAAATTGCTTCGAATTTCTCGGGGCACCAAATGTTTTACAAAAGTTCAACGATGGTGGTTCCATGGACTTCCAGTGTAGCAGTATTGCCTTCTTTGCATAATAAAACAGTTGCAGGTAACAACGTTTGGCTGTGGGCCTCAATGGCACTGCACCTAAGCAAACTTAGTTGAGGTCATTTACAATACTCCGGGAAGAATAGAAGGAGCAATAAAGGGTGCAACAACATGGCCTATGAGGGGAGATGACAATGTGCCGCCCCTTTCAATCCTTTGGAATAGAGCCAGGGACGTATTTAACATATAGGCACTCGAGGGCCTGTGTCTAGGGTGGCAGCTTTAAAGGGGTGGCCCTTGGATGCCTATATTGTAAATACATTTAAAAAAAAAAAAAACCTCTTCCCATGCGTCTGGATACTTTCCGTTGAAATCTGGAGGCAGAGGTGGGGGGAGTAACTGGCACAGAGGGAGCGGAACTGACATCATGCTGCATTGTGATGTCAGATCCGCTTGTACAAAATACAGCACTGAATAGCAGAAACGGAGTAGCCGCAGGTCCCTATGCTCCTAAATGGAACACAGAGGCATGCAGCAATTCTGCAGAAGTGAATGAAATGAACCCTATAGTCTTCCATTGCATAACCCCATCTGTATTCTATTATAGTCCAGTCTACTAACATAAGTTAAAATGACATGGTAGTCTGTGACAGTTTTACCCAACTTTACCCAAATACATGGAATTCTAACCCACTTTCCAATGTACACAAATTATATATTTTCAGTGGTTTTAAAGTTATTTAAAAATGCAATTGCTATTGTGTCTTGTAACAATGTAGTACCGGTATGGAATCCGTTATCAGAAAACCCATTATCCAGAAAGCTCCACATTATGGAAAGTTTGTCTCCCATACACTCCATTATAATCAAATAATTCGGATTTTTTTAAATTGATATCCTTTTTTACTGTAATAATAAAACAGTATTTGTACTTGAGCCTAACTAAGATAAAATGCATCTTTATTGGAAGCAATGTTTAATGTTTACATGATTTTCTAGTAGACTTAAGGTATGAAGATCCAAATTACAGAAAGATCTGTTATCTGGAAACCCTGAGGTCCTGAGCATTCTGGATAACATGTCCCATACCTGTAGTAGCCAGTCTTGAATGCAATTGTCTGGCTTCTGCTTCATTGTTTAACGACTCCACTAGGACAGAGAATGGAAAGGGCAGACATACACACTGCCTTCAACAGCAATTCCATTTACAGATAACATTAAAAAAAATGAAAATTTATAATTTGTGTATATTGGTTGCTTAGAATTACAATTTATTTTATTAGGTGACATTTTATTTAAAGGTTTTCATCCCTAATAATGTTTCACAAACAGTGCAGTTTAAAACCATGGGAAATGTTATTCTAATACCCACGCTCATCATCTAATATGAAAACGTAATTTGGTTACACAAGAGAAGCTGATGAGGCTACTCACATTTAATGCTGCCACGGGAGATCACTTCAAACGTTTGGAACTAATTGTCTGCGCCACTGAAATATCTTGTTGTATGTGTCTCAGCTACATCCCTGTGAATTCTCAGATGCTCGTTTATGCCTTTATATTCAGCACAGTAAATGACCCTCGTAGATGCATCTCATAGTGAGAATATATACAAACAGGCAGGTGTGCACTCCTCAGACTATATTTAGTTTGCTGGGAGTTATTAGTGCAGTGTGACTCACCTGCCACAAGATGAAGAACCGTGACTGCAGGTTTAATGAATAGCAGGGGCAAAGGTGCAAGCGGTATGGTGCCTCCGTATGCACATTAATCTTCTAGTGGGATATTGATATTACATCAAGCCTGCACCTCTATTAATAGGACACAAAAGCTAACAAAAAAAGCTGAATCTATGTGAAAGTTTCGAAACTTTATCTATAAGTAGGCTCATTCTTACATTTATTTCCTTATAATACACAAGAGCCATAAATATCTTAAAATTATATCCTTATAAACGATGAGTTCTGATGTCATCAGTTATAAACGATGTCATTTCTGTCACATGACTCACCGTAACTTGTGTATTATAATAAATAAAGTACCTCCAGTTGCAAAATATGAGTATATTAGAAGTTAACTCGGAGTTCCATGACCTGTATAAAAACACTCGGCCTTCGGCCTCGTGTTCATGAAACTCTTCGGTAACTTATAATATCCTTATAATCTACAAGAGGCGGTACTTTATTTACTATATAAAACACAAAAGCCCTGAATATCTTGTAAATGATATCCTTATAAACAGTGAGTACTGATGTCATCAGTTATAAACGGTGAGTAGTGATGTCATTTCTGTCACTACTGTCATTTGACCCACTGAATCTTGTGCATTATAATAAATAAAGTACCCCCTGTTGCAAAATATGAGGATATTAGAAGTTACTTCGGAGTTCCATGACCTGTATAAAAACAATCGGCCTTCGCCCTCGTGTTTTTATATGGTCCTGAAACTCCTCGGTAACTTATAATATCCTTATAATTTACAAGAGGTGGTACTTTATTCACTATATAATACAAAAGAGGCGTGAATATCTTGTAAATTATATCCTTAATAAACGGTGCTTAGTGATGTCATTTCTGTCACATGACTCGCTGAAACTTGTGTATTATAATAAAGTAAATACAGTAAATAATGTACGTGTACCTCCTAATTTGAGGGTTCCATGACCTATATATATGGTCAGGGAACTCCTCTGTAACTTATAATATTCTTATATTTTACAAGAGAGGGTAGTTTATTCACTATATAAATGATCTCTTGGTTGAGTATTTGTTCAGAACATAAAGTTCTTTTTAAAAGCATTGTGGGGGCCCAACAACATCTAGGAACCTAGAGTTAAGAAACATGGCCTTAAAAATACAATATGCATGTATATTAAGTATACAAATGGCTGATATTCAACTGATTTTTTTTTAATAAAAAGAATTCTGTAGTGTATGTGTCATCTATATCTTATATTTTTTGAGGGGGAGGGGGCAGAAGCCTTTCATACAGTTACATTAAGGCTAATAACACATTGCAATTTGTGGGGGTTTGACTGGCGTATATTTTTCACACAGTGTTAATAAGCCTCAACCCACCTGCCACTGCCTCCATTAAAATGGTGGGAATAGTGTTAATGGCAACACAAGAAGTTGTGATTCTTACTCGAAAATGCACACATAGGCACTGTCAGGTGAGAATCATGGGGCTGGCATTCCTTACGTATATAGTAAAAATGCTTAATTGTTATGCAAATTAATTTGAAATTGTTTCATTAAAGTGGACCTGTCACCCGGAAATAAAAAGCTGTATAGTAAAAGTCCTTTCCAAATTAGATGTGAAACCCAAATTCTTTTTTTCATTATAACAGCCATACTTATGTATTTAAAGATATCAGCTGTCAATCATATATTGTCTGCCCCTCCTCTATGCCTTAGGCATAGAGGCAGGGCAGGCAATTACTTTCACTTTCCATTCTGCATTTCCTACATGTTGCTGCATTCCTGGCATTGCCACTCCCTGTTTACAGTCTATAATTGTGCAGCAGTCTATAATTGTGCAAAGGCATAGGCATCAGGTCCCCCCATTCTGGTGCAAAAACAAGATTTAGAGGTGTAACAATGCTTGTCTTAATAACAGTGTCCACAAAATGGCTGCTGCCTGCTTGTTGTGGTGGCGCAGTGCAAGGCTGACTGCAGGCAAGATTTAAATCAATTATA